>NC_086342.1:19824741-20424741 GCF_032445375.1 Bacillus rossius redtenbacheri
TAACACCCTCGGGAAGCACTCTAGACTCTAGACCATTAATTGTAAAGAGTTTTTCAATTTATTTTGTCGTGCTGAACTTACAGCTGGAGTTAGTCGATTGAATTCAGACTCATTCTGTAAATGAGATGGGACGATTCTGTATATTAGATGGAATAAATGAAAAAAAGAACTATTCTATGAAGGTAAGAGTGTATATATACGTGTGTAAGATAAGTAATGGTTACTGAAATGCCACTGTATTTAGGTGTATTAAAATTCCCCATTCTTACTTGCTAAATCAGGTATCTTAGGGTAGGCTCACCAATTGTTGTTAATATGACTCCCAAATTTGTCACTGCGTATGTCCACCTGAAACAAATTAACAGTCACTGTGTACTATTTATGGCTGTTTTTTTTAGTAACTCTTATGTATAGTAATATTTACACAAGTTGAGTCTTAATTCTACCAAAATCCGTCAGCTGCGGGTTTCATGACGAAACAAGCTGAAATCATAAGGTCTTACGTGCTTCTCAAAGCTGGTATACGCAGCTAAAGCTGAACAACTATTTCATCCGAAAGAACGGGAAAATTAATTAAAATGGAACACTTAGCGTCTTGATATTGCACAAATAACATGTGCTGGAAAAATTCGTGGTTTCTACTACTTCAAAGATAAACTCCGCGATCACACACGGTCTCGGGAAAAAGACGCCTGCTCATTGGTTGATGACTCGTGTCACCTGTTTACTGGGACACTTTTGATTCTATACTCCTTTTGTTGAGGGTTTTTAATTGGCTCAGAGTCTTCCAGATAAACTCTGGTTCAATCACTGAAGCAGCAAAAATGGTAAACGTATTTGGATTCTAGTCCGTCGCGAAATGATTCCGCGATATATTTTTTTTTCTGGTCTCTGATAATTAAAAAAAAAAAAAAAAAACTTGTTGCTGTTGGTAAACTATTTTATGTTATAATTGGAGGTAATTAAGTCCTTTCAAATTTTTTATGGCATGAATATCCTCCTAATATTTCAATATTATTTTTTACGAAAGTTCAATGTTCGCTGTAGTTATTCAATTAACATGTTACAGACATTATATGCTTTAATTTGAATACTCTTTGTATTATTAAATGGCGGAAAACAGCCTTGGGAAACACTTAATGTCATAAGTTTATTTATATATATAAAAATATTTTATAATTTGAAGCGGAAGATTGTTGGTCGAATTGAGACATCCTGTATATATACATATATATATATAAATCGAACTTGGGAGTCTTGAAAATTATCTACTGTTCACCACTCAGTACCACAGCGGATCTGGTGATGCTATCACGATTCCAATCCCACGTTCAAAACCCACGATGCAATTTAAATTGTAATTTCGCCCTCCAGGCATTGTAACGGCTTGCTCGCTGGGCACGAAGCGAGAAGGCACCGGGTTTCTCAGTGGGCGTCGAGTATAATTTGAGGGAGTTATTATCGCTCAAGTATGCAAATAGGGCGCGCGTGAACAATTAAAAAATTATTTGCAGAACTACGACTGCAGGCTTGAGGTGTTGCTGCTTGTGGCATTAATTATTTGCCAGATGCCAAGAACGCTGGGTGTTTTATCGCAACATTTAATGTGTGCTGACAATCATCGCCGTGCCAACAAACTCCTACTCATAGAAATAAAGTTAACTGCCAATTTATTTAAATGAATTTTCCTAAAGTCCGTTCAGTCTCATCTCGACACTTTCGAGATCAAAACTCACAAATGTCCCTGCTCGCGAGTGCTATTTTTTCAAACCTAAAACTAAGCTAAATTTACACAATGTTTAGACGGCAGTAAATAGAGGAAAAAATTTTTTTTCACGAATTAAAGTTTGGGTATCATAATTAAAAAGGCGTCTTTAATTTAATATGTTACGTGATTTTCAATTAATGTGTAATTAGTCATTTGTTTAATATTTCAATAAAAAATTATCAAATGGTTTTGAGAATCTGAAAGGCCAATCTAATGTCCACTCTGGTGTTAATAGTTATGAACTAAAAGCATGTTATAATGTTTGGTACACATATTTATATCATCCGTTAGGAATATATCATTTACATGGAAGTATTTAAATTAATTATACAATTATAAGTAAATAAAAATTGTTTTTCAAAAATACAAGATTATTTTTTAATTGTATAAAAATAATTTTAATTTATTTGTGAATGTTATAGGATAATGACATGTTTCACACAAACGTGGAATGAAAATCCTAAGTCTTCCACAAAATTTCATTCACTGTGTTCATGACACGAGTTTAAATTTGAATTGATTTTAATGGTACTCAAAGCATTAAATAAATGCATTTGTATTGAAATAATAGTTTATAGACTTTCAACTGAACAATTTAAATCATGGGCAAAAACTCAATATTTTAGGAAGAAAATAATTTTATAATTTAGGGTGTAAAAACTTTTATGAGTTCGTTATTTTATTAGTATGTTAAACACCGTAAAAATTTGTAGACTCTAAGATAAGCTGAACTTACACATATTAAAAAATGTTTTTACATAATATTTACATAATTCCTTTGACAAAATTACATTTTAAACGGTATTGGGGCATACAAATAAGAGATGTGATTGGATTATAGAAGTAAAAAATGTTATATCTTAAAGCAATGCTAATGGCTATTTCATGATATCTACGGTAAAAATTCATTTTAAAAAAAGTTACTTTGCTTTCATGGTTGTAAAATTGCTCACAGTTTTTAGTTTTTTGAAAGACTACATCCAAATTTTTTTGTTTTCTGCAATAAATTCAATCATTACCTATACGAAATAGTCAGGAGAACTTTATTTAAAACTGAATATTTTTGGTTCTGTAATCCATTTGATTCTCCTTAATTGCACGAAATAAAAATTTAAAATGGCACCTATGGCCAGTGATTAGGTGAGAAGAATGCTTTTTAGTTTTTTGTGAATGTTCAGCACTAAAAAATTCTGCAAGTTTAACTGTGTGGAACCAAAATTTAAAATAACGACGTGAAACGCGCACCTCATTAAGGTTAAATTAAATTTTATACGTTAATATATTTACTTTGCCACTGAAAAATTAAATTAAATTTAAATATAACTTGATCTTTTTTGTGACAGTTTGATAGTTTTACTTGTTCGACGCACGAATGTAAGTCACTGAAGCCCGTGACATTGTTGTATTTGCCATTTGGTGGAGAAAACCATAGGTAGATTTAAATCAGGGATAGCGGAAATCTTCAATTAAAGTGAACTGATTGTTGCTCGCTTTATTAAAACCCTTTATTTAAACTCATGATAAAGCCTAAGTTATTTTTTTTAATTATGATGTTCATTCAAATAAAAACCCATGAAAAGTTTTTTTATCATGTCACTTGTCTCCGAATTTTATAGTTATTAAAATTTGTTCCAATGTTCTATGTAGCTTTTTACATAGTTGTGTTTGTGAATAACTTTATGTGGTGGTCGGTGCTCACAAACAAACATCACGAGATGCTTTGCAGTTGACAGTTGTGAAATGGGTGTAATTTGTACTATTTTTTTGAGAACTGTTAAATCTGAGAAGAGTTGCAAGACGCAGTCATTATTGACGTGACGTCTTAATAAATCGATGAACGCCGGCTGCACGCACGAAAAAGTGTCCCGTTACGCACATTGTCCCACTACGGATGTGTCCTGTTACGCTCATTGTACGTATGCGTGGCATCTCTCTTCCACTCGATTGGAACAACAATCGATTTGACTTTTCAATCACATTTTCGTCGTTTGAATTATAAATATTATGTAATTTAATGATCGTCCACCGATTTTCAGCCGACAATATATTTTTAATTTCCCGCCTACCACTATAAGAAATACATATAGCGGACTACATACGTTTTTAAAACTCCCACAACACAAAACAAAATTTTCATAAATATATGTATATAACATCTGAAACAAACATTTTTAATGTGGCTACAATTTTTTTTGTACTTGTAAAAATAAATACGGTGCGCGACACTTCAAAAGTAATAAATATATTTGAATTAATGAATGCAAATAAAAGTAAATTTATTAATCAAATTGTAGTATTAATTTCACACCTTCTTTGTATCCATACAAAATAGTGATAATTCAATAAAAATGATTCATATTTATTCATAAAAGTATGCAGAGGTAAATTTTATCATACAAAAGATAGAAAAATTAAAAAAAATTCTTCCTCAAAGAATATAATATTTTTAATGCCTAAATGGTTTGGTTGCAAAAACCTATTACGGCTCAGTCTCAGGCCGAATATGATATTTTCTTTTCTTCTGGATCAATTATTTCATCAATGTTTTGTTATGACGTTGTCACGTTTAACTATCGTCCGTAAACCGACTTTACAGACAACCAATTTTTTTTTTAAATCATACCCGCATTCTAACTATTCTCAATTATTATGTCTTGCTTGATAAAACACTAATAATTTATCTCTATATAGGTGTACCTAATAAAACAGAATTTTCATTTATGTCGCGTGTGAACTCCACGCTCAAACTTTTCTCTTCTAATGAAGTCCTTAGTAATGGTTATTATGAGCTTACATGCATATTTAGTGTCAGTCCTTGCATGTTCTGAAAGCATGTTTTGGATTAACCTTTTCGTATGAAGCTTTCATCTTGATTATTTTTTAGTGTATATAATTCCTTAAATCAATAAAGATTAGGTTGTCCCTAAACTATCAATCAAAACCAGAGTTTTTCAAGGTTTTGAAAAACTTTTTTTATTCATTTATGAATGATGTACTAAAAATAGTTTCAAGATGAAGGTTACATATGAACGGTTAATCTAAAACTGTAGGTATACCACTTGATATTATGCTTTCAGTAAATGTTAGGACTGACACAAAACTGTGCCTCCAAGTTCATAACAACCATTAAGTGCCCCACCTAACTGACCACACATACGATGTGCAGAGCTTCGGGAAAAACCACGCGATTTCAAAACTACTCAAGATAGGGCCTGTTTACATAAACCATTTAAGAATTCTCTGAGGGCCAATAGTTTTCATTACATTTAAGTTTTTAAACTGTATTTTATTGAAGAGTTAAAATTGCTTAAAGGCGTGTTTTCAGAGTTATTTTCAGGCATGAAAAAACGGTACAGATTCTTGAAAGCACTTAAGGGACTTCTTGCGCTTAGAGGCGATACCGCACTAAAAACACCATCGATCGTCGCACTTATCATTCCGCCTCACTAACACAGATACACCCCTGATTAGGCGGGTCCCTTAAATAAGGTCTTGTTCAGAAGAAAAAAAATACTTTTATAGGAAATTATATGTGGTTATGTTGTTAAGTTATTTACAATCATGTGCAAAAACACTAAATATTACAAGCATAATATTTTAAGATATTCCTCCCTTAACTGAAGGATCCTTCAATTTCAAGGTTTCATAGTGAAGATATAACAAAGAAAGATTTTTTAATTCTTTCGAAGCTAACAGAATCAGGCGTATCAAAATTAAAATGCTTTTCGGCAGTCATTTGTTTGCGTTTACAAATTTTCCACCATCTGTTTTCAGGCAATTTATTTCTTACTTTTGAATGTTCAAGTCACTCATGACTGACTAAGCTATCGTTATTTTTTTTTCCAAGAGATAAAGCCACAAGGATGCATGACAGGACGTGAGCGACTCGTCCTTTCACGGAAGGCTGCTTCGGCGAGTCTGTAAGGATCCTCGGAACTATTCGGAAGGTCAACTAAAAATGGCTGACATCACACTCTGAAATGCATTTTTCCGTGGATTTCTTAAGCCCTTTTCACAATACCGCGACGCGACGCGACGTGACGCGACGTGACGTCATACCAAACCAGCCAATCACAACTACATCGCCCGCGATGCGCGACAGCTCACTTGGCGACGAGTTTGTTTCGTCGCTTCGGCGATGTCGCTAATGACGTCAGAAATAACAGCCAATCAGAAACAAGATTGTGGTGAAGAAGAAGAATAACTGAAAACAAGAGGTGAAACGATGTATTGATGCATCTAAGTAATGTTAGTAAACACGTGGATTTTGTTCAATTGAAATGAGTTTTGAAGAGCGTCTGATTGATGAAGTTCAGAAAAAGCCGTATTTGTACGATGTTTCTAGTAACAAATATTGTAATCAGACGGAGAAAAATAATGCTTGGTTAGAAATATATTATGGGCTTCGCGATTCCTATCCATAAATAAATTCTTCTACCAGTCAATCAGTGTACAAATATAATAACAACAATCTGAATATTACTGCCAAAAACTTTTGTTTACAACCATGTTGTAAAATATCCCCAGCAGAGTGCAGGCTGGTTCGGTTATTTTTCGCCAGTTGCATGGCCATCGCGTCGCGCTATTATTAAGTGCACTAGCTGGCGAAATATATTTACGTCGCTGCCTTCGCTACATCGCGTCGCCAGATCGCGTCGCATCGCGGTATTGTGAAAAGGCCTTTAGGATAAAGAGTCCTGTGAGGGGAGTTTCGGAAACTGCAACACAGATAATGCCATACTCAGCTGAAAATCGCACGTTGTTCTTACCTTTCTGGGTAGACTGCTAGTTTTCTTCCTGCGCACTGCCGAGGTTTCGCCTGCAGCAACCACTACACATTCAGATCGGCGCTACCCACGACCCACTCCCTCGCCTGGCAACAGTCAAATCGCGCACTCGCCTCGGCACGCAAGCACGTCGAACACACCGCACCGGAAGTCCATCTCAAACTGACTCCCTGACAGCGCGACAGCAACAAGCGCAACCTCACACCTGCAGTCCTACTTTCTTCCAGGATGACGCAACCCGAATCGCGGATGCACACACGCCCTCAAACGAGAGCGGGCATACACTCTTCGTGTTTTTTTCCCTAACGCCACCACTGCTTTATACAGAGCGTGGTCATTACGTACAACTTTCAAAGAGTTTTGATTTTTCAATTTGTTATTTAAATAAAAATTTTAAATTGTGTACTTCGTATAGGCTAAACTCAATAGATACATGAAGTCTTTAAACGCAAATTACTGATGGGAAGCCTAATTATTTTGTATTTCAGCACAAAAGCTTAAAGTACTCAGTGTAGCTTTACTTATATTGCTAAGAATAAATGACAATGTTTTCTAACGTGCAAATAGGTAGTTTTTTATGTGTGAAATCTTAGCCGCCTCCGTATACGGCACTTTAGTGAAAAAGACAGAAGTAAAATAATGGAAATGTACAGCAACCATGGTGCTGCCATCTGTGTGACGCGAACCAAATTTCACAAAGACGAAGTGAAACTTTATAGTATTAACTGTTTAATGAATTTTAACGTGATGGATAGGTTTTTAATAAAATTCCTTGTCGGAAATCAGGTCCAAAGTTAGGGTACAGGATTTTTTCCAGTATTTTCCGATTTATCGGAGCCATTTCATTTTATAGTTTACAATTTCGGTCTGCAAATCAAATACGTCAAGAGACAGCGTAGCTGTTCCGGCAGCGAATTCTAGCAGCGGATATAGAAACTACCAAGAAATTTAGTTTGAAACATAATTTAAGTATATTTATCACGCTCGGCAATATTTTTAAAAATTCTACGTTAAATTTCATGTCAGAGTTTCGTATTATAAATGCATTTGCAACATGAGAACACATGGCTTGACTCGTTACTGAGGTTGGATGTTATTTTCACTTTCACTTTCACACATTCAATTATTTTTATTATGCAAATATATGATGAGGTTTTAGACTAATATTGCCTTTGAATTTCAGATATGTTTTTCTTCTGATTCCTTAAACTATGACATTCATGTTTTAAACATGATAAATTACATAAGATTTTGAAAAAAAAATTGTAACATTGATGACATTTAATTATAGAAATACCGTAGAAATATGGAATTACATTGTTTTATAATTGTTTGTTCTTGCTAAGAAAGCAAAGAAATTAAAAAGGATATAAAATAAGAATGTATTGCATGTGAGGCTAACATTTAAATTTGAGTTCTTCAGTTGATGTTTGGTGTCTGTGTGTTCAGCTGCTCATGCCGATGAGATTTCCTACGTGACGATGCTTTATTTTAGACATAATTTAGGTCTCGTTTTTCTATTTCTGTTGCTAACAAGATTGCTTTGAACAGATTTATTATCTGCGTGGAACACGTCACTTCAAAGTTCGTTGACCCGTAGCAGACAATAGGGACCGTCCGAGCTAACAGCTATCAAAATAATTTACAGTCCTTACACTTCAAGTTGCCAGCAAAATATTCCAAAGGAAAAAAAAATACTAATGAATTCATCTCATGTTGAGCTTGAATTATTTTTTTTAAGCTATCACGTGAATATAATGAGTTTATTCTGTATAAAGTTAGTTTTCGCGTCTGACTTTCGTGTTTATTATTGTAACACCTTTGAAAATTGTCATGTTTTATTAGTTCGTATTATATTTTTTAAATCGGAAGGCCGTAGCAGAAACCTATTCTATTAATTTGTGTAAAGGATGTAACACGAAGAAAATTGCCCAATTTGATTCCTAATAAATGCCAACAAACTTCTTAAAACTCATTAAGAGATAGGAAGTTAAGAGATTGATATTAAAATTTAAATAATTTCATTGGTATTAAAATTGTGAGATAAAATACAAGGATGCTTTCTTAGTTAATATTTTACATTATTTTGAGTATGTATTTGTTTTATATTAAGATAAAAACTATAGTACTCGAAACGATTTTATTTTTCCCTCATCCCTGATAAAAAATTTAATCCTTGACCTTTAATCGATTCATGTTTAAAAATCTTAAATATTTTTAGCACGAAAACTCCATTTTCATACCACCTAAAATAATTATTTTCAAAAAGAAAATATAAATGAAACACAAATGCGCACGTAAATTTGTTAATGTGGTGCGTCCCGTTGTAGGACATTATTTTATATTTATGTTAAATAACTTTAAACTTCTATAAATTTCATGTTTTATACCTTTAATAAAATCATACATGTATAATTTTTTGGCATTATTTGAAACTAAAATACAATTTCCACATAATTTGGGTCGTAAAAATAATGAAGTTTTAACGTATTTATTACTGGAGATTAATATGTTTAAATACAATGCTGTTGGCAACTACATGGTTTTAATTTCTTTCAAGAATTTTTTTACCTTGCCTTTCAATATTATTTTATTTGAAGGAGTTCGACAATTTTTTCTGCAACCTGAGCAAAATATACTGCTGTCCTTAGAATCGTTTTTATAATTAGAAAACCATGGCTTATCTTGTATTGATTTATTTACATGAGATTATTTTCCAGTTAACCTAAATCATGCCAAAATTAATATTTTTTTCTCAGATAAGGGTAATTTTTAGCAGACATATTGTAAAAAGAAATAGACGATAGTAAAAAAAGGAATAATTATTTCTTGTGCGAAATAGTTTTACACACTTATCGGCAATAGAATTCCAATGATAAAATAATTCGTGTTTCAGCTATTCTGCATGTGACTATACAATGCTTTTAAAGCATACTTTGCTACCAAATAAACCTGCTATGTTCTCGTGCTTCCATTTATATGATAAGCCTAAATCTATCCTGAACTTATATAGTACCATCAAGAAATTTCTTAAAACAACACTGGTTAAAAATAACCCAGGGGTCTTCGTAATTTTACGCGCATTCGTAAATCTATAGACAATGAGTTTAAAATTAAAACAATAAAATAATCTTGAAGTAAGTGTTAATAAAATTTTCGAAACCTTAATAAGACTTCAGAAAATAATAAAAAAAAAAACAATTTCTTCAGTAGAGTAGGCTACAATTTAATCCTTTTTACCAGAAAACGCAAAACTTATAATTCAGGGTATGAGGTAGTTTCTAAGAGTATACAGTTTCCTGAACCTGTAAACAACACTGTTTATTTGAGAAGCATATATCATTGAAAAGTCTGTAAATTAATAAAATTGTTATCTTTAAAAGTGTAGGCTACCACAAATCTCGAATCCGAAAATAGGAAGCTGGCCATACTAATTTTTTTTTATCGATGTGGAATATTTATGTAAAATTACAGATGTTTGTAAATTTGAATATTTACATGAAAACTAATCCATCACTGCAAAAAGGTGTTTTCAGTAATACTGAGTTTAGATTGTTATCCGGGAAAATAATGCTTTGTGTTGTCCCATTACCTGCAATAGTTAAAGGTATTTGTAAAGCGTTCCATGAATAAATTTTCAGTACAAACTGCACATATTAAGTCCAATTATTGATTACATTTGTTGATCTGTTCCATGGTTTAAAACAAATTCTTTAATGAAACATTAAATAAAATATAAAATCATGCATCAATTTTTATTAAAAAAAATACTCAGTATTATCCCGAAAAACATATTTTACATTTATGCAAAAATAACCATAGCCATGCGTAGTACAAAATTACAACATCTTTCTGGCAAAGTGAATATTTTGTTAAAGTACAGAAATGTTTACTTCTGTGCAAGGGTTAGGTTGGCCGAAAAACATGAGTGGCCATAACGATTATAAATTATTTGTAATGAAGTGCCTAGAAAATAAGGGGAAAAAAATTGTGTAGGCTGTGTCGGGACACGGCCACAAGTTTTTTTTTTTAACGGGAATACGTCTTTTAGAAGGGAAGTTAAAAAAAAGAAAGCATTCCCAATCAATTGTTTATGTATTTATACAGGCTTCTCTCTGGAAGACGTATCACTGCCAGTAATACCTGCACTCGTACTAGGGCCGGTTGATGCCCGTCATTTTAGCTTTCTTCCGCTCCCTGCAGAGTTCAACATTGGTGAGTGGCCCATCCCTAGAGACCGGAAAAATTCGCGAATTCATTTCGCGATAGGCTAAAATACAAATCGTTATACCTCAGTGCTGCCTCTTATATTGGTTCACAACTCACCTGGATAACTTTGGGCCATTGAGAAACACCCAACCAAAGTTTTATCGAATCACAGGCTGCTACGCTGAAACGTCTCACAAGACAGCAGTCAATGAGTGGGTGGCATTTGACCGAGTTTACGTATAACTATGGAGTTCATCCTACAGGTCATTGAACCCGCGAATTTTTCCAGTCCCTACCCATCCCTCGTTGGGATCTCCACAAGCTGTTATTTCTCCTTACCGTTTTTTTTCTGGCCCTTCCGAATGTTATAAATTCGCCACATGCTTCGAACTTCGTAATTTTTTCCCCATTATTATTCGTAATGTCGTCTCACAGTTGTCGTACAGTAATCGTTTGAGAAAAAAAAACTTCTAAAACGTATTTTTAACACTTCACTATTTTCTGCACAAAATGACATTTGTTTGATTCAAATTGGCTAACGTGTTTGTCTACTATCTGATTTCAAAGTACCTATATGAGTCACTCGGAATTTAAAGTTCGATAAACTTGCGTATAGCTCGCAGTGACATGTAAATACCCAAAAACTGTTTATAATGACGCATGCTCAATTTATGACCATATATATACATATATATAAGTGTAATGCATGCGTGGCCATCACGTGGCACACACGGAGAAGATAAGGCACTCACGCAAAGAAAGAACCGACATATACGAACGTAAAAACATAAAAATAACTTAATATAGGTGAAGTGGTTTCACTTTGGGTCTTCCTTCTGTATAGGCATAGACGTAAATTCCGAGATCCCCCCTAGAATTGAAAAACCCACTGAAAGGGGCCCCGCTTACACTCGCCAATTCGTTACTGTTAGACGAAAATTATAAAAGAACTTTTACAACATTCGATATACTGTCTTAAAACATTTTTTTTTGTTGCAGGGTTTTGCCATTGTGCATCCCTTGTGCGCAGGGCATTCAGAACAGAAGCTGTCCGTACAGGATATCTTCCCATCGCTACAGCCTCCCCTTCCACCTTAATCATTCCGCCAGAAGAAGTATTTACCGAAGTGTGTTTAGGTTTAACTCTGAAGCATAGCTTCTTGAACAATGGTCGAACTAGCTTCGTCACCCTCATGCCCGCAACAAAAGAGATTATTATTTATTTTTTTCTCCCCCAGGCGGCCTTCCCTGCTCTTTCGAAAACTCGTCCCAAAGAAAGCTAACAAGATTTATTATTTTTTTTTTTTTTTTTAACAGCCCCTGGGAGTATAGAGAAAGAGGAGGGAATCTTACATTAATTACTCTGCGGTCGGAGGAAGAGGAACTTTTGAAAACGGTGCGTCGAAGTAACACACAATGTCGCAGGCACACACCTCTATACATACACCTTCGTTGCCTTCCGCCCATTGTCTCAGCTACAGGCATCCATATTCCCTGGCAGGCGATCTTTCACGCCGCCTGCTCCCAAAACATCGGGAGTGCCCGGTCCCAAAGTACTATGGCCGCGCTTCAAGTCGAATTGTCTGGGTTTCAAACGCCGTGTTTTTCTTTTTTTTGCCGTGTAACATCTTAGCTCTCGGTAAACGATTGACTTTTAAATTAATTTTAACAAGATAAGTAGTATTTTAATTAAACCACTTGTCGAAAATCAGGAAAAAAACACTGTTTAATTTTTTTTTTTTTTTTTAGTCCTCTTTTCGGTGTTATCGGAACCCTGTCATTATACAGTTTAAAATTTCGCTGTGCCAATAAAAATAATTCGATAGTCAACGTAGTTGCTCGGGGAGCGAATTCTAGCGGTGGGTTTGGTAACTACGTGTGATTCGCGTCCAGAAACGTAAGTTAAAACCCTATTAGCGTATATTTATCATGCTCGGGATTTTATTTTAAAAAAAAATTCTAAATTAAATTTCGTGTCCACGTAAGTGTATTTGCTACACGAGAACACGAATTTACTCGTTACCAAGGTTATACGTTACTAAATGACTCGCTTACATTTTTTTTCTAATTATTACTATTTCTGTAAATTTAACACTAAACTTCTCTTGCATTTGCTGTCGTATAAAAACAATTTTTTTTATATTAACTGTGTGTAATCAAGGCAATAGTTTATTTGCGCAATGTTCGTCGTTATTGTCACTTGTTCGATTTCTTGCACCAGCAAACGTTGATTATTTTTGTTACAGAACAACGAATGCAAGGCGGGTAAAGAATGAATATTTTCAGTAAAAGCACTTAATAAACAGTAATGACGAGAAAATGGAAACAAAATCAACATAGCGAATGAACGTCCCCTCAACAAATAATAAAATAAGTGTCTGTATGTGGCTTCATAGATTCTTACGAGGATTCGTCAAAGCGTGCAATCGTTAAAAAACGATAACCGCAGGACAAAAAAAATAAAACTCATAAAGTTACTGCAAATCAGTCGTATTTTTCATCCAAATAAATTCAAAATGGAACAGTTTCACAGTGACATTCGAATATCCGTTTTATATTTGAGGTGTGCATTTACCTTATAAAAAAATTTAGCGAGATTTACAGTACTTTCCAGTGATGTGTAACATCTGCCATCGGTAACGAGATAATTAATGTGTTCTCATAATGTAAATTGTCTTACATATAATATGAAATTCTGACAAAAGAATTAACTTAGATTTGTTTTTTTAAATGACACTGAGCTTGATAAATTTACGATGTGTTTTTAATAACATATCTGTACGCGAATCACTCATAGTTTCCACACCCGCCACTAGAGTTCGCTGCCGAAGCAGCTACGTAAGCCATCCAATAATATTGTCACGTGCACCTTCAGAGGGGGGAGAGAATCGTAGCTCTTTACATAGAAACAACTCGCTTGGCATCAACTAGTCTTAACTTCATAAAATACTTTACTGTACCTAGGATCATAGGTTCGTCATCCCGTACAGGATGTCTGGTGAGAGCTGAACTAAGGAGATTTTGCAAAATAACATAATACTTAATTAAAATTATTTTATTCTTAAAGTCAAATACTCAACATCATTTTAAAGAACATTTAAATAGCGGGATTACAATTTAAAACAATAATCTCTTTACTTCCTTAACGATTGAACGACCTTACAAGAGAGAGAATGAGAGAACTTCACTAAACACTTCCCTAGTCCTTCCGAATACCTCAAATCATAATTAATACTTAAAATTAAAACAAAGATAAGTCCATACTCACATTTTCCGAAAAGCCTTTCTTGATCGATTACTTAAAACTAACGTAGGGGCCTCTCCTGCCCTTAAAATCCGAACGAACATTACATTTTAAAAAATTATAACTAAACGACTAGTGACAAGGGCCATTGCCTCCGCCCGAAAGCTTGAAGATGACTACATTATGACCTAACTTAAATTAAACGACTCGTGGCCTCTGGCGTCGGCCATAGCTTCCGCCCGAAAGCTTGAATTCCTACATCACGAACGAACTAACAACTCGTGACCACAGGTGAGACGCATAGCCTCCGCCTGAGTGAGCCTGAATTCCTACATCACGAACGAACTAACAACTCGTGACCACAGGTGAGACGCATAGCCTCCGCCTGAGTGAGCCCCGAGTCACCACTCACTTGCGCTTAAATTCGCGCGCCCTGCCGCGCCTACCATAACAAAAGCTCGTTATTGAAGTCAAATTTACTAAACAACTAACTAGAACATCTGGGAAGACTACCCCCCCTCTACCCCAATGTGCAGGCCACACCGCGCGGCTTGTTACGACAGCGCGCCCCAGTAACTGCGGCCCGTGGCTGCGCCAGCGCGCGGCCAAACAAACAAACAAAATTCTGCAAGCCCGCAGCGCGCCGCGCCGGCCCCGTGCCCCAATTACATGGTCACGCCACTTGCGCTGACGAGTGAACAGAGCAGCCAGCCCAGAGTCCCGTCAGTAAAGTCCCTAAATTTGATTTCAACAACCCTGCAAAATTTCAACCCGCGACATAACCCTCCCCTCACAGAGCTCGAGCCCCATCGAGCTACCTCAAAATTACAAATTGTCTTTTTCCATTAAACCATAACTATAAATTCCTCATTTCACAAAAATAATAATTTTCTTAGTTCCTTGCTGTCTGAACATACATCTAGATTCTGCATAAGATTTATTTTAAAACAACAAGTATTCATAAAATTAAATGTAAAACTTTTATCTGGTTTGTTCTCACAGGAACCTTCAGAGGCTCGAGTTCTCAATTCTAAAAAAATTGTTCTGTTAGTGAAGCTCTCTTTACAAATTAAATTACTGTTCTTAGTTTCTCAGTATTCGTTAAACAATGTGCAAATTCTTGATAATTATTATTTTTTTTTTTTTCAGTTTCCGTTTATTACCATACTTCTTTCGTTCTTCAAAAAAAATTAAGTGTCCTTACAGTGTTTCAATTAATTAAACTCTTATCTCGTGAAGGTTGGTGCAACTCCTCGAAGTCAGTGTTGTCGAGAAGAGTAGCTCCCTGGGCTGGCCATCAGCAAACACCACTCAACTCCAACAGCTACTGGACTGGCTTCCAGGGCAGCTCACAACTTCTCCCCACATCTGCTTCGGAGTTGTGCCATCCTCATCACGAACAGATTACAATTCTGAAACATCATCAACAGGCATTACCATCACGCCTGACAAATACAAAACTAACTACTAAACTGCAATCGATGGGCAAGGATGCAAACACACAAAAAAATAAAATTAATTAATTCAACTGCTAACATAAAGTATCCCACCCTTAGCATAATCTAATCAGGCAAATAATTTGATAGGAAAAACTTAAGGAAGGGAAACATGACCTCCAATGATTTTCCCTACCTCTTGAGTCTTGATCTTCTCTATACAGCAAATAGTCCCCACGAAGTAACTGGGTTGAAGGTCAGTTCACATGACCCACCCATAACCTCTTCTACTCTTCTTTTCTTCTGGGGGCAACCACAATGCCCACCAATCTCTCTCCATGGTGCCGAACCAGCTATCCCATGAGAGTAAACAACGTAGTCAATAGGAGCGCAGAGGGGAAACACCAATCTCTGGCTTGTCGAGTCATAAAACTGCTTTATCTTCTTCTTCTTCTTCTTCTGAGTAAAACATCTGATTAATCTTGCTACTATTCTTCCCAACAATAAAAAAAAAGTTAATCAGGTATCTTCATAAAAAAACATTCTAACTAATAATAAGTCTTCTTTTTCTTCTTTTTTTTTTCTGTTAGATGTAATAGAAGGCCATGTTAGGGAGGTTATAGGGAAAAAGAGTGGCCAATTCCCACCCCATCACCCACCTAGATCATGACTAATTAACTTTTAAACTTTCTATTTCAAACAAATAAAAAAAAACATTTTTTTATTCAAACTTTTAAATTATAATTACTTTTACTTCATAACCTCAAAAGCTAATCAATAATTCTAAATGAAATTGTGATTTACTGCATCCTTGTTCCATCCGATCTGTTTGTTTATAACCTTTCTTGTAAAGTATAAAATTTTCAAACATTACTAATTCAAAAAAAAAATTAAATTCTGGTGTCCTTTGAGTTACAATTAACTTTACTATTTCTTAGCTTGAAATAATTTAAGTTTTCAGAACTATTTCATTGTCTAATTCACAACACTTAAAAATCAACTCAAAACAACAAATCATCAAAATCAATAAGATCATCTGACCTACCTATCAGTACTGTGAACTTGAACTGTTCGTACACATTTATAATAAGCTATTGTATTTAAATTCCAACCTAAATAAGGTTTAAAAAAAAACTACTAATCCCTCTGTAAATTAAGAAAATTAACTTTAAAAATTAAACTTAAGGTATTAGTTCTTTTTGACAGCTACCACAACTCACTAGTTCCATTACATTACTATAACCTAAAAAGTTCTGTAAATAATGTTTATAACAAAAAAAAAACTCCAGTTACTGTCTTCCATAAAAAAAAATAAAACTTTACATGACCTTATTAATCTCCACTTGTAAGTCCATGGCTGCCAGCTTTCTCTTCTCTTGAATCTTCAGTCTTGGCTCTTGTTTCAGTGATCTTGTATCTTGTCTCTCGAACTCTTGTCATCTTGTAAACTGGACTGCTGCTCAGCTCATCTTAAGGAATCTGTAACAGTTTCAAAAATACATGTTAATTTAAATTACATAATTCCTGTTCTTTGGTCCTAAAAAAAAAATTGTATTATTAGTACACATTACCCTGAAACAACATTATTATTCATTGTTTATTACTTAAAAAAAATGCTTTACCATAAAATCCTTTTTTGTTCTTTTCATTAGGCCTATTTATTTTCCTTCTTCTTAATTAAATTCTGCTTCAAATGTTAATCCTAACTTAAGACCTACCATCTATTTATTATTCATTACCTACATTATTTATGTTACCCTAAAATTCCCATAAGTTTCTAATACTTCCTATCAAAGACATTCTCTCTAAAAAAAAATTTACTTGTGACTCTTAACTTAACAAACTTAAAAAAAACTTTTACACTAGACTTAACTTATTATTCATTCTTAGTTACTAAATTTCTATATGTAAACTTTAGTACTTACAAACAAAAACTGCCTATTTCTCTCTACCTCTTAATCTCTTTCAATTATTACAATAATAATGTTACCTTGCATCTTTAAACTTTCTTCTTTTCAATTAAATTAGACATCTCATAACAATAAAAATTCTGCCTATACTCTTCTTATGGGTATCCAACCCAACAACAAAATTTCAAATTCTCAAGTTTCCTTATATTTAAATTATGCAATGCACATAACCTCTGTGGTGCCTGTACCCTTTTAGGCCTACCACCTTCTCCTCTCACAGCATGACAACTCTTATTCCTCGGGGTCTGTATTCACTGTTCCAAATCAAATATCTCAAATAAATTAAAAACAAATTTATTATTTTAAGAAAACAAAAATTTACATTGAATTTACTATGGAGCCTGGAAATCTTAATGTCTCACAGCAGCTAACATGACTAAATCCCATGGAACCCCAGGTTTACCTAACCTGTGCCCAAAAATTTAAGCATACCAGGCTTTCCCTGCACTGGTTTTACAGCATCACACACTATTTAGGGCCCCTGATCTGCCATCAGTCCCAAGGAGTTTTCCCACAACCCCTCTCTACACAAGCGCCTACCGCATTCCTCTCAATTGGCTATCGGTTTTACGGCATTCTTTTGGGATCCGACCATCAAGTTAGGGCTAATCGAACAATAAACCTCCATACTTCCAAACTAATGTAAATCAATTAAATTTTCTCTGTAAATTCTAAAAATCAAAAAAAAATTATTCCAACATGCCAAAGAAACTTCCAAAAAAAATTCATAATCTTATCTTCAAACCATTAAAATAAAAATAAATAGATTACTCTGTTTTCTCCTTAATAACTGTAAACTGTCAACAAATATCATGTCGTAAATTTTAACTATGCTTACTGACTCTTAATCATAAAATCTCATTTGTCCTAATTAATAAACAACCGATTTCCTTAAAATCTCACTGTATCTCTCATACTCAAACTCCACTGGCTGAATATCTCAATAAATTCAAAAACAATTATCTAAACTCTTAAAGAAACTCCTCCCCAATTATTCAAATTACTTCACCTTATTTTATTTCATTACTTAAAACACCTTACTCAAAAAAAATTAATTAATTATCTAGCTATCTTCCATTATTATTTATTTACCGAACAAAACTTTCTCCTAAATTAATTTAGTAAAATTCAATTTCACATTAGGCAAGTACACTAACTCTCTACAGCAATGTTTCTCATTTCCCTCCTTCCTAACTGAATCCAATCTTACTTAACCTCCAGGGAATTTACCTCACAAAATAACCAAAAATTTCACTGTAGTGCCTATCTGCTATAGGCCCACTACACAGGGGGCTCTAACCCCACCAACAAACTTCATTGAAATGGTACCCTATCCCATACAGGATAGCCACTTCGGTACTACCATGGGGAACTCCTGCCCCAAACTACTCACAACTCTCAGGATTCTCCTGACCCTTAATTCCGTAGTCAGCCCATCTCCTATGGTCTGCGCTACAATTCCCTTTCTTCCCAGGGACACAACGCCTCACCTTAGGGTCCCTCGCCCTAATGAAAACATTAATTTTGTCTCTCTGTTCTTTTGGAGTAAATTCCCTCTACACACAAAATCTAGCCTTCCCAGTTTTCTCAATGCTTATCGATTTTATAGTGTACCTCCTTAATAATGTTTACAAATCCCAAAAAAAATATTTTTAAAACCGAGGTAGAATTTAACTAACAAAAACATAAACAACTTACAACGAAACACTTCTAGCCTATACATCATACACTTCTTAAATTAAATTACTTACATACTGAAAGTTCCTCTTCTCCTAAAACACACTTAAATTTAAATTTATTTAACCAATAGTCTATTTTCTTATCGTTAAGTTACCGTACAGCTGATCAAAACAAGGTCACGGCCTGTCCACGTCTCCGTATGAGCCCGTGACGTCACCGAATTCCATCAGGTGCGCCAACCCTCGCTTGCGGTTCCTCCGTTCTCCGCTAGGTCTCAGCACCTCCCCGTCACGTGTTCATTCTGCCACGTCCACTGACGTGTCGTTCTGAAACAACTCTCAACATTTTTCTAATTAAAACAAAACATCACTATAAATTCTATAACTCTCTTTTACATAAACTCTCGTTTTCTCTTTAATTCCTTTCTAACGTTTATCCTTCCCTCGACTGATTTAATTCGTACGTCTCGTCTCCTACGCGCACGACAACAAAACAAACTTCACTTGAAAATAATTCCTATTTACGACAAAAAATTTTTATTTTAAATTATAATTCTCTTAACCTACAATCTTAAAATGAACTTCAATTAAATTAAACCACTTGCATTATCTCTAATAAGCATTTAACTTATAACGTATTCTCCTCACGTAATAATCCCCGATATAAATCTACAATAAATTCAACGACTTAAAACAACTTATCACTATAAACTTTATCCTTACAAGTATCCTCAAATAAACATCTGTTACGTCAAAAAAAAAAAATCTCAAAGACTTCCTCCTCTATAGACTAAAATTCCGTAATCCTCTCCTCAAGTAAACTCTTAATAACCTGCTATCAGAAGCTGAAACTAACTTAATAATAAACATAAAAATCTACCTCTCTCTCTCTCCAGAAATAGAACCTACCCGGCGCCTCCACCATTTCTGTCACGTGCACCTTCAGAGGGGGGAGAGAATCGTAGCTCTTTACATAGAAACAACTCGCTTGGCATCAACTAGTCTTAACTTCATAAAATACTTTACTGTACCTAGGATCATAGGTTCGTCATCCCGTACAGGATGTCTGGTGAGAGCTGAACTAAGGAGATTTTGCAAAATAACATAATACTTAATTAAAATTATTTTATTCTTAAAGTCAAATACTCAACATCATTTTAAAGAACATTTAAATAGCGGGATTACAATTTAAAACAATAATCTCTTTACTTCCTTAACGATTGAACGACCTTACAAGAGAGAGAATGAGAGAACTTCACTAAACACTTCCCTAGTCCTTCCGAATACCTCAAATCATAATTAATACTTAAAATTAAAACAAAGATAAGTCCATACTCACATTTTCCGAAAAGCCTTTCTTGATCGATTACTTAAAACTAACGTAGGGGCCTCTCCTGCCCTTAAAATCCGAACGAACATTACATTTTAAAAAATTATAACTAAACGACTAGTGACAAGGGCCATTGCCTCCGCCCGAAAGCTTGAAGATGACTACATTATGACCTAACTTAAATTAAACGACTCGTGGCCTCTGGCGTCGGCCATAGCTTCCGCCCGAAAGCTTGAATTCCTACATCACGAACGAACTAACAACTCGTGACCACAGGTGAGACGCATAGCCTCCGCCTGAGTGAGCCTGAATTCCTACATCACGAACGAACTAACAACTCGTGACCACAGGTGAGACGCATAGCCTCCGCCTGAGTGAGCCCCGAGTCACCACTCACTTGCGCTTAAATTCGCGCGCCCTGCCGCGCCTACCATAACAAAAGCTCGTTATTGAAGTCAAATTTACTAAACAACTAACTAGAACATCTGGGAAGACTACCCCCCCTCTACCCCAATGTGCAGGCCACACCGCGCGGCTTGTTACGACAGCGCGCCCCAGTAACTGCGGCCCGTGGCTGCGCCAGCGCGCGGCCAAACAAACAAACAAAATTCTGCAAGCCCGCAGCGCGCCGCGCCGGCCCCGTGCCCCAATTACATGGTCACGCCACTTGCGCTGACGAGTGAACAGAGCAGCCAGCCCAGAGTCCCGTCAGTAAAGTCCCTAAATTTGATTTCAACAACCCTGCAAAATTTCAACCCGCGACAATATGATTAACATATTATTAACAGACCGAAATATTGATCTATATAATTAAACGGCTCCCGTAAAAGTGAAAAAGTCTTTAAAAAATACTAAACTCTCGCTTTTGACCTGATATTTTACAAGGAATAATATTTATATATTGCTCAAATTGTAAAAATGCATTATATAGTTAATACTATAAAGTTTCCCTTTGACTTTGTGAACTTTGGTTTGCGGACGTTGATCACGCATAGCTTCCGCACTCGCCGCTAGAATTTGTTGTCAGAGCAGCTACGTCGACTATCGAATCATTCCATTTGCAGAGCGAAATTTTAAACAATCTAATGAAACGGCTTCGATAAAAGCCAGAAATACTTGAAAGAATACTAAACACCCGCTTAGGACTTGTTTTTTTTTTTCTTTTTGGCAAGGAACTATATTAAATCACACAGAAATAAATTACTGCACTTTTACAAAGGATTCCTCTGGAAACCAATTGCCATGAACATTTTTTTTTAATACCACAATAAAGATATTGTAACTTTGAACAACACTTGAATATGGTTGTTGTTAAAAACGTTTTTCGAGATAATACTGAGTACTTATTACGAAAATTGGCACATTATTTTATTTTTAAAATTTATTTTTCATTCAAACATAGGTATATTTTAAATCCCGGAAAAATATTAACTAAATATTCAGTAATTTGATATCATTTTGCTTATTAATTTGTCCAATTAATATTGTAAAGCTATTCAGGGAACGGTATACAGATAACTTTAACTATTGGAGTATTGGGACACCACACAGCATAAACGCCCAGTTAAGAACCCAAACATAGTATTACTGCGAACTCTATTTATATATATAATATATATAATATATATATATATATAATAATTTACGCCTGCAATTGGGCTTCCGCCCGGTGGCAAGGAGTTCCCACCCCCAACTACCCTCACTCCTCCCCCCTCTGGAGCCTCCTTCGTAAGTCCTTCCCTCCTCCCAGATCCAGTGTCCTCCCCTCAAGTTCGTTCCACTCTCGCCCCGTTCTCACAAGGAATACCTGTCTTCCTCTCTCTGTCCGTCTCCATTCTCTCTGAATCTTCCACTCATGATCCCTCCTTCCTCGATACAGCCCTCTGTGAAACCTAGCTCCCAGCTTTCCCCAGCCCCCCTCCCCCCCACGAATTACCTTATTCATTCTCACCAGCCTTTCCACCTTCCTCCTTTCTTGCAGTGTGTCCCACCCCAGCTCCTTCATCATCACCGATGGTCTGCGAGTTTCCCCCATCCTGCCTTCGCCTTCCCTTCTCCTCCACATATTCGTTACCCATCTCGCTGCCTTGCGCTGCACCCTCTCCAACTCCTCAATTTCCCTCTCCACATAGGGGTCCCACACCGCCGCGGCATACTCCAACACTGGCCGTACCAATGTCACGTACGCCTTTTCCTTTACATTCCTACCTGTCCCTTTCAGTGTCCTGCTAAGCAGCCCTAACCCCATTCTGCCCTTCGTCACCACCTTCTTGACCTGCTTTCCCCACCCCAAGTCGTTCTGCAGGATCACTCCCAGGTATTTATACTCCTCAGCTTCCTGGATCACCTGTCCCTTCCAGCAGTACACTTTTCCCTCCACCCTTCTCTTCCTCGTGAACCTCACCACCTTTGTTTTCCCTACATTTATACCCATTTCGTTTTCCCTCGACCAGCACTCCAGTTTCTGCAAGTCCTCTGCCAGGTGCGCCCCTTCCCCCACAGTTTCATAGAGCACACAATCGTCCGCAAACAACCGCAGCCTACTTTTCAACCCCTCCCCTACATCATTCAGCATGATCAGGAAGAGCAGGGGTCCCATGACACTGCCTTGTGGTACCCCTGACATCACATTTCCCTCTTCTGACCATTCCTTACCCACTCTCACTCGCTGGATCCTGTCCCTCAAGAAGTCCCCTGTCCAATTTACCACCCTCCTGTCCTCTATCAACCCCTCCACCTTTTCCATCACCCTCCTGTGCGGCACCCTGTCAAACGCTTTCTCAAAGTCTATAAAAATAGCGTCTACCTGCTTTCCCTCATCCACTGCCTCCACCAAGTCCTCCAGCAGCCCCGCCATCTACGTTTCACAGGAGTAACCCCTCCGGAAGCCGTGCTGCCTCTCATCCATCCAGTCCCTTTCCTCCACCCTTTCTACTATATAACTCACTACCAGCCTCTCCATCACCTTGCCTACGTTTGACGTCAAGCTGACCGGCCTATAGTTGGCTGGGTGTGCCTTATTCCCACTCCCTTTATAGATGGGCACCACCACAGCCTCTTTCCACTGCCTCGGCAGCTGTCCCTCCTCCAGTGACTGCGCATACAGTACTTGCAGGTACTTCCCTATCACCTTCCCTCCCAGCTTGAGGTGCCTGTTCCCTATCCCATCTGGCCCAACCGCCTTCCTCACATTCAGTCTCCTCAACTCCCTTAATACATCATCCCTCCGTATTTCCAACCCTCTCTCTCCCCCTGACTTCTCCTCTTGTGCTCCGCACCATACTCCCCTGTTTACAAAAACCGATAAGTATTGTTCCTGCAGTAAACGAGCCTTTTCCAGGTCACTCACATAGTCTTGCTCTTCTCTCCCCTTTAATACTGGCAGTCCCTTCTCCCCCTTTACTCTCCTAACATATCGGTACAGATCTGCCCAGTTTCCCCGCCCCCCTTTCTCCATCATCCTTTCCATGTACGCATCCCATGCTTCCCTAGTTTTCTTTCCCAGTTCCTTCGCCAGATCATTGAATATATATAATGTATAGAAGTCGCGAGCCCAGGTTAAATTTTCTGTCCGGTTTCCCAGAAGAATTGTTGTAGTTCCAAGCTCCGCCGCTGCGATCGCTTCAATCGCTGGGTATCGACAGCGCACGCCCCTAGCGGTCTTAGGACGTACTACGTTAACCAGCCAGTCATGCCACCTCCCTTCACCCTCCCATACACGGGAAGCTGGTATCAGCACCGTTCGGCGACCTTGACGATAAGTATTCCTTACCACTGCCTTTGAGAGCCACGAAACCCCGGAAGAACGGAGAAGACAGTTACTGGGATCACTGTATCGAGGGATTGTGTACCCTAGTAACGTGAAAATTAGCTCCTAAGAACTTTGTATCAGGCCTTCAGTCCGTGTTGAGTTTAAAATATGATTTAATTTAAAAGTTAAATACCTACTTATTTTAACTTTATTTCGCATTGATAATTTTATAATTTCAGACATGCTGAAGGGTTATAAATGTGCGTACACGGGTTGTCAGAATACGAGGATCGGTTCATAAGGCACATCAATGTTCCATTTTCCAGTTAAAAATAATGAAAGGGAAGTTGTGAATTATAACTTGCCAATTTTGTTTTACATTATTTATCAGTTATATACTGTGTAAAAAAAAGTTGACGCTAGTATGCGAGGAAAGTCATAATTATTTAATATGAATTAGTAAAGAATTCTTTTCTATTATATTTAAAATATCCACGTTTTAATTTCTTTAAAAAACTAATTATATTACAGCAACCACATATTTTTAATTTCATCATTTTGACTAAAACCGAGTGAACGCTAGTTAATTTTCGATGTAAATTTTAATAAACGCAAAGTTTTAGCCAAGTATTACCCACATCGTCTGTCATAAAATGCATTTGTTTGGCAAGCGTTTCCAATTTTTTTTTAGATAGATTGCAATATGTGCTTAAGAAATAACTAAACAATTAATTATTTGTGAGTAGATAGACTGCAGCTGCATTAGTATTTTTTTGTTTATTACTTTACAATATTAAGATGTTAGTAGCTTAATGATCGCTGTCAAAAAACGTCATGTGAAAAATTTTGCGTTTATTTACAAGAGAACATACTTTTTAAGTGGATTAGCGTAAGAAAAACATAAGTTCGAACTTTAGTTTTATACAAAAATAAAAACAAAAACGTGGTAAAAATTGGTCCACACAACCACCTCCGTACTTTTTTTTAAGTAGATAAAACGGTTTAAAATGCTTTGAATTCTACCGTTATTACCTAAGTTATGAACAATTTGAATTCCAAAATATTTTATTATGTATCCAGAAAAAAAAATTAACCTGGAAGACACTTATATTGAGATTCTAAAAATTAGGTACGCATTTAAACACGAGGTGTTATAGACTTCTAGCCCAGTCAAAGTATATTATGTGCTCAAATTCAAACCGATGTTTATGATTTTGTGTTTCAATTGTTCAGTGGTCTGCACGGAACGTCACATCAACAGTCATGATAAATATGAAATGATAATGTAATTGACATATTTTGGGCAAATAGAGGAATCAGTACCTACCTCTTATCGGCTATATGACTGTGTAGTAAGAATCCACCATTAAGAACAAAGTCAGGGTTCTCCAAGTCCAAATTCTCCCTCGTCACCTAAAACATGTACAGGGTTCTTGGTTTTGCGTATCCCAGCTTCGTCAAAGAGAGCTAAATGAAATGGAGCCAACTCATACTGCATATACATGATCAAGTCATCCTATTTTTCTTCACTTATCGTTATCCTCTGGAAAACTAACAAATGATTAATGAGCTATTACAATTGAATGTAATAGTGTAGCTAATATTCGCCAGAGGGAGAGTTTGATCTTTTCGTGACAATGCTTGATTAGCATTTTTCCAATATTACTCTGTATTGATTGCTCGCCAATTACTATAGCATTGAAAAAGGTAACTGTGGCATCCCCTACTAGTCCAGTTGCTATAGACATGATTTGTTGTGATCCAGGAAATGGTGGGTGATTATTTAGCTAAGCAGAGATCTTATATTAATCTGTGGCATCCCTACTTTTTCGATATTGTCAGAAATCTAGTCGTTCAAAGATATAAAATAAGTAGCGCATAACTCTTCAATGATGAGCAGATGCAAATGCAGTCATCCCCAAGGTCCACTCGCTCAAGAACTTGTCAGTGAATCCTCGTCCTCGTGTGAGGCTTCCAACAATTTTCATGTTACGCATTTAAGTCTGCTCTGTGGTCTGTCTGACCAAACGCTATCAGTTCTTTTCTTTGAGAAGTAGCCCTGACATGTAAAAATGTTTAATTCTGGGGTCATCATGGACTCTAGCTTAAACATGTCTTGTAAATTCAAGTGACGGCATTTGGCATACGAGAGGCACGGTTTACAAATATATAGGTCAGTTGCTATAGGAAAAATGTTTGAGATAAATAAAAAAAACTCATTTTTTAAGTGAGACTATCTCAAACAATATTGGAGAAATGAAAAAGTGAAAATAATCTTTTATAGGATTTTTAATACTCTTTCATTTTTTTTATTAAAACCTTTTTTCTTTTAAGGTTACTCATTTACGAGATATTTAAAAAAAAAAAATGCCTTTTTTTTATAATCCTTTCTAGTTTCTGACTACCTCACTTCCTATTCATCATGACTTTTGATTTTAATTCCCCTGGACACTACTAAATACGTGCAAAGTGTAACAAATTAATTCGACTACGAGCGAAATGTTAGCATATTTTGACTGGGCTATTTATTCCTTCATTAGAACTATTGCTAGTTTGAAAGCTTTCAACAAACGTTTCTGACAAATAATCTCAGTCCTGACATATGACAGTCTGCGTTTTACACGATCATATTTTTACATATTTCACAGATGATGAAACAAACACGTACATTTTCTAACGAGTCATTGATTTATAAACCTTCCTCTATACGTGTCAGTGATTGCACGTGTGTAAGTCGTTTGCTAAAGCTCGACAATGAAATATTTTACATTAGTTAATGTTGTAAAAAATAGTACTTACTAATGAGGTTATTTTACTTAACGTATAAAACGTATAAGTAACGAATACCTAGGGACAATAACACAATAGTTTTGTTAAATGGCATTAAATTGCATTGTGCATGTTTCGTATCGTTATGAATGTACGGAAGTAAAAGTTACAAAAATTTTATACGCAATGGAAGAGTTTTATATACTGATATTTAGAATGAAATAATTCTTTGAAATTTATATTGTACTCTGTTTTATTTTTTCTTAAAGTTCTTAAGTGATATTTAAATTTATTATGCATATACATATAATATAAGGTAAATACAGCTGTGGTACATGGGAACTTGCACGAATACAATTTCGCTCAAAATTACTGGGCCTCATTTAGCAACAGTTTGTTTCACTTAAGATGGCTTTAGATTACATTTATTGCAACGGCTTAAGTCTTTGGCCGCTGAATATTTTACTGTAGAATAAACAAAAATTATTAATACATGATTAGCTAGTCTTGCACTACATGAATATGTGTTAGTTTTGTTTATTGATTCACAAATTCTTAATGCTTCACATAATTCATATGTCAAAGTCACAAATTTCGTTGTACGAACTGTCAAAAATGTCACCTACTATGGTAGGATGATAATGTGGCTTTTTTTACATTGAAAGTTTTTGTGCATGTAAATAAACTCTTCAAACAACTCTAGAATACAGAGAACTGTTTTTCGCTAGAGTTTTATACACCATCTTAACTCAAAGTTATTGGGCCCTAATTATTTGTAAATTATAAAGATGATAAAATAGTACGTATAATCATTTGTGTGTGGTATTTTTATTTTACTTCCACCCATTTTTAATTTTTTTTATGTGACTTGAAATGCAATTTAATGCACTGTGTTGTATAATGCTCCTGAAGGAGAATTTACAAACCAACCTTACTTATGAAAAGTATATAGGTAGTAAATATTTTTAAAATTTTGTATAAACTTTTTTTAGATCTAGCCATGTTAATAAAATATTAATATATCACTGCAAAATAATACTCACTGCACGTATGCGAACATAAATATTATGTATGTACATGTTTACTGTTTAGTTATTTCTTTAACATACAATATTTTTCCCCGATAAAAACGAGTTTCTTGTGTTAGAGCTTACTAAAGTTTTTATTAATGTATGACTAAGTTCGTGCACAGATCAACTATTTATATAACAGTGTCTGGTATTTTATAATTTCCTCTTTGCATACATTTGGTTGAATTTATATTAAAGTGGATTCTTTGAGGTACTTTAATTAATTTGGTGAATAAAATATTTATTTTATATCCAATTGGACCGATTTTTATTCAAATACAATAATTATTACACCATCTGGAATCCAACACCAATGAAGTACTGATATATGTGGCTCTTTTTAAATAATTGTGTAATATTTCAAGGAATATTTTTTCACTTTCGGTTCTTTAAACAAAATACAGTTGTGTTCAATATATTTATGTATCGTTTTGACGAGCATAACCTCCCGCCTTGTCAATGCGCTGGCCCTCCATACAGCAACGGAAACAAAATACAAAAGATAGAGAGAGAGAGAGAGAGAGAGAGAGAGAGAGAGAGAGAGAGAGAGAGAGAGATAATACGCGCGCGACCTTGAGACAAGCGATACTAAAGCGCTCTAGCGTGGGAGACACTAACCACGAGTGCCTTCTTTTCGAAAGCAGAGCTGTCTGGCGGGGGAGCTTGCAACTACCTCAGTTTTGATTCCAAAACTGGCAGAATAAATCGTATCCCCTCGCGACTTCTATAAGTTATATATATTCAATGGCCAGATCCTTCATTTCTGCGTTTAGCCCCTCCCCTCCACGCTTCTTGGCTCTTTCGTGGAGCCTCCTGCACTTTCGCTTTAATACCTTTACCTCCCGTCCATGGTAGGGCGGGTCGCCACCCTTTCTTACCCTCCTTTGGGGTACGAAGCACTCCACCATTTGCTCCAATATGCCCCTCAAAACCTTCCACTTCCCTTCTAGTTCTGCAATCCCTTCCCACCTACAGATCTCCAATTCAAGAAATGCCTCCGCCCCTGCTCTATCCGCCCTGCTCCACTGTCTTAACACTTCCTTCCTACTTTCCGTCACCTCCCTCCATCCCATATCTATCTCCACCACCGGGATTTTGTGGTCACTGATGCCCTCCATCACCGTAGTGCCTACTACTACCTTCACAGGCCTCACCAGCACCACATCTAGTAGGTTCCCAGATTCCCCCTGTCCTTCACCATTCCTCATCCTGGTGTTCTCCCCCACCACCTGCTCCAGTCCACTATTTACCAACTGGGTTGCCCATCTTTGCTCCCTCACCCCCATTTCCTCCGGTCCTTGCTCCCACACTACCCCTGGCATGTTTAGGTCCCCCGCCACTATCACCCACCTATCCTCCCTCAACAGTGACAGCCTGTCCTTTACCCCTTGTATAACCGTCTCCCCTTGCCCTGGGGGTCTGTACACTGCCAGCAGCATGAAGTCTTTCCCTTTCCCTTTTATTTTCAATTCCATTATTTCCACACTTTCCCCCACCCATTCAATCTTTCCTACTAGTCCCTCATGCACACATACCATAATCCCTCCTCCTGTCCTGTTCCTGTCTCTTCTTAATATTTCATAGTTTGCCCCCTGCAGTTCCCCATCCCCTATTTCCTTGTCCAGCCACGTCTCTACTGCTATGGCAATGTCCACCCCATATGCTTCCACGACACTCCAAAACTCATCCAACTTTCTATAGACACTCCTACAGTTTATCACTGCCACTCTCACCCGCTTTCTTCCTTCATTCTATTCCTCTCTCCTGATCCCTCCACTCCACCTCCTTCCCTCTACTCTTTCCGCCCCCTTCATTGACAGTCTAATCTCTCCCCTTCCCCTATCCGCTCCCTTTCCTTCCCCTCATTTCTCCGTTTCCCGAATGGTCCCCCCCTCCTACCACCGCCCTACGCATTTTTTCGACCTCCACCTCCAGGTACCTGGCTAGCTTGCCTTGCCCTCTCTGACTAAGATGGATGCCATCCTCGCTGACATCTACCTCCCCTAGGTGTTTTCCCACGTTCACATATCTTCCTCCCATCTTATCACAAATTCCCTTCATCTCCCTGTTTGCCTGCTCTATCCGTCCTGCCGGGACTCCTTTCCTTGGGAGAACCCCATGAACTACCAGGCCCGTCTCCTGGCCCCATTTCTTTCTTATTTCCCTCACAAGGTTTTCCAATCCCTCCTTCACATGCTCTACTCCATCCGCATAAATTACATCATTAGTTCCGCCCTGTATTATCACTGACCTCACATTTCCTTCCCTCCTCATGCTCCTTACCACTTCTGTCAAGTCCCTCAATCTCCTTCCGCCCCTGAATGTTCTGAACACCTCCTCCCCATGACCCCTAACCCTAACTCCCCTCATCATTGAGTCCCCAATCATGAAAATTTTCTTCCGCTCTCCTTTATCCTCCTCTACTCCTGCAATCTCGCTTCTCCCCAACAATTTCTTCCTCCTCACTATGTCCACCTCTTCCCCCCTTTTCCTCTCCATCTCTACTGTAACAAATCCTTTCCCGCCCTCTTCCAGCCCCTCAGCAGCATTCCCACCTGCTTCCAGGCCCCTGTTTCTCACCACATCAGCCCAGTGGTCTCCTCTCACCCATTTGTCTTTCCCACCAGTCTTTCTACCCACCACTCCCTCCTCCCTGTCCCTCAACAACACTTCTGGTTTCCCATTATTTGTCCCCTGCCACACCCTCTTCCTGTCCCCGGTCCTGTACCCCCCCTGTGTTTTCCTCTGCTCCTCAAGGGACCTCAATTTTTCCTCTAGATCCCAACGCCGGTCTCTTTCCCTGTCTCTATCTCTTTCCGCATTTAGTCTTTTCAATTCTCCTTCTTCTACCTCCTCCTTCAAGTTCCTTACTTCCGCCCTCAGCGAATTTACCAGTTGGCCTAGCTGGCCCAATTCCTTCTCACACTTTTCCCAACCTGTCCTCATCGAGTCCACTTCCCTCCTGTTTTCATTTACAAGTCCCTCCATTTTCCTCTCCCTCCCAGCTAGGTCCCTTTCCAATTCCCTTTTCCATCTGTCACACTCTTGACAAGATTTATCTCCTCCTCCTTCCACAATCCTTCCATTTAGCATTTCCATTATCCACTCCTGCATCTCCCTCCACCCAGGCCTCACTGCTCCTCCTAACCTCACTATCTCCTGTCTCTGAATAGGATCCCCTTTTTCCTTCGTCCCCCACAATCCCGTGCACATGTCTTCCCCCTTTTCAACCAACATTTCCCTGTCGGCTTTCTCCTTCTCCCCATTGCATTTGTCACACCACCACACTACATCCACCAGGCTCTCCAGACCCGCCATTACCCTGCCGCACTTTCCGTGAAACCACCCGTGGCACCCATCACACTGCACTCCCTCATCCCCCTTTTTCCACACCTTCTTACAGCCCTTACATCTAACCTTACCTCCCATCCTTAATAACAACCACCTAGCCACGTGTCCTTGCCAACGAGCTTCGCTCCGAATTTCAAGTTCTCCCTATTCAAACCCCCTTTCACGCAACTTGTGTTGACTTTAGAAAATAACATTACACTCAGTTTAAAACTCCATCACACGCCTCAACAGAAAATTTCAACTATAAACGTCCTAATTAACACAGCCGAGAACACCACACATCCAACCGTGTCGCCATTTGCAAACAATGGTAGTGATACAGTGGAAATGTCTATAATTTTTCATTGAATACTTTTTACAAAAATATCATTGTACTGCCCATCTTGTTAAAATGCGCTAAACCGTTAATAGTATACAATTTTCCTTTGTATTTTTGAACTTTGGTTCGTGCCATTCGCCACAGATGGCAGCACTTGGTTGTTACACATTTCTGTCGCATTCACTAAATTACTTCCACCAAATGCCGTATAACGAGAGCTAAGATTTTATAGTTAAAAAATAGCGAATTTGGGCAAACGTTTTGAAGTAAACTTAAACTGGACTGCGCAAATTAAACTTGGTAGAGCTACAATTTATTGTAAGTTTTTAATGGGTTAAACTTGTCAACGCTGTTATTATGAGAATTGGAAACATAAAAAAAAATAATACGAAATATTTTTTTTGAGTAATCAATCCTTGCCTATAGAATTTAATCAACTTATTACTTAAAAAAAAAAGGAATCGAATAGATATGGCCTGATGGGGATAGATACGAAATACCATTTTCTTGAGTTGTGAGTCAACTTCTCTCGTAAGATATCTTTGGCTCTAACGGTAAAACGAAAAAAAATTTAATAATTATGCTCTATAATAGCTGTGTCCGATTCAGATGACTTGCGTATTCAAAGCATAAATCGCTCTTAATCACCATGTCTTTGCGTGAAATACCGTCCTGTATTCAGACTGTTCAATAACAGCACGCTAAGGGGATAAGAAAAAAAACAGTAGACGATGCCGTGGATATTGATTACAGTGTAAAAAATTTTAATCTAACATACAGTCGATTTGATAGTTTTTCCTCTGGATTAAGTAACAAATATTATATGTTAAGGAAACGAAAACTTTTAATTATAAAACATAGGTTATGCCCTCTGGAATAATGTAGACATAATTATATAAGAGTGAAAGGATAATTGAAATACGTAAAATGGTTTTCGCATATACTTCTCACAAACAATCACAAATTCTCTTTATAGAATTTGTGTAGTTATGTAATATTCAACTGACTCCAGTTTTTTTTATAAATTGTTTAAACAGCTGTCACAAAACGTAATCTATGTAGGACCAATATGCCGACGTTTAGAAGTGTAGCTGTGGGCTTCTATAGTTTCTTGACCTCACCTTTGTGATGAATGGGCGCCACCATTCACCACACTGCACCGTAATTACAAATGTCGTTACAAAAAGACAAATCAAGGAAAAAACTAAACATTAATGGTTTCGGATGCTGTCGGCGATAGCGACGCGTGTAACTATTTAACCCGCGCAGAGGGTGGCGAGATTCCACACCCGCGATGAAAGCTCGTATTCTCGTATTACGCTCGTATCGGTAATTGCATCGCGCCCTTAAGCTCGTAGGCGTGATACGGAACCGAACGACTGTCGAAAGTGCGTGGCTTCTATAGCGTGTCTCATCCTTAGATGGCAACATGCATTTTAATGGGCATTTAATGCACGGTATCTGTTATTAGCATTGTCCTTATTTTCAGTGTGCTCTTTTGCCCGTTACATCCAAACAGCACATTTTTAGAGAAACGTCTTATTGTAATTAAATTATTTTTAAATGTACTTAAAAATATTTTTATGGAAAATTTTGAATTAAATTTTTAATTAAACTTTCTTCTTGTATTTCATCAAGTATATCATCTGAAGTGATAAATTTTTACTTTCAATTAAACTTAACAAAGAAAACACCATCTTGGTTTCAAACGTTTTATGTTCTCATAAATTTGTGTCGTTTAAAATTGAAAAATAAAATTGCTCTGTTTTAACATAAGACGTAATTAAATGGAATTCCTTGTTATCTATAAATACTAGTTGATACAATTGATGTCTCATTAAAGTAATAATTTTTTTTTAGAACTGATAACTTTTTTCCCCTTCAGAATGTATATAACTGATTCATTATCAACAAAATCACTATTTTAAGGTCTTAGAAAAATGAACAAATATTAAAATAAAAATAATAAACTCAAACTGTTTTAATTATAGGTCGAATATAAAATAAGAATTCAAATTTGGAAACCCTGGGCAGTGTCCTTCTGTCAACAGTGGGTTCCATCTGCGCTGTGCTGCAATCTAAGCGTGGGACAGGCTATACCACCACGGCAGGCTGCAAACAAAGACAACCGCTTCAATTGTAATGAACGATTTCTATTGGTTCCGACGCTGCGAGGGCAATCACCGAATTGATTGCATCTGAAGCTCGCCGGGTCTGATATCATAACACACCGTTACTAATTTTAAGGTAACTTATTTTAACGCGTAATGGAAGCAACCGAGCTAATCGTCAGGAAAATATATTTCCGGTGTTTCCATATTTCTGTAGGAAATAGGTTAAATTGATTGTTTCCTTAATTATTTTGCTTCCATAGCTTTGTATTTTATGGAAAGGTTATAAATCTGTAATGATTTCAAAACTATTATCAAATATTATTTTAGTGTAATAACTAATAGGTAATATTTAACGGTAATGAGAACCTTGGAGCCCAATTTATATATTTTTATTTCAATCTTAGCAAGAATGGAAACCATTGAGTCATGCTTGAAGTGCGGCCATAGTACTTTAGGACCGGGCACTCCCGATGTTTTGGGAGCAGGCGGCATGAAAGATCGCCTGCCAGGGAATATGGATGCCTGTAGCTGAGACAATGGGCGGAAGGCAACGAAGGTGTATGTATAGGTGTGTGCCTGCGACATTGTGTGTTACTTCGACGCACCGTTTCCAGAAGTTCCTCTTCCACCGACCAGAGAGTAATTAATGTAAGATTCCCTCCTCTTTCTCTATACTCCCAGGGGCTGTTAAAAAAAAGAAAAAAAAAAAAGCTTGTTAGCTTTCTTCGGGACGAGTTTTCGAAAGAGCAGGGAAGGCCGTCTTTTGTTGTGAGCATGTGCTCTAATCTATATCAGTAATCTGGCTCTATGATTTATATTTTTTTTGCCAGATTTTCCCCACCTCATCAGCTAAATGGCCTTATGCTCCTTTCTTAAGGTCAGTAAACTGGCTTAGATATTCCTCCTCCTTGTCAGTAATCTGGCTCTTTGTTCCCCGCTCCATGTCAGTAGTATGTCTCTATCATTACCCTCTCTTTCAGTAATCTGGCTCTATTCTCTCCCTTCAAGTCAGTAAACTGGCATCATGCCCTTTCTTTCCTGTCAGGAATATTGTTGTATACTAACTTTCACATTTCAGTAATCTGGATTTATGTTCCCACCTCTCTGTAAGTAATCTGTTTGTATTCCCGTCTACATGTCAGTGTTCTGGCTCTATGCCTCTTTAACCCTGTAAGTAATCTGGCTCTATGCTCTCACCCACTTGTCAATAATCTGGCTCTATACTTTCAACTACTTGTGAATAATCTGGCTCTATACTTTCACCCACTTGTCAATAATCTGGCTCTATGCTTTCACCTACTTGTCAATAATCTGGCTCTATGCTATTACCTACTTGTCAATAATCTGGCTCTATGCTCCCTCCACCCTGTAAGTAATCTGGCTCTATGCTCTCACCCACTTGTCAATAATCTGGCTCTATGCTATCACCCACTTGTCACTAATCTGGCACTATGCTCTTACCCACTTGTCAATAATCTGGCTCTATACTTTCACCTACTTGTCAATAATCTGGCTGTATGCTCTCACCCATTTGTCAATAATCTGGCACTATGCTCACACCCACTTGTCAATAATCTGGCTCTATGCTCTCACCCACTTGTCAATAATCTGGCACTATGCTCTTACCCACTTGTTTATAATCTGGCTCTATACTTTCACCGACTAGTCAATATTCTGGCACTATGCTCTTACCCACTTGTCAATAATTTGGCTCTATACTTTCACTGACTAGTCAATATTCTGGCACTATGCACTTACCCACTTGTCAATAATCTGGCTCTATACTTTCACCTACTTGTCAATAATCTGGCTGTATGCTCTCACCCATTTGTCAATAATCTGGCACTATGCTCATACCCACTTGTCAATAATCTGGCTATATGCTCTCACCCACTTGTCAATAATCTGGCACTATGCTTTTACCCACTTGTCAATAATCTGGCTCTATGCTCCCTCCACCCTGTAAGTAATCTGGCTCTATGCTCTCACCCACTTGTCAATAATCTGGCTCTATGCTATCACCCACTTGTCACTAATCTGGCACTATGCTCTTACCCACTTGTCAATAATCTGGCTCTATACTTTCACCTACTTGTCAATAATCTGGCTGTATGCTCTCACCCATTTGTCAATAATCTGGCACTATGCTCACACCCACTTGTCAATAATCTGGCTCTATGCTCTCACCCACTTGTCAATAATCTGGCACTATGCTCTTACCCACTTGTTTATAATCTGGCTCTATACTTTCACCGACTAGTCAATATTCTGGCACTATGCTCTTACCCACTTGTCAATAATTTGGCTCTATACTTTCACTGACTAGTCAATATTCTGGCACTATGCACTTACCCACTTGTCAATAATCTGGCTCTATACTTTCACCTACTTGTCAATAATCTGGCTGTATGCTCTCACCCATTTGTCAATAATCTGGCACTATGCTCATACCCACTTGTCAATAATCTGGCTATATGCTCTCACCCACTTGTCAATAATCTGGCACTATGCTTTTACCCACTTGTCAATAATCTGGCTCTATGCTCTCACCCACTTGTCAATAATCTGGCTATATGCTCTCACCCACTTGTCAATAATCTGGCTCTATGCTCTCACCCACCTGTCAATAATCTGGCTCTATGCTCCTTTCAAACACTCCCTCCTCCCCCCGTGTGGCCGGAGAGAACGTGCGGTCAAGGATGACGGAGAGTGAACCACGGCGAAAGGGGGGGAGGGGAAGACTCGTTCCGCACACGGCGGCGGGGTCAGCGGGGTCAGCGGGCTGGAGTCACGTACTGACCGCAGCGCGCGCGGGTCACGGTCCGCGGTCACCAGGGTGCTGGTGGGGCTCCCCTCCACCCCCCAGCACCCCTCCTCACTTGACTACTGCAGGCGGACCTCCGTCGCTCGAAGCACTCGCACTCTCGCGGAAGCTACGCTCATCACCGAGTCACCGAGCCTGCAACGCCAAAGAGATGTATATACCTTGGAGACATGCACATTGTGAAGCACAAATATAACCCTACTCCATAGAGATGTGTATACCTTGGAGACATGCACATCGTGAAGCACAAATATAACCCTACTCCATAGAGATGTGTATACCTTGGAGACATGCGCATCGTGAAGCACAAATATAACCCTACTCCATAGAGATGTGTATACCTTGGAGACATGCGAATCGTGAAGCACAAATATTACCCTACTCCTTAGAGATGTGTATACCTTGGAGACATGCGCATCGTGAAGCACAAATATTACCCTACTCCTTAGAGATGTGTATACCTTGGAGACATGCGCATCGTGAAGCATAAATATTACCCTAATCCTTAGAGATGTGTATACCTTGGAGACATGCGAATCGTGAAGCACAAATATAACCCTACTCCATAGAGATGTGTATACCTTGGAGACATGCTTATCGTGAAGCACAAATATAACCCTACTCCATAGAGATGTGTATACCTTGGAGACATGCGCATCGTGAAGCACAAATATAACCCTACTCCATAGAGATGTGTATACCTTGGAGACATGCGCATCGTGAAGCACAAATATAACCCTACTCCATAGAGATGTGTATACCTTGGAGACATGCGCATCGTGAAGCACAAATATAACCCTACTCCATAGAGATGTGTATACCTTGGAGACATGCGAATCGTGAAGCACAAATATTACCCTACTCCTTAGAGATGTGTATACCTTGGAGACATGCGCATCGTGAAGCACAAATATTACCCTACTCCTTAGAGATGTGTATACCTTGGAGACATGCGCATCGTGAAGCATAAATATTACCCTAATCCTTAGAGATGTGTATACCTTGGAGACATGCGAATCGTGAAGCACAAATATAACCCTACTCCATAGAGATGTGTATACCTTGGAGACATGCTTATCGTGAAGCACAAATATAACCCTACTCCATAGAGATGTGTATACCTTGGAGACATGCGCATCGTGAAGCACAAATATTACCCTACTCCATAGAGATGTCGATACGTTGGAGACATGCGAATCGTGAAGCACAAATATATCCCTACTCCTTAGATCAGATGTGTATACCTTGGAGACATGCGCATCGTGAAGCATAAATATTACCCTACTCCTTAGAGATGTGTATACCTTGGAGACATGCGCATCGTGAAGCATAAATATTACCCTACTCCTTAGAGATGTGTATACCTTGGAGACATGCGCATCGTGAAGCACAAATATTAGCCTACTCCACAGAGATGTGTATCAAACCGAAAATAGAAGTGTAACACAAGAGTAACAATTCAAACGCAGCCACATAAGTGTAACATGCCTTAATTTTAAATTAAAATATGCACCTTACGAATAACTAAGCGTATAGTTAACAAAAAGTCTTACATCTCAGAAAGTTTAGCTGTAAACTAAAAACAGTGAAAATATTTCCCTTTTTGGAAACCTAAGTTTGCGTCACTCTGAATCATTTGATGTGATTTTGAAATTTGTACTTATGTCGTTTCGAAGATCTTTGTTTTTATACTTTAAATTTGCTTGGATTTAATAAGTTTGTAAATTAAAATAACCTTTTGAATATTGGTATTTTAATGCATATATATGTTTGTAGGTCCGAAAGTTTTTTGGCTTATTTGCTTTTTTGTAGTTAGAAGCTATTTAATTGTTAAATAATATATATTTTTTGGCGTCATTTAACATTTTACTAAAATTATCGGTTAAAGTGTTTGTTATGTTCATCATTTGCAACGGGATCCTTAGGCGCCTTACAACATCCTAGTTTTTATATATCTGTCTTACAGCTTCAGAGCCACGCCCACCTGGGCACACACACGGTGCGCACAGCTTCAGAAAGAACAACGCGATGTCAACATTATGTACTCAAGATATCCGAGAGGGGTCTGTTTACGAAAATTCATTCAAGAATTCGCTGAGGGTCGATAAGTAGTTTAGTTTCCAGATTAAATTTTTAAACTGTATTTTAATAAAAGTTAAAATGGCTAAAATGCGTGTTTTCAGAGACATTATTTTAGGCATAAATAGGGACTGGAAAAATTCGCGGTTTCAATTACCACTAGGATAGACTCCACGATTCTCTATGTACTCGGGCAACTATCACCTGGTTATTGGCTACCGACTCGGGACACCTGTTTACTGCGATTCTTATGATACGATACTTCTTTTGTTGAGTGTTTGCCATTGGCTCAGAGTCCTTCAGGTAAATTGCGGTCCAATCACTGACGCAGCATTAAGCTAAACGAGTTTGGATTCCAAACTGTCTCGAAAGGAATCCGCGAATTTTTCCGGTCTCTAGGCATAAAAACAACATGTAGAGTGTTACGGTCACCGGTCAAATTTCTCAGTCTCACAGTGGACGACGAGAAGACTGCGTGCCAGTTCAGAGGCGATACCGCACTGGAAACAGCAGCGAGCATCACATTTACCTGCCCGCTTCAATCGCTAGGCGGGCTCCTTACGGCTGTGTTTACAAGTCACGTAAGGGATGAAACGACGCAACAGTACATCATGCAAACAACGCAAAAAAAAAAAATACCACAGTCGTTTAAAAAACCCGCAGGTCGCGAGATGTCACCAAACCATATAAGTTAAAATTGTTCGAACAGAAGAAAACAAATATATACGCAGGGCTTCTTTAGATAATTTATATGTATCATGGAAAAAAAGTGTTGTTTTCTGTCACTACGCAAACGTTTACAAGTTTAAACATTACGTACGCATGTAATAAAAAAAATGGGCTTATAGGAAAATAACCTCTGCGTCTTAAAAGATTTTCTGAACACTTTGGTGTTAAACCATAATTGCATTACCTGATTGTGTTTCGCATATTTTTTAAAACGGTATTTTAGTAGGTTATTTAAGAAAATTATGCACCTTCCGTTCTCGCTAGAGTCTAAGTGGTTTTTCACAAGCAGTCATAAAGCGTTCAAAGCATTCGTCTTGTAGGGTCAACCAAAATCAGGACGGAAGGATGTATTAAGAATCGAACCCAGGCACTTCAAAAATCTGAGACAAACATTTTAGCCGTTGCGCCAACCATGGTCCTTACTAGAGATACTGTGATTCCGACTGTACGGACACTTTCGCTATCGGCCTGTTTTCAGGGAAATTACAGGCCGCGGGACCTGGCAATAAATACTCCCCGCGAGACATCCCAGGCGTGCACGCTTGTGAGAACACACCTGACCTTTACCCAGTACTGTTCACGTGCGGCACCGCTGCTGACCGAAGGGGACAGGGCTTAGACTGCCTTAAAGCTGCACTCTTAACAATCCGTCCAACCGTCCGTATCCCGTCCGTCTCCCGTCCGTCTCCCGTCCGTCTCCCGTCCGTCTCCCGTCCATCTCCCGACCGTCTCCCTTCCGTCTCCCGACCGTCTCCCGTCCGTCTCCCGTCCGTCTCCCGACCGTCTCCCGACCGTCTCCCTTCCGTCTCCCGTCCGTCTCCCGTCCGTCTCCCGTCCGTCTCCCGACCGTCTCCCGACCGTCTCCCGTCCGTCTCCCGTCCGTCTCCCGTCCGTCTCCCGTCCGTCTCCCGTCCGTCTCCCGTCCGTCTCCCGTCCGTCTTCCGTCCGTCTCCCGTCCGTCTCCCGTCCGTCTCCCGCCCGTCTCCCGTCCGTCTCCCGCCCGTCTCCCGTCCGTCTCCCGCCCGTATCCCGTCCGTCTCCCGCCCGTCTCCCGTCCGTCTTCCGTCCATCTCCCGTCCGTCTCCCGTCCGTCTCCCGACCGTCTCCCTTCCGTCTCCCGTCCGTCTCCCGTCCGTCTCCCGACCGTCTCCCGTCCGTCTCCCGACCGTCTCCCGTCCGTCTCCCGTCCGTCTCCCGACCGTCTCCCGTCCGTCTCCCGTCCGTCTCCCGACCGTCTCCCTTCCGTCTCCCGTCCGTCTCCCGTCCGTCTCCCGTCCGTCTCCCGTCCGTCTCCCGTCCGTCTCCCGTCCGTCTCCCGTCCGTCTTCCGTCCATCTCCCGTCCGTCTCCCGTCCGTCTCCCGCCCGTCTCCCGTCCGTCTCCCGTCCGTCTCCCGTCCGTCTTTTAACCACGTGACCTGAAGCCAATCAGACGACCAGGAAAATCCCATCCTTCCGTACGTCAAAATCTTAACGTGCTTTAACTCTCAGTGGGACGGATGGAATCAGAACCTCCAAAAGGTTAGCAAGATACCTATTTTCGGAAACCTTCACTTTCATAAAAAAGTTTTTTTTTTCATTTGGTTTTTTATTGTTTAGCTGCTTTAACTTTATGTTTTTAACTTATGTTTAAACACGCTTTAAAAACTGAAAAATAAATAAGTAACTATAATAGCAAAAAATATTGATGCAAATGACTCGTTTTGCAACCCATAAAGGCTGTTTGAATCGAGAAACGTTAGTAATATGTTTGTTTTTTGTAATTTATTGTAGAATTTACATAATTATTTTATTTGTAAATGTTTTATTCTTTGAACTGGTCACTTTTATTAGAATATAATGTAATATTTGATTATAACAACTTTTTAAAATTCATCAATGATCAAACGGATGACAGTAATATATAAATTCAATCATTTTTAATAAAATATTTTTTAATGATATTTGGATTTTTTCGTGTATTTCTAGGTTAATAATTATGAATTTACAAGATGATTTAGTCAATATAGTGGACAAGATGGCAGAAAGTTCTTGAATCCAAAATGGCGGAATCCCAAATGATGGCCGTGACGTCATTCAAGATTGCAACCGAGGTCAAGGACAAATATCAAGGACAAAAGTTTAAGCTCATGCCCCCCCCCCCTCCTCCCCTAGAAACGTAGTGAAGGCTTGCAAAAGAGGTATTCAAGCCTTTTTGGAGGCATTTCAAGCCTCTGACATATTTTTGAGGATAAAACGGGAAATTTTCCTTCCAAAAGGAAATTTTAGATTTTTCTGAGATTTTTTGGCGGAATATTTTCTGTAAAAACATGACATATTAGCGAATTTGGGCAAATTTTTGGCAAATATCGGCTGATTTTGGGCCATTTTGTTGGCAAATTTCTAAGATCAAAAACTTTATCCTACATAGATGGCTGCAGTTATGTCAGATTTATTTCGGTCATTGACACAACCACAAACCACATTCCGACTGCTGTCCCAGGAACGGTTTTATATACTACTTATAGTTGTTTTCAAGCAAATATACAAATATCTGTAAATTTTACAGATGTAATTTTGTAATTTTTAATTTATATTCCATTTAAAAAAAGAAATAAATATGGTGGAGGAGCGCATGTGCCTCTGGTGATGGGCAACTGAACTTTCGTCACCCAGCCGGTTAGGCGCTTATATGCAATGACTCGCGAGCTGGTGGATTGGGTCACACAGGACAGAGGATGTCAGCACCTTGTCGTAAATGGCAGTAATTTCATCTTCCTCTATCCCTAGCCCCGTTATTTATCACCGCAGCTCGGTGCGAAAGGTGATCGTAAAATGGAGAAGGAAGGGGGGAAAAAAGAGAGAGATAGAGAAAGCCGTTACGAATGGAACGTTTGGTGAGGATAACTGCTCTTATGCTGATCCCGTACCACAGTTTGGATTGCATTTCTCAATAAAAGGGAAAGCAGTGTCGTCTGCCGGAGCGTATTCACGTGATAGTGAAGGTTTTAATCAATTACAAAGACGCACGCTGGCTTACTGGTATGTCGTAGGAATACTCAAAGAATGGACACGCAAATATATGAATTCATAAACACACGGAACACCAGCCAACATAAGCTGGTGTGTAATGTTACATGCCCGGGCAGCACATTTGATTATGTGGAAGCAATTAAGTTGGTGCTAATTACCGCACAGACGAACACAGTTGCTGACAAATACAAGACAGTTACGGTAATATTAAACACAGAAACAAAAGCAACAACTTTGAACTACACAGCGACGCACAGAATAACCAAATGATGGAACTAAACGTATACTTAACAGAGAAGGCTTTCTATAACAAAACATTTGTGTGGTCCATTCTTAATAACATCAATATTTTAAGTTAAAAACAATTCAACTAAATGTAGATATCCATTCCGATGTTAATGTTGCAGTCCACGTAATCTTCGGCTGTTTTGAAAACGGGTCCACGTGTTTTTCTTTCGACGGTGCCGTCATTTTTATTCCTGCATGCAACACTCCGTCTCATAGTTCCGTCACGTGACCTGCAGCCGATCATCAGATGGCGCCATCCATCCATCCATCCATCCATCCATCCATCCATCCATCCATCCATCCATCCATCCATCCATCCATCCGTCCGTCAAAGCCTTGCCAAGCTTTAACTTCCGACGGACGGGTGGATGTGATTAAGACCTCAGAAATGTCTCGATGGCATTGTATTCATTTTTAAAGTGATTTTATTTTGTTATTTAAATTGCCAAGCTGCTTACGTATTATTTTTTTTTCACTGCCTATGAACACGTTTTGTTTGATATTTGAACCAAAAATTGTACTTCATGCACTTTAACCCGAATATATATTTTTAAAAAAATATTTATAGTTTGTTTAATAATTCATGAGTGCATATCGCACGTAACCCTCAAACTGGTAAACCTCTACAAAAAATTTTTTTCTCATAAATAGAATCCTTAATTGGCAGAATCCGGGTAGAAAAATAGTATTACTAACCTGCAGATGATTTTTAATCGCTCGGCTTGTTGATGGACGGAAGAACGTGAGAGGTCATTGTGAGTCCAGCTTTAAGTGTTTAAGTTTGTGTTTCATTGTGATCGTGTTCCTGGTTCTGCCGAAACGCGAAATGTAATCTAGAAGTGGTTTTGCGAGCCGTGGCTTGGTGACTGAAAAATAAAATAAAAATGGTGGATTCTTTTTTTGCCTCCTTTCTTCCTCTCCTGACGTCCAGAAACTCGCTTTCCGCAATCCTGAGCGAGTTGGACGCCCTCTGCCCTTTGACCGGGGCAAGGCGCCCGCATCCAAACAATGCCCCCACCTCCTCGCTCTACACAACACCCGCTTGAAAGCTTGAAGTGGGCCCCGCTGACGCAACCCGCCAATCAGCTTGAAGAATGGGGGAGTGGGGTTTTACGAAGGGGGAGGATCAATCGTGCTCTGACGTCATCCGGCACATGCTCATGCTCGCAGGTTTTGTCTCTCGTCGTTTGCGCAGAGAGTTAGTTACTTTCTCCGCGTGTTTACAAGTGCTTCACTAAAAGGCAGCGTTCGAAACTTAAAAGGAGTAGCTTTAAGGCGCCTGTCTACCCGGACACACATACGGTGTGCATAGCTTAAAAAAAAAAAAACAACGCGGTCTGATAACTACTCAAGATATCCGAGTCGGAGTGGGGTCTACTTACGAAAAGCATTTAAGAGTTCGCTGAGGGCCGAAAAGTACTTGTAATTTCAAATTAGTTTTTAAACTGTAGTTTTAGAATAGTTAAAATGGTTAAAACGCATGTTTTCAGAGTCATTTTTAGGCGTTAAACAACCAGTACAGATTCTTGAAAGCACTAAAGCTAAACGTACTTGCGTGACCCCTTTATCATCATTTCTCAGCCATATAAGGTTACTGTCGCCGCTCAAATTTCACAGTTATCCTGTGACGACGAGAAGACTGCGCGCCAGTCCAGAGGAGACACCGTGCTAGAAGCACCAGCGAGCGTCGCGCTTATCATCCCGCCTCATTAACACACACACACACCCCTGCGAGGCGGGCCCCTTAATGCGCCCACCTACTCATAGGTATATTTTCGTGAGGTGGAATGATAGGTGTGACGCGCGCTTGTGCTTCTAGCGCGGTATCGCCTCTAAGCTCAATGCTCTAAACTGGCGCGCAGTTTTCTCGTCGTGCATAGAGCTAATGCGAGATATGAAAGTTAACCATAATATCATTTGAAGGAGAAACGAAAGTAAAGGTGTAATATAAGTTTTTCGAGTGCTTTCAAGTATCTCTACCAAATGTTTCATGGTAAAAATTATCCTGAAACGTGCATTATAGTCATTTTCACTATTAGAAAAAAAATTTCAAACCAAATACGAAACAGAAAAACCCATACACCATCAGCGTAATACTAAATGATTTTCGTAAGAAGACACCACTTGGATATATTGTGCAGTTTTTAAATCGCATGGGTTTTTCTTTCTGAAGTTATGTACCTAGTATTTGTGCCTGGGTAGACGGGGCCCTTAACGTCTCACTGTTTTTGTGCAGAAGCTCAAGAGTAAGGGAATTTATTTTTTATGGAAGAAAATTCCGAATGTTCATTATACTGCAATAAGGTGTAGGCTACTTACACCAGCGGATTTTTTATTGTAACAGGCAGACGCCTGCAACAGGAGCCATTGCTTCAATTGGCAAGTCCATTTAGGACGCTTTTGTTTCCCGCACGAAATTGCTGTGAAGCTTCTTAACACAGGACCAGTATCAAAATCGTTTTACAAAAAAAATTCTTTTAGTTATGAGTTGGTGGTCAGCGCACACAAAGAAAAAATGTTTTGTTGTAGGAAATAACTTCGACAGTTCTTTGTTTTGTTATTTGCACCACATAACCGTTTCCGCATCACATGCAAATTTAAGAACTTTCATTTACATAATTTTTCGTACAGATAATTCTGTTACTGATAAAGAAATCTGGTAAAATGTTACATATGAACTTACCACAGAAACTGTTCTTAAGTTTTATTAATTTTTTTCCTCATTTTATTTAGTACACGTTTTCAAAGTTTTTGAAACAAAAACCAAGTTTTGTTTTTTAGTTTGACTTGTTGTTTGTAGCAACTTTTTTCACCAGATATTTATTCTACACATTATCTGCCGTTTGCAAATCGCAAGTATAAATATTAATAAATTAATATGTTGCCAGACGAATTACGTCGTGGTCTCTCACTATGATTTTATTTTGTGTTTCTACAACTGCGTAAGGCATAACAACTTGCTTCTAAAACATAAAAAAAAAACATAAATATATTTTTTCCGGCGAAACGAGGTATTAAGGTTTAAAATAACTTGACCAGCCTACTATAAAACTAGGAATCTTGACAACATTCATCACAGCTGGAAATCTTAAATAATATTTTAAGCATCTGAACATTATTACAACCTTTTTCTATACATAAAACGCTTTGTAAGCATTACGTGGCACAAAACACGTTTTAAACTTTTCTTTCAACAATTTTAACTTACCAACCTTAAAACTTATAAGAACTTAATATTATAATACATAAACATAAAAAAGCTATAGTTTTCATAAATTTTTCATTTGTTATCTTTCCTCGATTATTAAATAGAAACCCTAAATTTTCAGCTGATAAAATATTTTTAATTCTGGTAAGATATTTTAATCCACATTTGCAATGAGAAATATGTGTGCTTTTATGATTTTAACAAAGAATTTTAATGAAGTTTTACTATAATGATGACAAAGTAAATATTGCGCATATAAGTAAAGCAACATTTTTTTAGAACCCTCTTAAATATTTATTTCACTTAAATTCGAAAGCCACTGCAAGCAATCTTTTTTATTTGGATTTTTTCTTCCTTCTTTGGAGAAAATTTATAACTCTGGTTTCTGATTACAGTAGTTTTATTTATTATCCCGCGGTGAGCAATTTTTCATAAACGTAGAAGCGGAAAATTTACACCACTAAATAACTCACTACGATTTTGAGGCTGAAATCTACAACGTTTGCGAAAACTTGTTTCGTAAATAAAAAAATAAAAAAAACTCCCTACTTTAAAAGAGGCAGCCAAAATGTAACAGTGTTTGATCAGTACCTATGTTTTCAATGAACCGCTCTATATAAGGGTTCTGCAAAAATACAGGTTAATGAGTTACATGAATAATGTCATGCAAGTAGCCATTAGGAAAATATTGCAAAGTACGCGTGTTTTTCATGTTTTAAGTGTGTTACGAATATAAAGTGGTTCCTAAGTTTTGAGTGTTCAGGTACAAGCTTTTCAGTCGCTCATGTTGGTTCCTTTTCAGCTACAAAAATTTAATTTCATGAATTTTTTTTTTCATGCCATGTACCGAGCAAGCGGAGGACTTCTGTAATGAATAAACCAAGTACCCAGAAAGCAACTTGTGGAATTTTTTTCCTGCAAAGTATGAGTAGTTAATTTCTCTAACGTGACGATAAGTAATTAGTCAAACCGAGCAAAGTGATTGACGCGAGACTTAAAAAAGTCTTCACAGTCTTCCTTCTTGATTGGTTCAACGGGTGTTGGTGAGAGAGAGAGAGAGGAAAAAAAGAAACATAAGGTTTTTATACGGAGAGAAATGAAGGGGTTTAAAAATCAACATGTTTGTTTTTTATACGCTTCACGTGGTGCAAGTAGCTTTCACAGTTTACAGCCATAATGGAAGAACATTTTTACTATCATGCGTTAGTGTTGTTTCCTCATTGAATTTGCATGTTACATTAGAATTTTTTTTTTAATCCGGAAATAATTTTTAAATAATAAACCTTATCAAATACTTTCTGGTCACAAAAACTAGTTTTTATCATCTACAAAATAGCTTATAAGAAATTCTTGCTAATGAAATGGTTTTGTTGAAGCCATACAATTATTATGATTTCTCCAAAAAAAATTATGTAAGTGGTAAATTAGTTTTGTGCTGGCAGCAAAATCGTTATTTTAGCGTGTAGTCTTATGTTTGCATTAATATGTGATGACTAGGGACACCTGTATTTCGCGATTTCGTTTCATGTCAAAGTATTTCACAAAACACTGTAGCTTTTTCTAAGAGTCATGGCAAATTGTGAGGGTGCAGCAGTACGGTGACCACATTCTCATTGGCCCCGTCAAGAGCGGGAAGACACCTCTCACCGACCTCAGCCAATAACCACAGGAGAAAAGCTACAGTATTTTGTGAAATACCTTGACGCGAAATGTATTCGCGAAATACAGAGGTCCCTAGCGATGACAAGAACGGAATCAGCAAATTTTGAAGTCGTTTACAATGTGGCGTATTGAGGCTACGCAAAATAGTAAAGTAATATTTGCCGTAAGTGTTGATTATTATTATTATTATTATTATAAGTAACTATCGTTGGTAAGGATTCGAATTTAGTTAAAAATGTATTATTGATACTAATGTGATTGTTAGAATTACATTACAGGCAAAAATTCTTGTATTGCGTTCAGCATCGTACAAAAAGAGCTTTATATAAGATTACTTTATACATAAAATAATACTAAAAAATGGCACCAAAAGAAAATTTTTAGCATTCCTCGGTCTTATGTTCAGTAATGTGTTAAGGAATGTACGCAAGAGTTTTGTTACGCTGTTGACTGAGGTATTAGATTGTGTTGAGAATATAGAATTTATTATGGGTCAACTTTTATCTCATTAAAAATCGATGACGACATGATAAAAAGGTTATAAATGTGTTTTGACACAGCACACTGGATTTGTTTGGTTTGGCAAAACTATTAACGTTATTTAAATTTTTATTTTGACCATTTTCTCTTGAAAGTAAGTGGGTTTTGATGTTTACTGACCTATCATATAATATAGCACTTATCGTGGCGTTTTCCCAGGATAAATATGGGTTTTGTAACGGTTAAACGGGCAGTTACAATAAATGCCAGTGTGTTAAAAAAAATTATCAGCTCTCAAACTGGTTTTTTTGATGACAAATGTTATAAAACTACCACCCCTCCCCCCCCCCCCAAAATTTTTTTCTATATTTTCTCTACAGGTAATCTGTGAGCCACGATTTGTTTACTGGATGGATGAACATTGAATATTTTATTTACGTATCTATTTAATTTTCCACGCTTTCGTGTTCACCTCTTTGCGAAATTCAATTTTGTATATATTTTTCAAAAACAAAGTTTCTTCAGTTTGATTGAAGTGAAATTGTACACAAGATATATGAGTAACAGGTAACGAAAATATTAACACCTTTTGAAAAGGATGGTGATAAATTTTATAACTGTACTTTTACTTTAACATACAAGTCGTATAATTTTTTTGTTATTTTTTTTAGTTCAAATGAAAATAATCCTCTGCTAGCATTCACTTTGGATGAACTTGTTTGAGGTTACATTGGAAATAAGTGAATATAAGATATTATACTGATCCAGTATTAGCAATGAAAATAGATAAAAGGTAGGTATTTTTCACAAACAAATCTAACCACTCATTAGACTGAAATAATGTTTACCCGTACCAGCGATTTCTTCCATGTTATAGCCGGCCGTCTTCCTCATTTGGTCGGGCAATTTGGGACGCTTTGGCTGTGATTCATGTTCAAACAGCGGCCGTTCTCCTAAAAGATACTTGACCAATCATGAAGTCCACACGATTCTACAGTGTTTTAATGCACAGCAAAAAAATATCTGCAAGCCGCTGCATTTTATGGCTGGTAAAATATTAAATTCACAACATTATTTTTTTTTTCAAAATATTATTAAAATACTAGTTATGAGTAGAGACCGGAAAAATTCGCGGATTCATTTCAAGATAGGCTGAAATTCAAACTTGTGTACATTTCTGCTGGTTCTGCTATTGGCTCGCAGTCTAACTGTAACTCTCTGGGCCAATGAGAGACTATCGACCAAAGAAGCGTCGAATCACAAGCTACCCAGTGGAGACGCCTCACAATTTAGTACCCTATGAACATGCGTGTTAACTTGAGAAATTCTGAGGATAATGGAGGCTATCCTAGAGGTCATTGAATCCGCGAATTTTCTACGGTCCCTAGTTATGAGCCAAGAAATTCATGTATCAGTGTACGAATGTAACAGGTATAAAAATTAAAAGAAACGACAGTAAAACTCCGCCCACAAGCATTAAATTTGGCTGCGGGGGGCGGGGCTAATGTTTCTCGGCGAGTGCTGGTTGGTGGACCGGGAGAGCTCCGGGCCAATGAGCAGGCCTCCTCCAGGGACGACGTGCGAAGAGAGAAGGGGAGTCTCAGTACTGCCACGAAGACGCACAGACGTGGCCGGCCAGCGAAGGGTCGGCGTTGTTCTGTGTTTGATTCGGTTCTGTGGCCGGAAGCGTTAACGCCGACCCCAAGGAAATGTCTCGGCCATTAGATAGCCCGAATAGGTTTTATTTACTGAATCAAAAAAGCGTCTGATTTTTTTAACCCGCCAGAATCCTAATAAGTAGAGACCTGCAAAATTCGCGGTTTCTATGGCCTTCAGGATAGACTGCACATACCCCTGTACACTCGGGAAAATAACGCAAGTTCATCGGCTGCCGACTTGTAAGTCGTCTCAGCTGGTTTGTCTGTGATTCGATCCTTCTTTGGTTGAGGGTTTATAACTGGTTGAGATTCGTCCAGATGAACAGTAAGCCAATAGAAATATATCTAAGAGGTATATGTGTTTGAATTCTAGCCTATCACCGAATGAATCCGCGAATTTTGCAGGTCTCTACTTATAAGTAATCTAGTAATTATCATGTTAAGTTATTCATAAATTGAACCTCTGGCAGGCATGTTTAACGACAGGACATTTTAAAATTCAATTTCAGTTTTATTTTTGTCTGGTTGTGCAACTACAGTCTTCTGATATTTTTTGGAGCGAGGAAGAGAACAATTCAAAGGACGTAACTAATGTCGTTCACCAGAAGACCTGGTTACAAAAACTATGAAAGTGTAAAAGTACATTGGTATGGTTTGGTCAATATGTCATGCCAATGGTGTATTTTACTTTGTGATCTATTAATTCACATATGCATAGGTATATTTACCACAACTGTCAGTTAGTTTTACTGCATCTTTGAGTAAATTTACATTAAAAACTAACATTTTAATTTGGACTGCTTACAAAAAAATATATACAGTGTCATGTATGTGTTGATTAACAAAGTGTACTTAAAAATGATTTTAAATTTTATTACTCTATTTATTCAATTACTTACTTCTTACAACCTAAGTGACTTAGTGGCAAACATAGGAATTTAAAGTTGTAAGTCTAGCGTCCTAACTTCGCTTTCATGTTGCACACTAATAAATCATTGTGCATTATTGGGAATAACACTTAGGAAAATAATGTCAATTCAAAAAGATTTTTAGTATAAATTGTAAAATATATCATTTTTTGCAGTTCTTAGCTATTTGTAAATTTACTCTTTCAAATATATCGCATTTTAACAATGACCTATGCGTGTGCCTTTAAGTAGGTACAGTAATAACAAAAAATAAGACACTGATTAATTCAAACATGTTTTAAGTGTAATTTCCCTTATACAACCAAACCTGCGACTTAACACCGAAGCCTGTAGGTCAATTCGGTTTTCTTATAAATGTTTCTGTAAACTCACACAGTGACCACACTGTGTGGGCCTTGCTAGATTTTTTTTTTCAAAATTACAAAAACAATGTAAAACTACTAAATTTTTGTGTGTTTAAATAAACAATTTTTAACGTGACAACGTCTAATAAATCGATGAACGCCGGCTGCACGCAAGAAAAAGTGTCCCGTTACGCACATTGTCCCGTTTCGCTGTGTCCCTTTACGCTCATTTTATATTGCTCTTTGCTAACCTGAACCTCCTAGCATTGCGACCGAGTCTGTGGCGTAATTCTGTTTTCATGCGTTTCAATGTAACATTTTCATTGCTCTTTGCTAACCCGTTCCTCCTAGCATTGCTGCAGAGCCCGTGGCGCAAATATATTATTTTTGACTGCATCTTGGTGTTGGGTAAGCCATTTTCCTTCACATCATCCTTGAAAATCCCTCCCATTCGTTTTCTACTTTTCCTATCATCGTCCTATCCTTAACAGAATAACACAGATTGGAAGAAGTTAAATAGGAAACATGTATAAAAGTTATAGTTAAAATAATCTCTTCGTTAAAGTAATAAACATATTTGAATTAATGAGTGCAAATAAAAGGAAATTTATCAATTAAATTGTAAATTTCATTTCACTCATTCTTTGTATTCATACAAAATAGTGATAATTCGATAAAATGATTCAATTTTATTCATAAAAGTATGCAATAATTTCATCAATGTTTTGTTATGACGTCACGTTAAACTATCGTCCGTAAACCGACTTTACAGAAAACCAATTATTTTTACGGTGTAGAGACTATGAAGGGCCACGATATGAGGAGTCGCCATTAACGGAATGTTCTGGGAGGAGGGGGATGGAAGTATACGCCGAGTAATCACTTCCGGCTCAAAGGAAACGTCCGTCACGTTTCCCAGGCGCGATATATCTCAAGTTAGACCTCGCTGGGAGTCGAACCGTTGCCACTTCAAGACTGCACGACTTGACTCGAGGGGTAAAAAATAAAACAGCTCCTACAGTAACACGGTACCAAACAAACTCGAACCGAACCAATTCTCGTTCACAGTCGTATCAGATCTTTGTTAATCCGATGAAAAAAAAAAAAAATGGTGCAACCACCGAACCGGAAACAGCACTGGGGTTGGGCCGGGTGTCTGTTCATGCCAAAAGTTCTTCACGATTCACGAGTATTTGCGCAATTTATTGCCACGATCTCACCATTGTATTTTTTTTCTTTCTTCCCTGCGTTGCTTCGCATCTATTGTCTGCAGAGGAGGAGATCTGATAAGATAACGTCTTACGGAAAACTTTATAGTGGCACCGATAAATTTTTTTTCTCTTCGTGGAACGATGCTTGAATCGTAGGCTACCGCCCGATCCCATATCTTCCCCACTGGAGCCACGATCCAGTATTGTGTCGTTCTAGAACTACAAATGTGCAACGGGAGATTCTCGAATAAAATAAATAGAAAAATTCGAAAACTACTTTTATCTGTAGGCTGAGCTAAAAGAGAGTTTTTTTATATAAAAAATCCTTACTATGTAAAATATCCTATGTATTTCTAGTGGTTTGCTGTTTATGTTTTCCTGAGAAATCATCGCAAAGAAAATATTTCAGTAAACTCTTCTAATAATTGATATTTGTTGGCTACTAACATTTGAAACATAAGCGGAGGTGCAAATCGTTCTAAGCTTATGTTAACAGGACACGACGAATCTATTACACTTAGAACACACAGGAAATTTTCGGACTTTTTGACGAAGAAATTACCTCAAATAAACAGAGACTTTTTTTCTGTAATTTAAGAAAACAGATTCTTCGTAAAAAAAAAACTATGGCGTATTTATACTTCCTAGTTCCGTGCTTCGCTGTATTCAGTTGTTTATTGTTATGGTACTATTATGGTAATATTGTTGTGGTACACCAAGATTATTCTTGTGAACTCATGCTCAGTGAAATTTCCGTAAACTTAACGAATACAATCATAAGTAAACGAAAATCCCTGGATTATTTGTAACCAGCTTTAATTGTACATTGAAGGTTAAAATTTTGACGTGACAACGTCTAATAAATCGATGAACGCCGGCTGCACGCACGAAAAAGTGTCCCGTTACGCACATTTTTCCGTTACGCTGTGTCCCGTTACGCTCATTGTACGCTTGCGCCGCATATACCTCTCTTCTACTCGACTGTTTATAAAGTGAAGTGAAAAGTTAATGTGGTTTTCATTGCTTATTACAACAAAATTTCGGCAATAAAAATCAATAAATTATTCTTGCATTTTAAAAATCTGATTGCTAGTATAATTGCAAGTATTTATTCTTTTATTATTAAAATAAAAATCATTCATTTTATTCATAAAGTATGGAATTATTTCATCAATGTTTTGTTATGACGTCACGTTAAACCATCGTCCGTAAACCGACTTTACAGACAACCAATTTTTTTTTAACAGTGTATTTTACCGCGCAAAATCTCTTCCCCCTCGAGGCGGCGAATTTACGACGAGAAAAACAAATTGTGTAAACAAAACAAAAATGATGGTTTTTTCCCCCCTCCTTCCCGAGGCGTTCTGCAAGCGAAAAGCGTCGATTAGAATCGATCTCTCGCCCGCGCCGGGGTCTCGTCGTGGCATCACGCTCCGCCGGGGTCGAATTGCGGGTTCAAAATTTTCGTGCGCATGCACAGCCGCTCTATTCGATTCGATGAGTCGATACGGCCTTTTTCGAGACAGTTTTCCCGCGTCTCTCCCCGTTCCAACCATCCATACCGCACAACCCGACCATTCTTTTTCCCGTTGGGTGGGTTGAAGGTGCTGGGAAAATATGCAGCCATTGTGAGCTGGCGATTATCTTCTAAAAACTTCTCGGAGACTACATTCGTAAAAAAATAATAACAACAAACCCTCTTTTTCAGCTCTTTTCGTGCTATGGCCTGCTTCGTGTCACGGACATTACTAATCTAATCTTAACCTTTTTTTTAATGCCTGCTAAGTGTTTTCTTTCAGTGAAAAAGACATTCAAAAACCAAGTTGTAATCAGGTTCAGTTTTAACGGAAAGTTAAATATTTACTAATTAATAATTAACTGAAAGAATAAGTCCTGTCCTGGCAACATTATTCTGTGTCACGCATGTGTACAATTTTTCGACTGAAAAATGAAAACTAAAATAAATCAACTCAATTTTCATCAAAAACCTTAAAAATCTTCCAAACCTCCATTCACTTTTGGAACTACTTGATGAAAATTTGCACAAATGAAATTTTAAATAAGAAGAAAATTACTGTACCACATATATAATAGAAAAAAGTGTCACTGTCTACATGAGATTTCGAAAAACCACCCCGTCTACTTTTCCCATCACTTAAAATACACATAGTAATGGTACAGTTGGATAACATCTTGCATACTTGACGTTCAAAATAGGAGGGAAATTACTGTCTAAATCTTATTACAATACAATTTGTTTACGGCCTATTTGTTTAATGAATATTTTAAGAAACTACCCCATCCAGGTTTCTCACCCATTTAAGGAAAACTTCTCACTCCTTGATGAAAAATTTCACACTTCATGTTAAAAATAAAGTTTAAATTACTGTTGTACCTACCCTTTTCCCTAGTTACATGAAGTTTAGAAATAACTACCCACATTCTAATTTAATACCACTTAAAGAGGATTTTTGGCTATCCTTGTTCAAATTTAGAACAGTTCACGTTCAAAAAAAGAGGAATTTATCTTCAACATCCAATTGAAGATAAAGAAGTTCACTGAAGAATATATGATTATAGTTCTTTAAGAATTATTTTGGTCCTTCGAGATTAAATTTTGCTCACTTGACGTTAACAATAAGAACACTTCTATCTAAATCTAGTTTTTAAACGAAGGGGTTTTGAATAGGATTTTGGAAAATTAATTTCCTCCTTCCACATCCCCCCCCTCCAACTCACAGGCACCATTTTTTAATCCTTCAATTAGTATTTCGGCAACTCTTGAGGGAATTTTGCACACTTGCCGTTAAAATTAAGAAGACCATTACTACATAAATACGATTTTAAAAAAGCCCTTCTGGCTGTGTTACGCTCGGGAAACGCCAGGTAATTAAGATAGTATTTTTAATTAAATCCATTAAAAGGTTGATTGCAAAACATTGAGATAAGCTTGAATGCACTTTAGATATTATTAAACACAACATGAGAACGACTTTCAACTTGTACCACTATAAATATCACAGTTATTGAACAGGTAACTTTAGAGAGGCTTTTAAGTTCTCAGCTAAATATTATTCATTCATTTCTGAGAAAAAAAAATTACTGGTAAATTGTTGGCTAGGCTTGTTCTTTGGAATAAAAACAACATATTAAATTTTTATTAAATGGAATAATTTTTGTATAAAAAAAACTCGTCATCGCTACTGAACGCTACCATGACCGTTTGCCTGTATCCGAAAGGCAAAGGCATAGTAGCAACTGAAAATCCCCAGGATGTTTGAGATTTTTTTTCTCCAAACATTATGAAATCATCCCTTGTACAAGCAAGTTTTATTTAACTAGCACTATACACAATACAATATAATCTTTTACAAACTATTTCTTTCGAAACCAGTTGCTAAGAAACAATTTGTATTACTACAATAATGATATTGTAACTTTTGACTACACATGGCAATGGTTATTTTTTGCATACATGAACAAGATTTTCGAGATATAAGTATTTGTTACGAAAATTGGTGAAATTTTTTATATTTTATTTTATGTGTTATTTCAGCATAAATATAAAAAAATTGGAATAGATAATCGAATACTTAATAATTGGACTATATTTCGTTTTATTATGCTTATTAATGTACGCAGTTAATATTGGAAAGCTTTTCAGAGAACGGATTACAAATAAATAGGAACCGGAAAAATTCGAGGGTTCAATGACCTGCAGGATGAACTCCATAGTTCTACGTACACTAGGTCACATGTCACCCACTCATTGGCTGCTGTCTTGTGAGACGTCCCAACGTAGTAGCCTGTGATTCGATAAAGCTTTGGTCGGGTATTTATCATTGGCCCAGAGTCATCCAGGTGAGCTGTGAGCCAATAGCATAGACAACACTGAGGTATAACTATTTGTATTTTAGCCTATCGCGAAATGAATTCGCGAATTTTTCCGGTCTCTACAAATGAATAACTATTTGAGGTACTGGGACAACACAAAGAATGTATGTCCGAGTAAAGAATCCGAATCCAGTATTACTGAGAACACTATTTTGTAGTGATATAGTTGTTTTCATGTATATGCAAAAAAATATTCAAATATATTTAAGTTTACATTACTGTTCCATTTACAAAAAAAAATCACAGTGTATTGCTAGCCCACGTCTGCTCTACAATCCTGCGGATCTCAGCCACATATTCGTTTGGTTCTACGTCAGTTGGCAGACATGGAGAAGTTTTGAAGTAGCTTGGCTTCTGGGTTGTAGCCGTGTCCTTGACAAATAATTCACCGAAGTTTCGGTCGACATTGCAGTCGCCATCATCAGGGAGCATTTAACTATGCAGGTGCTGCCTCATGATGGCGACTGCATTGTCGACCGAAACGTTGGGGAATTATTTTTCCAAGGACACGGCAACAACCCAGAAGCCAACTTACTTCAGACAATGGCCGTGAAAGCCTGCGAACATTATTAATTGATAGGGACCGAAAAAATTCGCGGTTTCGATGGCCTTCAGGATAGACTGTACATTAGCCTGAACACTTGGGCAAATAACGCAAGTTCATTGGCTGCTGACTTATAAGTCGTCTCATCTGGATTGTCTGTGATTCGATCCTTATTTGGGTGAGGGTTTATAACTGGTTGAGATTCATCCAGATGAACAGTAAGCCAATAGCAAAATCATTTAAAAGGTATATGTATTTGAATTCTAGCCTATCGCCGAATGAATCCGCGAATTTTTCCGGTCTCTATTAATGGAGAAGTTCTCTCTACGTGTCCTGCGCCTCGTGGAATCCCATACCGAGGAGTGCCTTCTAGAACAACTCGGGGGAGAACGTTGTAAGGACAACCAGTGTCCTGGCGGAAAGGTTCTGCCTTAAGCGGATAAGAATGAGTGGCGAGACTATCAAAGCAATAATAGAATCTGAACAAATTGACAAGATTTCTGGGGTTGGTTTATTTGCTTCCATATTTTCATTACGGAGATCTAAATGTACATATATAGTCGATACAATATATTATGATTAGAGACCCGTGAATTTAGCGGATTCAATAACCAGGATGGACTCCAATATCCTCTACACACTCGGGCAAATACCAACTGTTCATTGGCTGTTGACTTGTGAGTCGTCTCGACTGGGTGGCCTGTGATTCGACATTAGTATGAGTGAGGGTCTCTAATTGGCCCTCAGTCCTCCAGATTAACAGAGAACCAATGACAGAGGCAGCACTATGGTGTAATTATTTGAATTTTAGCATTACATGAAATTAATCCACGAAATTCACGGGTTTCTAATTGAATCGGTCATTTGAGAAACGTCATGAGTCCATTTTTATGGAAAATGAGTTATGGCAAACAAAGTAAACAGAATGCGAAGGCCGATCATTCCAGCAAGAAACGGCATGAGTCCAGGATATATCCTCGGTGCTAGGCGCAGTAGAATTTTTTAGTGAATTGAGAAACGTCACGAGTCCTGGACTTGTGACATTTCTCTTCTGAATGAAAGTCCTTGACTTGTGACGTATCTCCTCTGAAAACCAATAGATTGCCACTGGCCATCCACCCCAATCTTGCCTGAGCATTAACTCGGAAAATACAGCAATGATGAAAACATCCATTACACAATCTATACCACTCCCCCTAAAAATATACTAATTCATCCATTAGGCCCAGAATATACATATTTGGACCCAGTCAAAAAACCAATCCACATCAAGAAGCTTGAAGATATCACAAAACTCATCAAATACATCCCTAATGAACATTCAGGTTTTTATCAAGAAATTTTGGAATGGCCAACAGCAACAGGAGCAACATACGATGCGTGAAATGATAAACTTACAAGCTAAAAAAGAGAACTAAAAATTACTCCGTATGTATTTCAAAAGTAAAACATGGAAACGTATTTTTCATTTTAAAATAATGTCAGTATAATAATACAAGGTCTTTTACATCTTAAAATGATGTCTGTATAATAATACAAGACCTTTTTTGTGTTTATGTTATTAAAGTTAGTATTTTCAGGGCGTAATGTCATCCAAAACAATATTTCAGCTTCATAATTAGATATTCATTTGAGAAACGTCATCAGTCCATTAACTTTATTTATTCTTAAATAAATATATATTACCTTTTTTAGGGAAGTTACGGTATTAAAACACAGATAATATGTTTATTCAACTAAAAAAGCAAGCTGTATATTTTTAATTTAAGTCTTTAAGAAACTAGAAGGTTTTTCTTGATTATCTCAATACTAGTTTTTTGGAAGCCATTATTATTTGAAGAACAGTTTGCAAATTTTAAAAAACAAAAACTGTTCACTGCAATGACTGTTTGTGTACTTTGAGGTCTCCGCAGCCAGCGGAGATCTTGCCGGTGGCGAGGCGGGAGACGCACACAGGACCCGCGCAGGGGAGCAACGACTGAAGATGCGCGGCAAGAACCCACCGAAACGCCGTCGCAGTGATGTGACGCACGCCAGCTGGGACGTGTTTCCACGACCGACCGCCGAAGTCAGACCCAAGCGGAGAATTACCTCCCGGACATCATTTCTAATCCCGGGGATTTCGGTACGGCAAATAAAAACATACGTAATTCATGAATTTTTGTTATAATTTTACTTGCACAGTAATTACAGGTCCCTACAAAATATTCATTAATGAGTAATCAGACTTGGATTTACACATTCACTATAAATGTTTTCACAAAAAACATTAACGAGATGTACTTCAACTTAAACAACGTAAAAGAATTATATAAAACAAATAAAAATTAACAAACTGCATATTTTAAAAATAAATTAGCAGCATCTATAAATTTTAGTAGGAAGTGTGGCTCGGGGAATTTGTTTGCTTTGAGTTACTTCAAGAAGGCAGGCATAAAAGTGAAATTGGCCTATCATGTTATCGAGGTAAAAGTTATTTATTTTCAAGTAAGTGACTGGGGATAGTGACTTATGATATTGGAAATTTTAAAGAAAAAAAAAACGGAGAACGAGTTGAAGAAAAAAAATTTGCAATTTTATATCGAACAGAACACTATAACAAAAATGAAACCATAAACTGCAAGAAAATATTGTACGTTTAGTATTTACACTTTTAAAGAATAATAAAATTAATTTCAATTTTAGTCCATTATCATTATTTTCGGTAATTAATTCCAACTAACAAAAACAATAACAAATAATGTTACTTACGCGATGCACAGCGCAGTTTTTTAGACACATTTTCACTCACAAAGTCACAACTCATACAACTCACAACTTTCCTGTTTGCTTGCGCAGGAGCGACTAAAATTATCTGTTAAAACAAGATGGCGGACAAGAAAGTCAAAGTGACAATAACAGATAAAATGAGTGCCATTCGTTCTGAAATGTTTCCTTTTTTGATGTTTCATACCAAATTTCTTCTCTTTTCAATACCGAAAATCCCGTGGGTTAGGAAATTTATATCCAGAAAATTTTGGGACGGGAAATGAACCGGGATTCCAGGATTCCGAATTTCGTAATCCTGGGATCGAATCCATTAGTCGAAAGTGACTTTGGGTGTGGTAGGATGCACGGTAGAGTTATCTGCAACCTTATGTAGCATTTGGTCAATGTAAAGGTAATTATAATACATTAAAAGAACCTGAATCCTTTGAAATCCCTGCGAGAATACTGGAGAGAAACAAGTATCCACATCAGCACGTGTGAGACATTTAAAAATTAAAAACAAAAAAAACTACAATGACAAAGTTCACAACGAAATCATCTAAAACATCGCAGATATACGGAAAATGTTACGATATGAACTAAACGCCGTCATTTATCACGACACGCTCCCACCGTGTCCCGTTTTCGATATTCTGATCGAATCGTGATCAACCTATCGACTTATCGCCCAGCCCTGCCCTGTGGAGGCTTATTCGCTTTGGTCGAAGGTATAAATAAAAGGATTATTTTCAACATTCATGAACATCATTAGAAATTTAAAAAAAAAAAAACTGTCATTCCCGCTGGTTTAATCACTTTCAATGTTAAAGACTTCGCACAACAGTCCTGCTATTCGCTTCTTCCGTTCTTCGGCTTTTTCACGTGTAGACTAGTGACAAAACGCTTTAAAGCAAAGTTTCCTACGATATTGATGGGCCAGGTTTTCCCCTGGACTTTTCGTCGTCAGCAAACAGGCGAGTGGATTACCAAACCCCAAACTCGTATCTCCAGCTACTGGCGTCGAGCTCACAAAAAAATAATAAACAGGTTTGAATGCGCACTGCCGATTAGACGAGACCGATGATAATTATTCCACGTGCGTTCCACAGGGGGAGCAAAAATAAAAATTCAAAAATAATAATAAAAAAAGTACTCGTGGAAGCAGCGGAACAAAATGAGATATTCGACGGGGGAACAGGAAAATGACGGGCGCGTCTGGTTTGGTTTTCCGAGCGCTGGTTTTCTGACCAAGGGGCTAATGGATGCGAGAACTTGTTCACTGGCGAGGGAAACTGCATATAAAAGACGGTTCCCCGGACCAGAGTCAGACGAGCAAGAAGTGTCACTCTGTACTGCCGGTATTCCCCATATACAGTCAGTCCAGGAAATATAATGCCGAAGAAGGAATTCTTTTTTTTTTTTCCTTGCAGCGCCCAAGGAGAATGGTTACGTTGTTGGTTAAGGAAAAAAAATACCAACATCCATCGAGAAAAATTACTTGGCAAATCCAGTGTGGTTTTAACCTAACAGTTATTTCCAATTTTACGTCACCACCAGAAATTTTAGTTTACTTTAATTTTTTTTTATAATTTGGAAACGAGGTTCTCATTGCGTAAGAATTAGCAGATCTAGTAGATCAGGTGATTCAAAATGTTAACGAACCCAATTCTCGAAAAACTTAAAAACCCGTGATTTGTGAGGAATGGGCTTAGTTGAACAGTTACTGAGTTAGTTCATATATGAATAAACTTTAACGTATAAATAAAGAATTTTTCCTCTTCCCGGGTAAAAAAAAAATCTCCCCCCCCCCCCCGCCATCAAATCAGCTGTCTACGAATCAAAGTGAATATTCGTAAGTAAATTGGACAAAGAAAATGAGTAATACTTAAGTAGTCTTTTATTCCTAATTATCTCATTTTTGTTGGTGCAATATTACCTCATTTAAACCATAAACTAAAAAAAGAATATTAAATCCATCAAAATAACTAACGCTGATTGATCGAAATGGCTATATTTATTTTAACAAATGTTACGCATGAATTCAAGTATAATTTAAAATACCAAAAGACTTAAGATATTAAATGTCTCCCAGATTTCGTTTAGAAGGAAGATGACAACTCAAAAGAAAGATTAAGTATTCAGCGATTCGACAAACACAGCTGAAAGTTGCGAAGGCCTGTGTGTTTCTCGCCGTCTCCATCACTGATGTCCAGACTAGTTGCTTAGTCAGACGATACGTTACAGGCTATGCGGCAAACAACCATACGCAGCTGCGAGCCTCGTGGTCGTAGACTGCTGGATCCAGGAATGGAACCGCGGACCCACGGAGAGTTCAATGTTACGGATTACCGCCTACTTACTCGACATATGAGATGCATGAGTCGTGGATGATTGCCGCAGTACTGAAGTTGTGTAAGGGACTGTTTAATGTCGGGTGGGTTGAATAAATAAGCGGCATTTACTTTTACGGCTTGAACCAATACTTCTCTGAAAAAAAATTGTGTAGCCTTACACATTCTGGGCTGGTTAGGGTTTATTTACATTTTTGGTGCGTAGTTCATAAAAAAATCTCTTGAAATTTTTAAAATAAGTTTATACATTCCTTTTGCAAATTACTACTAAATCGTGTAGTTTTACTTCAAATGTAGTTTGTTACTCTAAAAACTTAACTTTCGTGTGAAATTACACAGTTGCCGTGTAAATTTACGTTTCTTCTGACAATTTTAAAAACAAAATTCCCTAGTAAAATGTCACATGACATAAAGTAAATTAACATGTTATGTTGAAACAAAAATACGCCAAAAGGGTGTGTGTGGTTTTACACAAACAGTATATATTTTAAAACACAATTAGCAAGTGTATATTTACACACTAGTATCCCTGTGAGCCTATCAGACAACATTCCTAGTGAAAAATTAACAAAATGTCGTATAATTTTTTACCAAATGTAAGTTCATATTCTAAAAAAATCAATATTTGAGTAAAAAAAATACAATTTTACCGTGTAAATTAACGATTCTTTTGAAAGATTTACATTCAAAATTAAAAAAGAACTTGAACTCAATAAGCAAAATTTTAATAATTTTAAATTTTAATGGTGTAATTTTTTAAAACATGTGTAGTTTTACACTATTATTTTACATAACCCAATTTTCTAAAGGCTTCTTAAAAATACACTAAATTAAAATTTTATTTAAATAACTTATTTTTAATCAACAATTTTTAACGTCTATGTGTAGTAACACATATAAACAAGTGTTAAATTAATCGATGTCCTATTTTTTGTTAGTATACTCTATTTGTATATATGTTAGGAATAATGCTAAAAGAATAATAAAATGACATATCGAATCACTAGAGACCTGCAAAATTCGCGGATTCATTCGGTGATAGGCTAGAATTCAAACACATATACCTCTTAGATAATTTTGCTATTAGCTTACTGTTCATCTGGACGAATCTCAACCAGTTATAAACCCTCAACCAAAGAAGGATCGAATCACAGACAAACCAGCTGAGACGACTTACAAGTCGGCAGACAATGAACTTGCGTTATTTGCCCGAGTGTACAGGGGTATGTGCAGTCTATCCTGGAGGCCATCGAAACCGCGAATTTTGCAGGTCTCTACGAATCACGTATTAAAAAACAATTTTCGTATGTAGGAATTTGTGTCATCAACAATAACATGTTGCATTTGTAAATTCACAGTGTCGCCCCTTATAAATTTCTTCCTGTTCAATTCTGCTCCTTAATGATACTTTATTATTTTTTTTACATAAAGGGAATGCAAGGGGTACTAGACACAAAAGCTACAAATTTGAACTGAGTCAAAATGTAAATCTAAGTAGCGACATGCTATGGTTATTGTTATCAACTTATACTAGCTAAATGTAACTGTTATTTATTGACACGTTGTGTTTGGGAATGATATAGTTTATTTGGAAATTCCGAATTAAATGTAAACAGCTGGGAAATGGTTTCCATGCAATAACAGAGATAAAAATATAATTGTGTGTTCCTTTATTTTTCATAAACGTGTATATATGTTCTGTACTTACGAAAAACGTAGATTTATTTTTACATCCGAAATGGAAATTTTTTTTCTTTTCATTTTTTTTTCTTTCATTTATAAATAATTTACAAGTACTTAAGTATTTTACCAAACATAAAATTTTTTGGTATTATAAATATTTTGTTTGTTTCAGAACACGTCAATAAAACGAAATAAATGTATAAAAAAATATAAGATATCTTTCCATCAACATTCTTCCAAGGTAAGTTATAAGTGTTTAGCGATACTAGATAATTCATTTATGTTAACAAACTACTGTGAAGTCGGTAATAAATTATTGCAAACTAAAAACATTGGGGTCACTCATTTTAGAGAAAATATTCTGAGACTAGCTGAAAGTTTGTGTTTCGTGATTGGATGCGTATCTTCCACGTACATGTCGATTGTAACTACACCAATCACAGCAATTCACTGCGGAAGCAATCGCGTCCTGAGTGACCCGGTCAAACAAGGGGAACTACTTCTCTCGCAGACGGCCGCCAATCACAAGGAAGAAACCGCCAGTGAGGGTATACATTGTTGCAGTGTAATAGGGACTAAGTTTTTTTTTTCTCGTAAGAAATGCCTGCTCCTAGAAATACATTGTGACACTTTAATATTTCCTCACCAGGGCAGAATAAACACATTACAGTTCTGTTCCGCGACAATCGTTATATCGATATCTCTTAACATGCAGATACTGCTGTTTTCAAATACCAATTAAAATTTAACCGTTTTATATTTCACTGCACATTCCCAGGAGTTGTGTCTTACAAGAGGAGCATGCTCCTCACGTTAAGCCACAACTCCGTGGAAATATTCCACTTCCTTTCTAATGCCTCGCACGTCCGCTCTGACTCCGAGCCATAAATCCGTCTTCGCAGAATTGCGTGGTCCCTCGCTTTCTCTCTTTGCCAATCGGAATCATTGCGAGCTGCACACACGCGTGCAAGTTGCGAGGCAATATTTCAGCAAACCCACGTTGCAACCACCCAACTTCGACAATACGAGGTAAATCACAGACGCCGCTCAGACACGGCTGATTTGATCGGCTTCACCACAAAAAAAAATAGACTTGACCCATATACATCGGAGGAATGTTAGGGGTAAGAGGTCAGATGCGAGACTGATCGGCGAACGGAGCCGTCTTAATTAAGATTCGGCTTCGCCGTTTACTGTGGGGATATTGCGTTTTTAAATTCAATAATTCTAATTAATCACAACTTATAACGATGTTCAAGTAAAAACTTCTAATAAATGTAACTTCAATGAACTAATTTTTCTACAGCGATAAGTTTATTGGTAGAGACCTGAAAAATTTGCGGGTTCATTACGTGTTATGCTAAAATTCAAATAATTATACCTTAGTGCTGCTTCTGTCATTGGTTCACTGTTAAACTGGAGGACTGAGGGCCAATTAGAGACCCTCACTCATAGAAGTGTCGAATCACAGGACACCCAGACGAGACGACTCACAAGTCAGCAGCCAATGTACAGTTGGCATTTGCCCGAGTGTGTAGAGGATATTGGCCTCTATCCTGGAGGTCTTTGAACCCGCGAATTTTTCCTGTCTATTTATTGGTGATTGTAAAATCTTTTTTTTTTAAATAAACGTGTGCCGATGCGTATATTTTGCCAAATAACAAGGATAAAAATGTTCTCGCTAAGAAATCAACCAATGGGAAAGTAGGTAATCATGGGTCAAGCACACTTATAACATTGAATTCTATCCTGAGGCCGGAAGAATCCGCGAAATTTCCGGGACTCTACTCATGATCTCCGAGTAGGGACCGGAAAAATTCGCGGGTTCAATGACCGCTAGGATGAACTCCACAGCTCTATGTATACTCGGTCAAATGTCACCCACTCATTGGCTGCTGTCGTGTGAGACGTCCCAAAGTAGTAACCTGTGATTCGTTACAGATTTTGTTGAGTGTTTCTTATTGGCCCAGAGTCCTGAAGATGAGTTGTGAGCCAATGGCAAAATCAGCATTGGTGTATAACTGTTTGAATTTTAGCATATCGCGAAATGAATCCACGATTTTTTCAGGTCTCTCTCCCCGAGTAGTGTCTATTTACGAAAAAAAATATTTAATAACACGTTGAGGGCTGATGGGTAAATGTGTTTCCGTATTTCGCTTTTAAAAAAATGTAGTTTTTAGGAGAGTGAAAAGTGCTAAAACGCATGTTTTCAGAGGTTTTTTTTAATACATGAATTTAACGTTACAGATCTTCGAAAGCGTCCTAGGGCCTTACATTACGCCTTTAACTTCATTTCTCCGCTATATTTTGTTACGGTTTACTGCTCAAATTTCATATTTGCCCTATGCACAACGAGAAGACTGCGCGCCAGTTCATACAGAGGCGACAGCGCGCTAGTAGCACCAGCGAGCGTCGCGCTTATCATCCCGCCTCGCTAACACAGGTACACCGCTGACTAGGCGGGCCCCTTAACAATCAATTGCAAGGCAAGTTTTAATGGTTCAACTATTACCAATAAACTTTCGTGTATTTGCGTGTATTCTTTTTTTATTTGTTAGCTGAAAATTCCCGTTTTTCTGTGTCACTTTGTACAATCAAACAATGAGCAACACGGAGAGTAAAAGCAAAATGTGTTAACAATAATTAATGAATAAAGAATTTTCTTTTACCATAAGTACGTGAATTTTTGCCACGTTAGACAAAATAGCATGAATTCTACTAGTATATAGTAATGTTTAGGGGCATGCAGATTTCGCGAAAAGATTTCGCGACTAGATGAAAGTTAAAATACTATAGCATCGTCTGTGTTTCTTGATTGGGCAAGTTTATCCCAGGTACATACCGATTGTAACAACACCAATCACAGTGCTTCAGTGCGGAATCAAACGCGTCCTGGGTGGCTCGTTCAAATAAAGCAACGACTTCTCTCGCAGACGGCCGCCAATCACAAGGAATAAACCACAGGTGCGAGTATACCTTGTTGCAGTCTAATAGGCGTTCAGATCTTTTCGTGAAAAATGCCTGCCCCTATTAATGAATAAAGAATTTTATTTTACCATAAGTACGTTAATTTTTGTCCCGTAAGATAAAATAGCATGAATTATACAAGTATATAGCAATGTTGTCCGCTGGGGTAGCGGCGAAATGTTCATGTTCAAACAGACCTTATAAAATAAACTGTGTAATCACACGTTGTGACGTAATTTAGGTATGCATTATCGTATGTATCTGAGGATATTTGGAAAAAAAAATTACAGCGCTTTCGAGCAATCCACTTAAATTTCGAAGAAGCTTGCAATGCCGACTTCGCATTCTTCTTGCGGATTGCATAGCGCGAATTCCGTTCATTCTCGTGTTTTTGCAAGCCGGCTGGAGATCTCTGCTGCTGTGATACTTGGCCTGGTGAGATGAACCGACATCAGATATTCTCCCAGGGGTGCGTTCGTGACTTAAAAACACGGACCTTAGAAAATTGTAACTATCAGAGACACAAAAGATGGAATTTCGGAAGTATAGTGGAGTCCCTATTATCCGATGTGGTTATCATCAGACCCTTTTCGGATTAACGAATTTTTTTTCGGATTAAGCAAAATCGTTCTTAAAATAAACCTAAAATCATAATAACGTGTGATTACATAAATATGTACTATTACGGGGGACTTTGTATGTACCTAATATTTAGTAAAACTATGGTTTTATTGTAACACAAGTAATTTTTGTCTTCCGGTCTCGGATGAAGTGGACTTTTGGATTACTGAAGTTTAGATCATCGGTACTTCACTGTATTATATCAGTTATAAATAATGATAGTTCTAAGTAAGATGTCTTTTTTAATTTGTGTTAGTTTTAACTATTGTGTTTCTAAGTAATTAATTTTACAAATAGTGAAGATCTAAATCACCGATGTTATTATTTTATACAGTACGAAGTTTAATAGTTGTGATTAACATTCATGTTTCTAAGTTATGACCATTCTAACCTGATTCAGTCATGAGGTATGGGAATTTTCTTTCTAGAATTCTAACTTATTACTATTCCAAATGCAGACTTTCTAAGTTAATGCGTGGTCACCACTTACCACGACTGGTGGTTGCGCGCACTGCAAACTATTTTATATATATTTTTAATGGAACTGAAACTATATTGTAAAATCACATATATTCGTAAATTTGTACATTTACATAAAAGCAACTGTATCGCTACAAAAAATGATGTTCGCATTACTACTGTGTCTGGATTCTTGCACGGGCATTTATATTTTGATTTGTCACAGTTCCTTCATAAGTAAAAATGTTTTGTAAATTTTTACCTGTATTAACTGCGTAAATCAACATGCATGAATAAAAACTAAAGGCTATTTGATTTTTTTTAAAAAATATGAATTTATTAAAAATCAATATTTAAATTTTGTTCTTTATTTGTCTGTATTATTTACAAAAAAAGTATTTCATACATGCAAAAATAACCATGGAAATGTGTAGTAAAAATTTACAGTAGTTTTCTGGTAGTATTCTAAATTATTTCTTGGCATCTGGTTTCCAGAGGAATCTTTTGTAAAAGTATCCAAAAAAAAGGGGGGTCTTCTGTGTGCGAGAAGTCTTCTCGGTGTCCGGTTCCGTCCCGCGACCACAAGACACGTCGTTAACGGGCGGTCGACACGCCGACTATCCTTGCCCACTGTCTAGTGCGGCGTCTCCGGGACAGACCGTGGTCCACCCCCGGCTCTCCGGGTGTTTTCTTTTCTTTTAAATCGTCGACTGCTGTCGTATCTCGGGTTCCTTGCCTTCCGTACAAGGCGGGTTCCCCGTGTCCGAAATACCTTTTCGGTCGGAGAGTGCAATGCATTTTCTAAACCCTCTCCTCTCCTCCACCATATTCTTCTTGTTCGAGTCTCTTCAGGAGGTCACCGCCACCGACGCCGCCGCCGCGGGTGTAAACATCTGCCGACAGGGTGACCTCTTGGCCAAAGGATGAACGTCGTGTCTTTTCCCCCCAACTCTCTCTCCCCTCCCCCCTTGTAATTTTTTTTTTTTTTTTTTAACCTTCCTTTCCCCCCATTCCACGCAAAGATTCTCCTCCTCCTCTCCTCCGCAGGCCTTTTTATCTCCCGTGATTTACCCATTACGCGGCACTTAAAGATAGTCTTAACGACCAGGAGGTTGAAGACGCGCGGAGTTACGGAGGGTCACCGTCCCTTTCGAATCGCCTCGAGGGCTGATAAGGGGGAGGGGTTTTGCTTCACCCCCCTCGCCCCTTTACCTTTTTTTACCTAACCGTCTTTCACCCAGCCGCCCGATAACTATCGTCGATAATATCGGGTTGCCCCTTCCCCCCCCCCCCAAAAAAAAAAAAAAACCCGCGGAGCCCCTGTGGGTAGGCGGGTCTCGGCTGCCGCAAGCGACCTCTTGAACTCTGTGTATCGGTTTCGGGAAATTAACCTTACCCCCCCTGTCCGAAACAACTTGTGCCGCCTACACATGGAGGACAGATTCTCTAGAAGCCACCAGAGAGGATTTACCCGGGAGATGCGTAGTTATTTGACGCCGAGGACAATGTATTTTCGATGGGAGCTAGCTGCTTGTGCTTCGAGAACACTCGGGTGTCGTCGGTCAGTTCCGTCACTCGTAAATTGGGGGGGCCAGTAAACCCCAATAGCACACGATGCACGCGCCCTTGTCCTGCATGGTTAAAAACCCGCATGGTAGAGTGTATAGGCTTCGGCCTGAGACACACTTAGGTCCTCCCTTAACATGGAACCTCCCCACAAACACACACTTAAAATAATTTAGGCTAGGAAAAAATTGGGGGGGGGGGGGGGAGAGAGAAGGTTATATGATTACTCACTAACCAAGTCTGAAATTGTTTTCTTAACGTGGGTTGGTCGAGTTCTTTACACGTGAAAGTACCGCACATGCGTACAAATTTGAATTTTTTTGATTATTTAGATATTTGTAATGAAGATTATTTAACTACCTTAAAAGTTCTGTTTTAGATGTAGAATCATGCGGGGAAAAAATATCACGGTTTCCTAACTGTTCCGACTGTAACTTGAAACCATATGAATAAATTTTTTTTTACTAACAATCTCAAAAAAAATTTCAATTTTTTTTCATGACTGCTCGACTTTCTCCATCTTGTTTTCCCCCGTTCAATATTAGCAAAAGTACAGGAGAAAAATTAATAAAATCTACTTCTAATAAACCTCACCAAAGTCCGGTGCTAAATTCAGACTCTGTTGCAACGTCAAACGTCGGATTTCAATATTTTATAATAGAGTTCGTCAAAAAAATGTTATAGGGTTTTGAAGACACTGAAAACATGGCTAGAAATACCATGTTTGTTCGTCAAGTTATAGGATAGCCCAAGTTTTCATAAATTATTTAGTAAATGGGAATGTTTTTTTTAATATGTTAGGTGTTCGATGGTGTTAGCCAATCACAATCGTGCCCAGTGAAAGTGAGAAAAGTCCTGCCTTTCTGTCTCAATGATTATATAGCGAAGAACAGAAGAGAAATTAATGAGATTATAACTGTAGAGAAAATATTATTGGTGTTTGTAAAAAAAGCAAATTACGTGTAAAAACATTTCAAGATTTAAAAAACATTGATGTTTTTATTTTTTGAGCATTAATACGATTTATAATTATATGCGGTATTACAAATATAAGAAAAATAGATATAATATCGATTTGAATATTTTACATCCAGCAATGCCATGCATTGTATCAATTTTAAATTATATAAAAAATATACAAATTTGAGCAAGCACCTTGGGTATATGACATTAGCACCACAGTACTTTATTTGATGGAGAAATTGAAAGCTACATTTCCTACAGTGAACAACTTTGTTGTAAATTATACTTGTGGATGAAGATTGGACATACACTTGACACAGGAATAGGAAAGAATATAGGGTCATTGAAAACAATTCGAGTAAAACTGACCACCAGAATATTTTCCCTTCACCATAGACAAAATTTACATAACTTAACTACATGTTCGAGAACAGACTGAAGAGAGATGCTTACCAAAAGGTGCAAGGTATGTCTAATCTCACAATCTATTTCGTATTTATGCATGTCTCCTTGAGATATGGTCACAAGTTGTTTTATCACCACCTACTTCAATTTCCAGATGTACAAACCCCGACACTGACGATAGAAAAACCAGAATCTATGTCAGAACCCGCCGCCTTCGAAGAACCTCAGCCAGAAACCTCTAAACGACTACGGCACATATAATATTTGCTCATATAAAGGTAGATATAATATATAAACATTTGTAATAAAATAAAAAAACAAGAAATTATGTTTCAAGATTTTTCGTTGGAATTTCAGTTTATTGTAACCAAAATTGTACAATTTCGGACTTAATTTAATAACTTGAAAATTATGAATTTTTGAAAAATTACCTGTATCTACCTTCACATATACGATCAAAATAAGATATGTACAGATAACTGAAAGTAATTCACTAAATTACAGCTGTTAATAATAAATTAGAGTCTTGGAGTGGGAGAAGTGAGTTTTTGTGGTCACAGCCAAACTACACCAATTTTCAACTAGCGCTTGAGCCCAAACGGTTAGTCGGAGAAAAAAAAATATAAATAAACAAATTGTAGGAAATTTTAGATACTTGCATTTTGAATAGAAAAGTTATTTACAAAAAGTTGATAGTTTTTGAGTCATAAGCAATAAACTGCCAAAAATTGAGGTTTTTTTACCTTTCTTATTATTTTTTTAATGTTGCGTCACGAAATTTTGTTAGCAAACCTCAAATTCAGATTCAGCACCCCATAAAATATAAGAATTAAAAAAATCAAAACTACCCCAAAACTTTCCCGGTAAAAACACAATTTAACTGGACTAAAATGGCTTCTAATTGGACAACGAATAATCAAGAAATGGAATATTTCATGTACGGACATGAATTTTAGGGAAAAAAATACTTCAGATTTATAATCTTTCATAAGATTTCTCTCCCACGAATAGATTCAACAACAGAACATTCCAATTATGTGAGTTTGCCTATCACAAGTTGCCAATTCATTGCCTTTTTAATATATGTTCCAAACTATTATCATAATAAAGGTTAAAAGCATTAAAAGTTACTTCTGAACATGACTGGTGTTTCAAATTCAAAGTCCGTATCTTTACAGACAGTTATTCATTATAGACTTCCAATTGTCATCAGTGCATTTTTATACAACTGTATACCAAAACCTTTCAAACAGACGTTAAATTTTAAGATAAACACGCGACAAAAGATAAATGGCAATACAGAAACCACCTTAAGACTTGTTCTTTCAAAAGCAGCAATATTAAATCCTGTATTAAAAAATGAATCTTTTTACAGCACTTACGGTAGCAAGTGCTAATGTTACGCAACGAGTTTTTTTTTTTTACATTAAACGTCTTCAAAGGTGCCGCCTTTTCTTCGGCCAAGGCTATTGTAGCTCACATACTGTCGAGGAAAATGTTTCGAAGGCGCCGCCGAGCTAAAAATTTTTTGTTTGTGTAAGTAGGGGCAAAACAATAAGTACAAAGCATGATGAAACATCTAATTCGTAATCACCTCTAAGCTCAAGGCACTGAGTAGCAAACCTGTTTTTTCTTTTCGTCGTACAGCGAATAACAAAGGAATTTTGATGGCTGGGAAACAAAGATAAAACAAAAACTTTCTTGACTTTTGAGTTCGAACCGCGTCACAGAGGTTTTATGTACAGACGTTTCGCTCCGCATTGCAACCGGCATGATCAGTGTTGAAAATCAACTAAGATTTAGTAGGTGGTAGTGTTATATAATATAAAGTAGATAGCGGTTATCTTCAGGTAATCATTCACCAAAGTTCTCCTATTGCGATTGGATACCACCTCACAGCTCTCAGTTAATTTTCAACCGTGAAGATGCCTGCAGCAATACAGAAAGAAACGTCGGTACATACTACCAACCTCAGATGCCAACGTTTATTAACATGCAATGGCCACGATAAGCCGGAAATTTATTTTACACGTGAAATTGTAGTGCCTGTTTCTTGGTATCTTTCAAAATCATTTACGAACGCAATTTTTTAAACAACAGTTATTTTTAATACATCCGTTTAAGTTTTATTTCGCGACCTTTAAAACTGAATGGTTTTATTTTTTTCGCATTTAAGAATTTTTTTCACCAAGTGCGGCTCCAGAAATATTTCTCGGTGAAGTGGAGGGGGGTAGAGAGAGGCTATCTTACAAATAAAAGATGCAGCTGCAAAAAACATGACATTAAGTAAGTCAATATTGGTCTTGGAATAATTACAAATTTATGGCATCAAATATTGAATCATTAATGTTTGTACTACTTCGAACTACAGAAAAATTTAAAACGTGAATTTTATTATTGAAGTATCTAAACATAAATAAAACCTCATAAAAATCTCGGGCTTAGGAAGGGAAACCCCTCCCCCCCCCCCCCCCCCCACCCACTCACGACGATCCCTTCATGAGCCCAGTTTGTTTTGTACGCACGTTCGTATGTGCCAGTTTCTCTGATGCTTGTAAAAGTGTATCAATGATAGATAGGGACACGTGTATTTCGCGAATAAGTTTCGTGTCAAGGTATTTCACAAAATACTGTAGCTTTTCTCCCGTGGTTATTGGCTGAGGTCGGTGAGAGGTGTCGTCCCGCTCTTGACGGGGCCAATGAGAATGTGGTCACCGTACTGCTGCACCCTCACAATTAGCCACGACTCTTAGAAAAAGCTACAGTGTTTTGTGAAATACCTTGACATGAAATTAAATCGCGAAATACAGGTGTCCCTAATGATAGATTTAAAATAACTAAAACGGTATTTAACACGTAAGTATCTTGAGAGTAAATAAAGTTCTAGAAACTTAAAATTTGTATAGGTATACTCAAATCTATTAACTTGGCTTTATTATTTTGTCTGATATAATTTACATCAATAATGCGTTATAAAGTTTTATGAAGCAATTCTTATTATTATTGAAGAAACCTGAAAATAAATTAAAAGTGAAACAAATAAAAAAAAACCTTGCACATCTTAAAAGTTACCATTTGGCGACATAACGTAATGTAATTCCCGGACACAGACTTCATAGTGATAGATTTTTATTGAAATGGACACATATTTAGTGAATAATTTAGACACGAGCAAATCTATATACTATGCCCAATCCTCGCACGGGATTCGAGCTCAGAGCCGCTAGCACCGAGAAGCGGAGGTCGGGATGTATAGTGTTAGGCTTAATTCGACCGACAAACTTAGATTTAAAAAAATATACAACGAGTTATGGTCTATCCAAGGCTGGTTAACGTTTTTTTTTAATTTGGGGCAGAACAACAATTTCATTGCAAATAATAGAAAAAAATATACGTATTTTAGATGCAACACTGAGCGTCTAAATTGTGTTTTTAAATAAACGAAGTTCTACAACCAACGCGAATTCTACCGCAGAACTTAAATTATTTAAATGAAGTAATTGTTTGCTAGTAATAATATACCAAACTTAATATGGGGTAAATAAAGTTATTTCAATGAAATATTTTTTTCTACGGCGACAAAATTCGCGACGCTTCTATAACTTCGTTCAATTTCACATTATCCAATCGCCCAGCGTTCCATCTTAAATACTTTCTCTATTATTTACATTATTAAAAGAAAGTTTTTGTTCGGCCCCAAATTAAAAGACCAGCCCGGGAAAGCACTGTAGACCGTAAGTATTGACCATAATATTTTACTTATTTTCTGGGGATGAACCCGTAGCCAGAGTTTGTTGTTTAAATTTAGACTCGCCCCGGTTTTATAGATGCAAAGAAATTTGCACTGATGTCGTCCACGCATTTGGGAAATTATTCGGACAAACGCACAATTCATCCCTAGGGACCTGCAAAATTCGCGGTTTCGATGGCCATCAGGATAGACTGTACATTACCATGTACACTTGGGCAAATAACGCAACTTCATTGGCTGCTGACTTGTAAGTCGTTTCATCTGGATTGTCTGTGATTCGATCCTTATTTGGTTGAGGGTTTATAACTGGTTGAGATTCGTCCAGATTAAACAGTTAGCCAATAGCAAAATCATCTAAAAGGTATATGTATTTGAATTCTAGCCTATCGCCGAATGAATCCGCGAATGTTTACGGTCTCTATTCATCCCCCTTATGCCTAAGGCGTCGAAGGCCAACGTACAAGTACCAGTTGAGCGCACTTCGGAGGTTCGACATATAACTCGACCACCGCGGGCTTCTCCTTCACCGAAGTGTGGACCGCTGGTGAAAATGGGCGTGGCTTGTTATTTTTTTTTCTTTCCCCCCTCCCCCCACCACGGGCGCTTGTGGAAATATTGACTCTTCGCTCGCCGTCTCTTCCTTCGCCGCGAAACCAACTCTGTTTGCCCTGCCGCGGGGAGAGAGGCATATCGAAGGGCGGTTCTTTCTTTTAACCCCCTCCCCCCCCTCTATTTTTTTTGCCCCGCGGCGGCGAGTGTTTGCTGTACTTAACGACCGTAAACACGGCATTTTCTGCGCGTTCGGTTTCCCTCGACGCCGCGCCGTCAGACCACGCGAGCCAATATTATTTTTTTTATCGTTATCGTTGTCCCTCGCCCCTGAGTAATCTTTGCAAAAAAAAAAAAAAAAAAAATCACGATGAAAAAATGAGCAAGTCTTTTTTTCAGTGCTCGTCTGAGACGTGTATAACATCTAACCTCGGTAAACGAGCAAAGCTCGTGTGTTCTCTATAACACGAAACTCGTACAGCGAAATATAAACAGGGCGTGATAAATATAAATGAAAATGTGAAAGTGTGAAAATATTTGGAAAAAAAACTCAATCCCGGCTTTGGACCTGATTTTACGACAAGATGTTTTTATTAAAACACTACCCATATTGTTAAAACTCATGAATGGAAAGTAAGTCGCCACTATAATAATTCAGGAGAGCCAAATAAATTTACAAGAAAAGTTGTTTTAGTAAAAAAATAATAATATTTACTACATTCTAAAACTGACAATAATTTCATTAAATATATTTTTTTGCACTGCAAATGATAGGAACTGTTGTGTGAGTTTTATCAACGACAGTTACTCCCTACACACCTTACTCTTGCATACGCCACACGGTTTTAGTTTTAAATCTCTATAGTATTTTCAAAGGTACTAAAAATTCACGATCACAAGTTTTCAGGACAATTTGTATGTAGTTAAGAATCTGTATGAGTTAAGGATTAATTATTTTGTGCTTTTTAGTCCATTTTAAAAAGTGGTACATTTAAAAATTGTTATTTAAATTAATATTATCTGCTTTTTAGTCTTGTGTATGCATTGTCATCCAGTTATGAACCATGTTTAAATTTTCAAGTCTTTAGCTCATCGAGAATTTAGTTTAAAATCGATTATAAAATGTGTGCCCTACAGGCCAGCAGACAGACAGACAATAAAGAGAGTTAATAAGAGCGTGATGAAAAAATTCCTTGCAACAAGAAAAATAAACAACTAAAATAGCGTGTCATACCTAGCCTTGACTCGCCAAAGTTTTACCAAAAGAGTTGCCTAAAATAAAATTGCATTCACTCCAAAGAGAGAGAAAAAAAAGTGATAGCTATCAGGTCATAACAAAAACGTTAAATGAAACTGGCAAATACTAATTACAATGTCGTTTTAAAATACTAAAAGAATATTACATTGATCACGCTATGAATTGTAAGCTACTTAAATACAGAGAATTTATATTTTTTTTAAATTCCAAATAATAGATAAAGAGCAGTTTCATTATAACTTTTGAAAATAAGAGTGGTCTTTTGTAACAGTTTTTTTTAAATTTATTATGTAAAACTCATGCAATGTAGGTGTACTGATAGTGAGTGTATCACAGGGCTTCAATATATATTTTAAGTTGAACATCGGATTTGTTCCAAATATAAGAGAAAGTATTCAAGATAGAACAAACACTTAGTGTCTCGATAATGTTTGGATTAGCCAATTTCTACAGCTGTTGTTAAAACTATTTCATCGAAATAATTGAGGATGAAACACTTTATTTCTGATAAAATTTTGTGCTGCGAAAGAAAATTTGTATTTAAATTAGCAAATGGGCAATTGCTTTATCAAATGGTTTTCTACGACCAGAACATAAGATATTTCAGTATCAGATATTTCTTCACTAATCTGGAAACTTAATGTTACAATTAAAATTTATATTGTGTAATTAGTGAAGTACTAGTGAACTTAAATAGCTATGCAAGAAAAAAGTCAAAATGTCAATTCTGAGATGTCAGTAGCTTTTAATTCTGCAGATATGTATCTGGCCTCTGCACCACAGCTTCATGCTACTCGTTCTTATTATTTGTAAAGCTGGGTGCGTAATCGAAAAAGTAACAGTAACAGCAACATTAGGACATTTGAACAAGATTTAACCACCAGTTTTTTTACCTACTGTTTCACATTAGTGCATATGATGGTCGTGTGCATGGGAGGGAAATTAATATATTTTATTTCTGTTGCGGACGCATGGCACAACAGTCTGTGAGAGTAGAGTAGGAAGCCATTTTGACGGGACTAGAAAACTTTTTATACTTATCAATAATATTGTGGCAAATAAGGTCGAGATATTAGAATTCTCCTTTAAAAATAAATTATTGCGGTTACTTATGAAAAGTTACTAGCCATAAATGTGAATCAAAATAAAAATGTTTCGTGGGTAGTGTGGTAAGCTTAAAATTTTTTACATAATCCAAATTAATTTATATGTTGATAAATTTTGCCCACAGATTGCTCGTCAGGTGTCATGGGGTAATCATTTTGTAGCTAGACCTGTGCGAAGCTTCGACCACGCGAATCAATCGAAGCTCTTTTTTAATATTCGATTTAACTTCGCCAGCAAATTTGCTATTTATTTTATTTGAAGCTTCAGTTGTGATGCAAAATCTAGCGTCTGTGAAGCTTCGCGTTTGTTGCAATGCTTCAAAACATTGGAAGCTTAAGATTTAACATGAAAATATTTTAGAATTTTATTTTTGTGTTCTATATATTTTCCTTGAAAAACGTTTATCACTTAAAAAAATTAAAACGTTGCACACTGCTCAATATTGTGCTAAATTTTAATAAATTCCATGATTATTTTTTTTTAAATTTAGTTGAGTGATGTTATTACATAATCAGTTCAAACGTTACAAAAATTTCCACGATTATTTTATTAACTTAAATACTGTATTTTATAAAATAAGTTTAATAAAGCTTCGCTGATATCAATGTTCGCTATTCGATTATTCGGCTTCCCGAATATTTTAATCATTCGATTCGCATCAAAAACTAGTACCTACCTATCCGCAACAGGCCTATTGGTAGTTAATATACAGTTATTCACTAACACTATCTGACATGTACGTCGTCACTGGCTGAAATCAGCGGTTGATATTTCAATTGTGAACCGCGATTTCGCACAGGGACTTGTGCACACGGGCGCATGCACTCGCTCGTGTTTATTTATTTATTTATTTATTTTAGTTGCGAACCCGGCTAAATCCGTCTCCTCCCCCTTCCCAAAACCTCCTCGCCAGAGATCGATCGCCCGTCCCCGCTCGGCAAACAATCAATATCGGCGGGACCCCCGCGCGGGGCGGAGGTTATCTCGCAGGCAAATCGATTCGGATCGTGACCAGAAGTCTTTCCTCGCGCACCCCCCTTCCCCCCTCCGCCCTACCTAAAGCATTCTCCTCTTCCCCCCCCCCCCCCAACACCCCCACGACTACATGAGTCCCCCCCCCCTTCTAGTCAACCGGACGGCCTCTTATCGCAACCGGATCCCGTCCCATTCAATCAACTCCTGTTCATCTGTGCCCCGAGAACCCGGAGCGACGTTGCCAAATATGTCACCCGCCTCGAGGAGGAGCTGTTTGCGCGCTCCGCAGTGGGTCTTTTGTCTATGGAACGCTGCCGCTGCATGTCGTTGTCGTTTCAAAACCTCGAGACGTAAGTGAGTGCTCCCTTGTGGAGCCGTTTGATAGTTCACCGCTTGATCCTTGAACAACGCCAACTCGTCCGCCGATCCTTACCTGTACAACAGTACTTACCGTGACTGACTTATGTACTGACAAACAGACAACGCAAAGCCTAAACCAGTGGACCTAGAATTTTTGAAATTTGGAGGCAACATTTCTTGAGTATCTAAGACGTACATTAAAAGGGGAATTTTTTTTTAAATTCTATCTCAAATTAGGTAGTAAAATTGTAATGAAGAACATTTTTTTTTTTTAAGTTACGATGATGACGCTTTGTAAATATACTATTCAGAAGAAATAAAATATTACACGTGTTTAATTTTTTTTTTTTTAATCATCTCGCAAAAGAGGTAGGGGGTGTTTTCGTATTTGGTCTAAAATACTCATGGCAAAGAATAAAGAATTGTTTATGCTTCCTTCGTGTACATGGCAACGGCTATTGCATTGCTGATGTATTCTTCGTCTCCGTTAAAATTTTGTGAGGGCGTTAAGATTACTCTTTGGACTTCAATTTTTTGGGACTCCAATGAAGTAAGCAATATCTCTGATGTTAAATTATCTGTGTAACTTCAGGTTTTCTTGTTTTACTACATCAACTACGTTAATGAATATTTTTGGATTGAAAGTATTTTTTAATTTTTTTTTTTTTAACTCCACAGGTTTATTTTTAGGTTTTGACATGTGAACTGCTATTATGTCTCCAGATGAACATGTTCAGCCTTGTCTGCAATATTTGAAAGATCTTATTAATTGAAAAATCAATTTTTTTTTAATTGTACTGTATCATTAAAAATTCGTGTAAGATTATGATGGTTTTAGGAAGAATTTCGTGTAGAGATCTTTTCCTAGCCATGTTGGCTTGATAAGAGAACGTTAGGAATGATTGCATTTCTGCATATATATGGAGCTATAAACACATATTGTGTGCTAATTCCAGCCCTGTATTGGTAGTAATAATGTGAGCATATTGGTTGTAAAAAGTTTTAGTCTCAGTAAAGAAATTATAATTCACGGTTATAGTGTGTATCCACAAACTAATTTTGGGTCTTCATGCAATCTGGTAAGCCCAATTTTAAACTATAATTGAATCTTAAATGTTTAATCTTTGGGAATAAGAATAATTTGGAATCAGCAAAAAGTAATTTATTTGCCAGCTGAAAAACATTGCTTCCATCTAAACTTATACTAGCAACTCAGAATTATTCAGGAAATATTTTCATGTTTGTTTCAAATCCTTTATTGAGAACTATTATTTTCATCAGTTAAAATTGTATTAAAAATGAAATTTTAAAAGTACTCTAGAATACCCTGTAGCTACTCAACTTAATCTGTAGTTGTATAGTTATTATTTTATCTTGGAAAACGTTCTTTTAATATTTCGATACAAGCAAGGTAATATTTGTTTCCTTTGTGTTGTGTGTAAGTGTAATCATGTTTAGTATAAACGCTATGATTTTCTGTAAATGTTTTATATAATTGTATTGATTTGTTTTGCTAAAATAAGGGTAACAATAAGTATCCACGTGTGTCACGATCTGTGTTGTTGCCAATAATTAGTGATGTACAATTTACACAGACAAGAGAAGTAAGCTCATATTTACAAAACCATAAACATATTGGTAAAACTGTTCAAAGCACAAATTAAGTACAAAGTTAAAATCACTTTTTGAATAATTTAACACACAAAGATAAAAGAAAAATATATAATATTTACCTACACCTTTCAGAATCAATCATTCATACTTTCAATAAAATAAAATGAAAAGTCAATAAAAAAATTGGTTGTCTGTAAAGTCGGTTTACGGACGATAGTTTAACGTGGCAACGTCATAACAAAACATTGATGAAATGATTGCATACTTTTATGAATAAAATTGAATCATTTTTATTGAATTATCTCTATTTTGTATGGATACAAAGAAGGAGTGAAATGAAATCTACAATTTAATTGATAAATATACTTTTATTTACACTCATTAATTCAAATATGTTTATTACTTTAACGAAGACATCATTTTAACTATAACTTTTATACATGTTTGCTATTTAACTTCTTCCAATCTGTGTTATTCTGTTAAAGATAGGACGGTGATAGGAAAAGTAAGAAACGAATGGAAGTGTTTCAAGTTTAATGTGCCTCGAAAAAGTTAAATTGATGGTTGTTCCAATCGAGTAAAGAGAGATAGATGCGGTGCAAGCGTACAATGAGCGTAACGGGACACAGCGTAACGGGAAATGTGCGTAACGGGACACTTTTTGGTGCGTTCAGCCGGCGTTCATCGATTTATTAGACGTTGTCACGTCAAAATATATACCTTTCAATCTTTATTGAACATTGTTACTTGAATCCGCGAAAATAGCACAATATACACTTTATTAAACAAGTATTGATATACCTACGATATTGTTGGTCAGGTCGCTTTCAAACGAAATTTAACTTAATTGCCTTGATCACAATATTTATAGTTAGTTGTTATTTTGTTCCTTTAAACATTATTTTAGTGATTTTTTAGAGCAAACTTTTAATTTAGTGTTTCAAAATTTTGAAAATGTATTGTTTCCGAATATACGTCCGAGAAGTGTCCCGGGTTTATAAAATAGGTCTTTCATTTTGCGAAACCACAGGATATTACATCCTAACATCCTCAATGCTATGATCGTGTGTGAGTGTGTGAGTGTGTGTGTGTGTGTGTGTTTGTGGAAGTATTTTCTTTTAAGCTAGAATCGTGTGGGGAAAAAACTTTAAAATAAATGAGTTTTGAGTTGGAAAAAAAATATTTTTTTTTTTTACGCGTGACTGTTTTAGTACACAACTTCTGGTATAAATTCATTTCCCCGAGGTGGCTGGTTTATGGATAGTTGCTGACGTGCATTACGTATAGCACACGCGCTTAAGTTACGTCGAGGGGAAGAGGAACCGCAGGAAACTCGGCGAAGACGCACGGTGTAGTACTCATGGCGGCGCAAGCATCTCGCCAAAGAGTCGGGAACACACGTCGTATATTTGTCTGCTAACGAGCACAAACTCAAACAAAAACAAAAACAAAAAAAAACTCAGTTGACCTTTACCTAAGCTGCTGCCAAGTCAGTAAACAAAGCTTCCAAAGAAACAAAAAAAAAAAAAAAAGAATTCTCTCACCAGGAGAAACTAATGCAGACGTGACACTAATTCAACTTCAACGAGAATCATTCCTTTTCATCGCCATTCATTGAGAAATACCAGCAAAGTTTTTTCGAGTCTTTTAACTTTATGCCACTAGACGACTAGAAACCTGGATTAAATTTTAATTTTTGTGGAAAAAGGGCTAGTAATGTATAGAGACCTGAAAAATTCGCGGATTCATTTCGTGTTGTTTATTGTTAATTATACCTTAGTACTGCTTCTGCCATTGTTTTACTGGTATTCTGGAGGACTGGGGGACAATTAGAGACCCTCACTCATAGAAGTGTCGAATCACAGGCCACCAAGTCGAGACGACTCACAAGTCAGCAGCCAATGTACAGGTGGCATTTGCCCGAGTGTGTAGAGGATATTGGAGTCTATCCTGAAGGTCATTTAACCCGCGAATTTTTCCGGTCTTTAGTAATGTATTCACGGGTAACGGTTCCATTCTTATACTAGTCTAAAGTGTTTTTTTTCAAAGCGTGTACCAAGTGATTCAGAATCAAACCGAAAAACTTAAAGCTACGGGCCGATTCAAATTGTTTCCCAAGACGAGTAAACGTTTTGAAGTTAAATATTAATTGTTTTCATTAAAAATATATATATATATTTTTTTTAGAAATGAGAACTAGCGTTTCAATTACGTTTAATTTTACTAGTTTCTTATATCTCCACAAATTGGTAACTGTCTTTAAAAAAATCTTTATTTAACTCCAACTTTTCTTTCTTGATGAAACTGCGGCCGAAGTTTGTTGGTAAAATTCTGTATCAACATGTATAAATAGTATGTATATAAAATACAAATAAAATGTTTTGGTAAATACAAAGCACGTTCAAAGAAGGCAGAGATTTCGATGAATATGGGTCCGAAAAGATTCATTTTATCTCTATAGCCTCTTCGTGAGTTCTGTGATGCGTTTGTGTCCCGTTACAACAAATGCCATATTGACTAACGTGCTGTTTGTATGCTACAGACATGTTGTGGATAATAAGTTGTGTGAACTACTCATTAATGAAGTATATTTTTATTTGGCAGTGTTCTCTACAGATGGGGAAATGAATTGGCCACCCTACGCCATTCAACTTGTGGTTTGATACTCTTTTCGGTTACTAATCTGTCGGGAGATCTTTTCTTAGGCTATAATCAGCTTAAACTAGTACCATGGGTAGATAGTATCAAACCAGCTCTCGATATCAGGCAATACAATCATTAAATACATTACGTCGAATACATGCAAGACATACGATAAAATAAAACACTACAAAATATTAGATTACAAAACATTACAATACAAAATTTAATGCACTACAATACATTGCAATACACGCAAGCGTACATATGTGCATACAAATGAGGAAATAAAAGGCGAAAGGTCAGTAGAATTACAGTTTTGTATTTTTTTTTTCGGAATGTAATCCAGAACCACAGAACCATAGAAAATAAATCTATTTTGGGTGGATTATTATTTTTAATAACTTTTAACAAGCAATAATGTATAAATAAGACGATAAAAATTCACAGAAAGCAATAAAACATAGGTATTTATTTAATTAAGTCAAAGGCTAAATAAACGTCATTAGCACAATTTTTTTTCGCAATTACTTTTTAAAACCATTATATATATATATATATATATATATATATATATATATATATATATATATATTAAAATTGAGGAAAGTTACGTAGATTCGCGGGGAAAGTTGAGTCATTTTATGGAAGTCCGTGTAGGGAATCTTTTGCTGTAGTTTTACCACAATAAATTATTAGTAGGGACTGGAAAAATTCGTGGTTTCAATGACCACTAGGATAGACTCCACGATTCTCTATGTACTCGGGACACCTTGTCGTGGTTGGCACCCCCTGTGTCACACCACCACAAGTCAAACACCCGTCTGGGAACAGCCTTAAACACTCCACGTAAATTCTTAATCTTTTTCAAATTATTATTTTGCGGGCTGCTCCAATAAACGGGTGCCCCAAAATTCTTAAATAAATTATTCAAATACCTTTTGTAAAAGGAAGAGAACAGAGTAATAGTATTTAAAACGAAAAACACGTAATTACTTGAAATGCCAAAAACTTTAATAGGACTACTTGCGCATGAAAATGGCAGGCAATTTAATTGAAAACAAAATTTTCAAAAGATTACAATAATACCTATAACCTTTTGCCCAATAGAGCTACACAGGCTTTTAATAGAGCCACGTTTTAGTATATACCAATAAATAAATACTGTAATAAACCCATAAATAAAATCAGACATTGATGAAAAGCTGCTCCAAAAATATATATATGTATATAAATAATGAATTACAATTACTTTAAATAAAAGTTAATAAAAATAAATGTCACTCTAAAATGTCTTAATTACACCCGGGTGATTTTTAATTTTCGACGCTTCGCGGCAAGCATGATACAAGGTTCGTTAAAATTGGTACCACGATGGAATATACACTCGAAGTTGTGGGCAGGGTCTTTTGCAGAAGTTATTTTTGAATTATTCACTCTTATTTTGGCAAAGTCCAAATCAACGCCCCGGGATTACAGGGGCAAAATTTCAGGGCCAGAATCACTTACTTGGAAGAACGATGTACGTGGAATCACACCCCGGACCTCCTGGCCCGGAGTTTAGCGGGCTGTAATTTAGCAGAGGTGCTAAAATGCTTCATATTAACTCTGCACTCAACGGAAACTGTAGCGTGAACTCTTCTTCTTCCTGGCGGCACCCGTGACGGCGTAAGTATTCCCCAATGTTCAATACACGTCAGCTGATTTTATTGAAAAAGTATTCGCGAGCTTGCCCAGGCCCAATACCACGAGCCATCGCGCCAGTTACGCTCGAAGCGCACACACGCCACACGGCGATCAGCTGACGACACTCCGCCTACAGCTCATTCTGTCTTTTTCTTTTTTTCTTGACGTATTTCCCCTACCACCTTATAGCCTTGGAACAGTCCATTTGCATGCTCACAGCGGGGGAGCGTCGCACACAGTATTTTGATTGAAAGTCCAAAGCGTTATTATCAAATATTAAGAAACTAAACCATAAACGTAAAAAATAACAATATAAAATCATATCTAAAAATAAGATTTATAAAACTTATAACAAACTAATATTTTCTTTTTAAAAAAAAGGAAGGGGCAAATATTAAAACTAAAATTACGTAACAGCCATAATTCAAAATTAATTAAAATAAATCTAAAATCAAGTGGCCATGCCGCCTATGGCCACAACCTATTTACTGCGATTCTTATGATTCGATACTACTTTTGTTGAGTGTTTGACATTGGCTCACAGTCCAATCACTGACGCAGCATTAAGCTAAACGAGTTTGGATTCCTGCCTATCTTGAAAGGAATCCGCGAATTTTTCCGGTCTCTAATTATTAGATTTTTTTTTTTTCCAGCGGCGTCATCGACCAATGAACATCCGAATGTAAGCAATCCGTGGGTTGGACGGTTCACTAATAACTAGGATGGAGGACGCGACGGCGCCTCGGAGAAACGGTTAGTGGAAATTTAAAACGTAGCGCTTCGGGAGAACACGCCTTCTATAACTTCACCGAGTCCCCGCCGCGTTCAACTGTCGGTTACCCACGGAAGAGGACAAGCCCACATGTCACTTACCCCCGATCAGTCTCCGAACATAGCCTAAGGTTATCACTTGCCCGTGCATTTTCCTAGACTGAATTAAAAATAAATAAAATAACACCATTTTGCTTTATTATAATAAATTTCATCATTTAAGAGTATTTCTATATGTCGCTGAACTAATTTAACAATACTTTCATTTTAGTACCTATCATTTAGACGTGCAAAAAACCACATTCCCCGTAGGGAAAGTCATTAAAAACTTATTATTTAGTGGGAATTAATTTCTTTAACAATGATTATACGTATACCTGACCTTGTATAACCAAAGTTTTATTTCATGTATTTTCACCTAGATGTGCGAAAACCCACTAACACAAAATACTAAGCTGTTTCTATGGCATCCAGTTAGAAGTTCCAAGGATATGGAATGCAGTGACGTAGTTGAAGTCACTCTTTAACTTCACCATCGCCATATTGTTCTGCCCAAAAATTTGCGGAAATGTTGCTTGATAACGCCTGATGATTTTTTTAGAGAGTATGAATTTGAATCTCAGACGTTAAAAACAGTCACATTTCGTAAAAGAAAATGTAATATAAAACTGCTTCTAGACTGCCAAAACTACTACACTTCTTCCGATGTTTTGTTAGTCTAATCAACATGGCGCATCAATTAGCTAGAGAGAAAATAGGCGAGTGCGGCCACGTGTGACAGAGTGAAACTTCTTGCTCATTAAGTGTAGATAGAGATAAATTATTAGTGTTTTTTATTGAACACGGGATAGTAAATGATAATAGTAATGATGCGGGTATTATCTTAAACAAAACACTGAGGAGTAGACGAACACAAGCAGTGTTACGATAATCCCGTAGCATCAGTGTTGCGTTATTTCTACCTCTCCCCTGCCTTCTCCCCTTACGGCCGTTACAACTGGCATATAGCTGGGGACACCTGTATTTCCCGAATACATTTCGTGTCAAGGAATTTTACAAAACACTGTAGATTTTTCTTGTAATTATTTGCTGTGGTCGGTGAACGCTGTTTTCCCGCACTTGACAGGGCCAATGAGGACGTAGTTACCGTAATGCTGCACGCCCGCAATTCGCCAAACCTCTAAGAAAAAAAGCTACAGTTATGTATGAAATAGCCTGACACGAAATGTATTCGCGAAATACAGGTGTCCTTACTTATAGCATGTTCCACTACTCACCTGTCCCTCCCTCCTTGAAGTCTTCCCATTCGACCGCTAGCGCATGCGTTGGAGTGGCGTCGCCGCTGACGCATTCTCCTCCTCCACCGGTTCCCCCACCTCGTACCTAACCATTCCCCTCATGCGATCGGAATTTCCGTAACGCTCGAAAAGAGTAACCCCCCCCCCCCCCCTCAGCAAAGAAGTTTCACATCAAAAACGGCTTCACACACTTACCATGTAATCATGCAGACGTAGTCACCCCCTGTTTCTTATCGAGTTTTGTTCATGTAACTTACCTACATAAAAAAGGGGGATTGTCTGTTAAGTCGGTTTACGGACGATAATTTAACGTGATAACGTCATAAAAAATATTGATGAAAAATTGCATACTTTTTTAATTTTCAAATATTATTTACAGTTTTCGCAAATTTTATTAAAATAATTTGTTTAAATATAATAACGAACAATTAGTTAAAAATCCTTCCTTAACCTATTTGATATTATAAATAAAAGATTTTCTCGCATGGTGGTTGGCCGGTTCTTACACGCTCGGCTCAGGCGGAACGTGGCAATTTTTTCGTGCGTGCAGCCGGCGTTCTTCGATTTATATAAGACATTATCACGTCAAAAAACAAAAAATAATGATCCGAAGATGCACGAATGCTGATTCTTTCGGCGTCTGACCCGGGGTCAGTGGATCGTAGGTTTCTCCTCGCGGGGCAGGGAAAGTAGTGGAAGTGAGGACGAAACCACAAAGATGATCGTCCCTCACGTAATTAACTGGCCCGCGACAAAAAAGGAATCTCGGGAGATGATCGCCCCGTAATTAAATACGACTCCCGTTTCGACTCTTGTTCCGATCTGGGGGCGGCGGAGCGACGCAGATTTACGACCGTTCGTCGTCCACGGAGGGGGTCGCGGTATCTTGTCCGGGGCGGTACGCCCTTTGTGTCCAGAGAGTCCGTGTTCCTGATGTTGTAGTTCCGTACAAAGCCCGCCACGTCGGGAGGATTGTAAAGTCCAGCCTTTATAAGCTCCGCGGCGCGGTCGCCTAATGTAGACGTAATCATAACTTGGAGTAGCTCGTGTTGGGTAAAAAAAAAAAGGCGTAAAAAAATATACTCAAACATATACTCATACTTTTTATATACCCTGTGAGGATACATAAACAAAAGTTCTGGCTAAGCATATGACATTTCAGATACATATTTTAACCGACAATACTTTCGATCGATAAATATGCAAATGAACCAGTATCAGCAGTTAGCCACTTGTCGTTCATTAAATAAAAATGAGGGTAATTTGCTACGGTAATTTTTTTTTTTCGAATTCCATTTTATATTATTTTAGCCAAAATTTATTTCTTTATTAATAATGATTTATTTGGAAAAGGGGCAGCTTCTAGATACGTTTTAAAGGCTTATTTGTTCTCATGAAACCAGTTCGTATTTATGTCAAATGGCTTCAAAATAAGTTAAACGTTTGCAGGGAAAATTTATCAAATCAAATGTATATCTTTAAATGATAAATTGATTTAAATATTGACAACTTTAAATAATATAAAAATAATAGCATATTGATAGAAATTTGTCTAAGTTTAAAAAATTTTCTTAGATTGCGAAGATGTCAGTTTGAATAACTGTGGGAAGGTCACACGCCCGCAAACACATACACACAGACATATTAGAAGTTCTTTTCCTGTAATTTTTGCATCTGGTAATGCTAAAAACTAACTTTTAGGTCCCATTTTAAATAAAAATTACGAAAACATGAAATAATAATATAAACCGCACTAGAGTAAAGATAACCAAAGCGGAATTTCTGAACTCGCGGGAACAGCCCTCGATCTCCAACTTTTCAAAAAGCCCATCACGAATCAGAAGCAGTATTGCCAAATGAACCAGGTATCTGATATATAACGAAATTCTAACGTTGGTGCCATGTACCAGACATTATTCATCCTGGAATTCTAAAATAGGCTACTACAAAAAAAACGCGTCTCTCAAAACGGATAGTTTAAATAGCAAAAGTCATCGCTAAAAATTTGTCAATTTTATGGAACTGAGCAAATTTTACAAATATACTATTTGATATTGAAAAAGGGACATAAATAATACTACGTAAAATGATATGTTGAAATAATTATTTCAATAATAGTAAACGTTATGTTAGTTTAACAACAATAAAATGGCAATATTTGTTTTAAAAAAAATTATCGTTCTGAAACTTTCTTATTGGTTGCGTACCAGGATTTTCATGTAAAATACAATGTTTTTATGAGCCTTGGCTTCTTTTTTTTCATAACCGCTCCGGCAACACCGATCATGAGCGACATCTTACGATACTTCGCACTACTGTGAGTGCAATGTCGAATGGCGATGCTCCTGTTTTTCAAATTTAAAATAAATAAATTAAATAATTTAATTGTTTATTAAAGGCTTTATCTCCTAAATCATTCCTTATTTCAGGTTTTTTTATGAACTTACTGACATGTTCTTAAGTCAGTACCTACAAGCTTGTACTGAAATCCTGGAATCCTGTAGATTACAGTTTTGGATTTTCTTTTCGTGTGTAATCTTCGTCTTAAGAACCTTTACATTTAGGATATAATTCATTAATTTAGATAAATCAGATTTTTAAATAATCATATAAACCTAAGTTTTTTTCAGGATTTCGGGAAAAATAATTTTCATCGATTTAATTAATGATTTATAAATCATAATTTTAAAATGAAGAAAACATACGACCTGTTAATCCAAAACTGTATGCGTAGGCATTACATGATTTAATGCTTTCAGTGCTTACATAAAAAAAAAATATTTTTTTTAGTTCTTGATTAAACTATAAAATAAGGACTTGTTGAGTATGAAAAGTCATCTTGGAAACAATAAAATAAATTACGTTCTTTAAATGATTCACGCAATGAGGAATTTTTGATTCAATACAAGTTCTTGTTGTTCGGACACACGCCATTGCAGATTTGTGACCTCATGACGGGAACATATGGCAGTTCCCGTAACGTCGCAACTGTTTTGTCACAGGAAAGCTTATGTGTTCGTCTGTGCTGTCATCGTTGTGTTGTCCATACCACCTGTCTTGTTTCATCATTAGCGACTATACAAATTCGCGGTTTGAATGACCTCTAGGATGGACTCCACGATCCTCTATGTACGCGGGAATATTACACCAGTCCATTGGCTACTGACTCGTGACACCTGCTAACTGGGATGTTTGTGATTCGATACTTCTTACGTTGAGGGTCATTCATTGGCTCACAGTCCTTCAGGCAAACTGTGTTACAATCGCTGAAGCGGCAATAAGTTACACGCACTTGGATTCTAGCCTATCGCGAAATAAACCCGCGAATTTTTCCTGTCTCTATCCATTATTGAATTTATCTGTTCGAAATCAGCTACAATGGCGTATGTCCCAAAAAAATAATTGTATTAAATTAAAATAGAATACGGTTGTATTACGAGTTTATTTAAAAATCACGCGCGCAAAAATAAAACCGATATGAAAGAAGGAAAATAGTTTAGAATGGAAACCCCTCTAAGAGCCGTGTCCGGACGAAGAAAGAAGTCCTCGGTGAACGATCAGCGCCGTGGTACAATATTCCTCCGCCAGGAGCGCGTGGGTTCCGCGGACGAGAATGGATGATCAGTCAGCCATCAATCACGACCACACGAGGGAAGGGTGTTATGATATCACACGCAGCGCCCCTTTCCACAACCCCCCCCCCCCCTTTTTTTTACCTTTTATTTCCATCACGCTTCATTTACCACGAACACGCCGGAACATCGTCCAGGTAGCAAAAAAAAAAAACAATGGTAGGTTTTAAGACACTTCAGATATAAGGGACACAGCCACAAAACTACACTGTAAAAATTCAACTTCACGGTTAGTAGGGTAGGAAATTTTGCAGGGTACACAAATATTCAAGACACGCGTGCGAGTGTGCATGTGTGCAACCGTACGTCGAGTGTGCGTGTGTGCTAATGTATAAGAATGTGTTCGAGTATCCAAGTTGTGCAATTGTACGCAAGTGTGCTTATAGTTCAAACATGCCGTAGAGCGCTGATGCTGGTGCCATCTGTATATTCAGCAAGTTATTCGACAGCTTACAAAGTGCGCAAGGTAGGTTCGCAACATTGCAACAAATAGGCCAAAGGGAACATAAACCTTCAAAAAAGTCTTCCAATCGGCTGACTATTTCATTTTAACTGCACAGAAAATAATTTTCTGTACTACTTTTACAAAAGATTCCTTTTGAAACCAGTTGCCAAGAAATGGTGTCAGCAGAACAATCATAACCATTAGATGCTGGGGGGCAAAGGTTTCCTGAATGTCAATGAGTTTTATGGCAGACGGCCATCTATTGCAATCTTATAAAGAGGGACACCTTATTTCGCGATAAAATTTCGTTTCAAGGTAGGTACTTCACAAAAAAAAACTGTAGCTTTTTTCCTACACTTATGGCCAAGGGCATGCATATTTCGTGAAAAGGTTCCGAGACTAGCTGAAATTTCAAACGCTGTAAGCATCGTCTGCGTTTCGCGATTGGGTGAGTTCTTCTCAGGTGTACCTATGTCAATTGTTACAGCACCAATCACAGCAATTCATTGCGGAAGCAAAATGCGTCACGAGTGTCTCGGTCAAACAAGGCAACGACTTCTCTCGCAAACAGCTGGTGCGGTTATAAATTGCTGCAACTTAATAGACGTTGAGATTTTTTTTCCGCGAAAAATGCCTGCCTCCATTTATGACTAATATTGTGGACTTGCTGCATCACGGTACCCAAATTCTCATTGGCCCCGTCAAGTGCACGAACTCCAGCCGACCGCAGCCAATAACTAGGGACCGGAATAATTCGCGGGTCCAATGACCTGCAGGATGAACTCCATAGTTCTACGTACACTCGGTAAAATGCCGCCCACTCATTGGCTGCTGTCTTGTGAGACGTCCCAATGTAGCAGCCTGTGATTCGATAAAGCTTTGGTCGGATGTTTCTCATTGGCCCAGAGTCATCCAGGTGAGTTGTGAGCCAATAGCAGAGGCAGCACTGAGGTATAACTATTTGTATTTTAGCCTATTGCGAAATGAACTCGCGAATTTTTCCGGTCTCTAATAATAAGTGATCTGATTATGCCACCAGTTGCAACAGCTACTAACGATGATGAAGGAGGTTCAACACGGCCGTCACACCCAGGCATTGTCCACCGTGTTTGTTTTAACAGTGTACTCGATGGTAAGGGGGGGAGCATGCGCACTTGTCGCGATGCGTATCAGCCGATGGGTGTAGGCAGGGTCGGCGGGTTGAGGGGGGTTTCTGGGGTGTTGCAGTCCTGCCCGGGAGTTCAAGAGAGGAACAATGGCGCACGGAACAGGAGGAGAAGCCATGGCTGACTCTCTCTCTCTCTCTCTCTCTCTCTCTCTGTAATTAAATACAATGCGGCGGGTCGCGCGATTCCATCGCGCGAAGGGCAGGGGCCGTTATTGATTGTTTCAATGTAACCAAAAGGGGGGGGGGGGTTGTGGAGTTTGGGGGGGGGGGAAGGTATTCGGCCAACGCGGGCACAGGTAGCCCCGTCATAACCTCCCCCTGACCACTCCACCCTCGTTTCCTGAGCAGTGATGCCCGAGGGGCGATAAAGGTGGGGGCTATAAGCTTGAAAAACTTTAGCATTATAAACTTTACCTTCACACAGGAAAGAAAAAAATTCTGTACTTTTACAAACCAGTTACCAAGAAAATTTTTGTTATAGTACACGAAAAATATTGTAACTTTGTACAATACATGACCACATACATATAAGAAATGTTTTTTTTTTTTGTTTGGAATAGATACTGAATATTTCTTAAGAAAAATGGGTGTATAATATTATTATTTTTAAACTGATAATGTTTTTACCTGGAAACTGGTTTCCAAAGGTATGTTTGTTTTTAAAAAAGTACAGAAATTATTTTTTCTGTATACAGAAATTATTAGAGACCTTAAAAATTCGCGCATTCATTTCAAGTTAGGCTAGAATCCAAAACGTTTGCATTTTTGCTGTTTCGGTGATTGGGCCACAGTATATCTGAAGGACTTTGGGCCAATGAGAAAATGTAAACAAAAGAATTAGCGAATCACAAGCATCCCAGTTAACAGGTGCTACGAGTCCGTAACCAATGAGCAGATGCAATTCGCCCGAGTGTATAGAGGATCAAGGAGTCTATCCAATAGGTCATTGAAATCGCGAATTTTTCCGGTCTCTAGCAATTATTAATTTTCAAACTTCACAATTCCACATCGTGTAAAGAAGTAGCCACTTTCCTAACAGTCACCTGCAAAGCTTCACGTGATGTTTGTTCGTTAATACCCCAGAGCCGCATTGATTGTACGAAACACTGTCGACAGTGCAACAGTTGCAGGATACCTAAAGGGAAGCCTACAATTCACCGGAATGAGCCACACCCGAACCATTCCGAAGTTCTCCGAATGTTGCCGATCGCTCGAGACATAAAAATAAAAGAACCATTTTGCAAGGACTTATATATTTTACGGTCATATAGTATTTTAAAAACGGCTAACCTAACCTAACCTAACCAGCCTTTGATTTTATTTACGATAACCTAATCTTATTTAACCTACTGACTGAACCTAACCTAAACTTTTACTTCGGTAAACTTCATAACTGTTCGGGTTGTTAACTTTAGTCTATTCATACGTAAACCATCGTTACTAATTTTGAGAACTTTTAAGTTTGAGACAAGATGCATGGCACAAATTATAACTTTCCCTTGCTTGTTTGAAAACGTAGACACTGCCCATGATTTAAAAACCACTCTCATTGCACCACCTAATGTTTATTTTCAATAGAAATAATTTTTTTTTATTAAATGAGGACCACAGCTAACGTCACATATACACTATTTTTTCCCGAGAAGTATACTGGTAGTAAAAGAAAGCTGGCCATATTATTTAGGAAGTTTATCAATAAAAATATATTTATTTTGTACTAAATAAATTGTTGCTCTGCTTTTAACATAAATAAGAAGTTATTCTGGCAACTAAAGAAAAATTTAATTTCCTATTTATTATAAAGTATATATTCCTTATATTACATATTTAACACCGTTTTATTGGCAGTGAGCATAATATAATAACTGTTATTTGCATGTGGATTGTTTTGATTAGTTTCTACTGAACGTTTGTTTCAACACTGATTTTCTTTCCGGTGGCCTTAGAAAGAAGAAATACGCCACTTAAAACTTTGCAATATTTTCCAGGTAATGCGAGAGCTAACGAACAAAAGCACCAGTAATTGTAAGAACGTGGGTATAGGATAATAATTCAGTTGGATGAGAAAAGGGGAGGGGGGGGGGGAGGACACAATTACTGTTCCAAAGAAAACAATCCAATTAAAAAACGTTAGTCAACCGCCTCCATAAAGGCCAGATAAACCGGAGCATTGCGACATATCTTCAGCGTCTTGTTAGCCCGAGCATTTAATAAGTTTGCGTAATTGCGCGTACGAAAGCAGGGAAGTTAAAACATTATATCCTTAGAAGACCAGGTCTTCTGAAGAATTAAAAAAAAAAATTGTTATAAGAGCCAGCGCAACTTAGTTCAGGAGCGATCAAGAGAAGCATTTTTTTAAAATCTCATTCACAAACAACCCAGTTAATTACAAAAAAAGTTAAGCCTATATTTATGTTCTTGTAATTACGTGGAACGAGGGCCCCTTTTAGTCAATTCCGGAAGGTACGCGGTGGGCAGCGAGTGTCAAGAATTTTCCTTTTTGGGGCCCGAAGGAGAAAATAAAAAAAGGGGGGAGGGGGGTTAGTGGGGTGACTAATTAGTGAGTCCGAGTTTGTTCCCCCCCCGGACTTTGACGTATAGTTAAGTACAATGACTGCGGGGATCGTCGACAAGTGGAGGGGGGGGGGGGAAATGGAGGACGATCGCTATCTGGGTGGTCCTCTTTTATCAGCGACCAGTTGCTCCATCGGACACGATCGAGAATCGATTCCAAGAGGTGCGGTGGTCGGTGGGTTGGAAGGGGAGAAGGGGGGGGGGGGAGTAGTCGCCAGTCTTGCCCAAACCTTCCTTGTTCCACGATCCAAGTCGTGGAAGATCGTTGTGTGGCTCGAATGTAAACATCGAAGAGTGGTTTGACCTTGTGGGAGAGGGAGAGGGGATGGGTGTAGAGTGTAGAGTATAGAGAGTGAAAGGTGTGCGGCTAAAGGCCATGTCAGTCGAGGCATGTGCGAAGCTAACGACTAAGCGAACCGATCAAAGCTCTTCTTGATATTCGATTTGAATTCACCGTTTGTGTTATTTGAAGCTTCTTTCGTGAAGATTCGCGTTTTTCGCAATGCTTCAAAACATTTGAAGCTTAAGATTTGCTCATTAAAATATTTATAGTTTTTTTTGCTTGAAATACGTTTGTTACTTAAAATATTAAAATGTGGCACTCTGCTCAATATTATGATCAATATTAATACTTTGAATGATTATTTTTTTTTAAATTTAGTTGAATGATGTTATTTATCGACACAAATTAGTTGATCACTTAATCAGTTCAAACATTACAAAAATTTTCACGATTATTTTTTTACTTAAATACTGTATTTTATAAAATAAGTGTATATAAAGCTTCACCGAGACCAATATTCGCTATTCGATTCGGGTTCGAGAATATTTTAATCACTCGATTTGATGCTTGTTTCGCATAAAAAACACTAGTATTCGCACAGGCCTACCTGTCACACTGTCAAACTTCCGCTTCCAACATGTTTTTTTCAAGTTATGTTGGAGGTTTATGACTAGAGATCCGGAAAATTCGCGGGTTCAATGACCTCCAGGATAGACTCCAATATCCTCTACACACTCGGGTACATGCCAACTGTTCATTGGCTGCTGACTTGTGAGTCGTCTCGACTGGGTGGCCTGTGATTCGACACTTCTATGAGTGAGGGTCTCTAATTGGCCCTCAGTCCTCCAGATTAACAGTGAACCCATGACAGAAGCAGCACTAAGGTATAATTATTTGAATTTTAGCATAACACGAAATGAACCCGCGAATTTTCCGGGTCTCTAGTTATGACTAGAGCCACGGAATTTTCGCGCATTCATTTAGTCGCAAACTAGAATGCAAACCTCCACACTGTCGCACTGTGTTCATGATTGAACCGCAGTTATCTGGACACGCCCCTCTACGACCGTGAGCCAACGATGTCCAGCTAGGAGAGAAGTAAGCGAATCAGGTAGTGCCAAAAAACAAGGATAAAAATGTTCTCGCTAAGAAATCAACCGATGGGAAAGTAAAAATGGGTCAAGCACACTTATAACATTGAATTCTATCCCGAGGCCAGAGGAATCCGCAAAATTTGCGGGACTCTAGTTATGACGTCACCGGAAAACGTCACTAGTGCAACCATGCTCGTTCGACGAGTTAAACGACTTGAGTTCCCGTCAAATGTTTCGCATGCAGGACGGGTTCCGAAACATTCTGGACGTTAAAATCTGAATCGTGGCTGACGAAAATGGAAATGGCGTCCTTTCCCCGTCACAAAGAATCTTCAAAATGGCCAAGAACACATGAGCGATCGAGAGGTTAAAAATGTGAAAAATTTCTAATATGACTGTGGTTTGCAAAATATTTTATATGTAAAAAACAATATTATGTGTCTGTAACTTTAAAAAGTCACAGAGCATTATTTTTTATTGTGAAACGTTTACTAATGTGTGTTGAACTTAAACAAGTTTAAAAAAATAAAAAATAAAAAATAAAAAAAAACTGCTAAAATATTTCCCATCAGCGATAAATTATTTAAATTTTATAATTATATAAATCCCAAAAAAAAAAAATTAGAAAGCTCTGTTTAAATTTAAAACGTATTCGAGGTTATCTGTAATATTTATTTGATGTAGTCAATTTAACGTCATTTTCCTTCCAATACTTCCCTGAAGGGCCCCTACCTACCAGGTCACATATTCGGTGTGCAGAGCTTCAGTATAAACCACGCTATTTGAAACCTGCTCAAGATATCCGAGTGGCGTCTGTTTACGAAAAGCCGACGGCGGATGGGCAGTTCCGTCTGAGTATTTATTTTAAAAACTTTTTTTGACGTGACAACGTCTAATAAATCGATGAACGCCGGCTGCACGCACAAAAAAGTGTCCCGTTACGCACATTGTTCCGTTACGCTGTGTCCCGTTACGCTCATTGTACGCTTGCGCCGCATCTATCTCTCTTCCACTCGACTGTTTATAAAGTGAAGTGAAAAGTTAATGTGGTTTTCATTGCTTATTACAACAACAATTTCGGCAATAAAGGTTAATTATTCTTGTATTTTAAATACCTAATTACAAGTATTTATTCTTTTATTATTAAAATAAAAATGATTTAATTTTATTCATAGAAGTATGCAATCATTTCATCAATGTTTTGTTATGACGTCACGTTAAACTATCGTCCGTAAACCGACTTTACAGACAACCAATTATTTTAGTCATGATACGTACGGTGCTGGTTCTTGAAAGCACTCAGAGGCCTTGCATTACACCTTTTCAATAATTTCTCCGATATCTGATGTCATGGTTACCGCTCGAATTTACATGACGAAGACTGCGCTTCAGTTTACAGACAACGCGCTAGAAGCACCAGAGCCTATCACTCATATTCCCGCCTTACTAACACAGGCTAATTATACCGGGCAGCTTCAAGTTTTCTATGTGAAAAACCTGACGTATTCGTCACGTCAGTTCAATATATGGCAGACGGTATGCCCAGTATGGACAATGGCGGTATGAAATATGTATATGTTTAATACAAACGGTACCAACTTTATGACAACTCAAAGAACTTTTTTTTCTCTTTGAAAAAATTACATTTTAACCAAACAGATTAATGGGGTAACAAAAACTTTCAGCTCTTCGAATCGCTTTAAAAATAAGTTATTCATTCAGATAATTATGTAGTATGTCCCAAAATTCACGAAATAAGTAATTTTCATACATAACACAGGTTTGAAATTAAAAATTGTTAATTTTTTTTATTGACTCATAAAGTATATACAGTATAGGGTTATGTACCTGTGCGTTCGTGAAAAATTTAACTGACAATATTCTTGTGCAGTTTTCAATATATTTGGCTACTTTTAAAGTCTTGCGTGAATTTTGGGACATCGCGTGTGATACGTGGTTTAACAATATGTCCATTACGTATTTTTTAAGTCGCGCCTTTTTTTCACACACTGTGTTAATACCTCAACAAACTGTGAGGTCCTGTTGCCTTATGCCTCTGTGCATAGCCGCATGATGTGAAACTGTACCTCTAGCTGTATGTACATAAAAACAATAGATCACATGTATGTGAAACACAAAATTAATAGACACAGACTTTTGACTGATTTGGTTTAGTGTAAATGTAGTTATAATATGTAAAGAATACAAAATGTTACATTACTTACCTTTAGAGACCGGAAAAATTCGCGAATTCATTTCGCGATAGGCTAAAATACAAATCGTTATACCTACCTCAGTGCTGCCTCTGCTATTGGTTCACAACTCACCTGGATGACTCTGGGCCAATGAAAAAAAAAACCAACCAAAGCTTTATCGAATCACAGGCTGCTACGCTGGAACGTCTCACAAGACAGCAGCCAATGAGTGGGTGGCATTTGACCGAGTATACATAGAGCTGTGGAGTTCATCCAAGCGGTCATTAAACCCGCGAATTTTTCCGGTTCCTATACATTACTTACCTTCTAAGACTGCGATCTAAGACTGCTGGAAGGCTTTCGGTTTAGAAGCCAATTGTGACTGTGTCGAATTTTAGAGCCAAAGTTTCGTTGTGAGTGTCTGGAGTGTTGTTAGCGTGGAGCTGTCAGGCATCGATCGGTGATACGCCGGGTCGTTACCAAAACGCCGAAATACCACAACGCCGAACGTACAATAAAGCCGAATACCATAACGCCGAATGCCAAATTGACCGCAACGCCGACAGCTAGAAAACTGCTGTGTACCACAACGCCGAAATACAGTAACACCGAAAAATTTTGCTGCGGGGAGTTGTTGGGGGGGGGGGGAGGGGGGGCACAGGAGCAAAATGAAAAACAACTGAATGAATTTGTGTGTTAACCTAACCTAACCTTTGTGACAGTCCTGCAATGACATTTTTCGGGGCTAATGTATTTCGGCGTTGTGGTACACATCAGTTTTCTAGCTGTCGGCGTTGTGGTCAATTTGGCATTTCGGCGTTATGGTTTTCGGCGTTACTGTACGTTCGGCGTTGTGGTATTTCGGCGTTGTGGTGCGTCCCCTGATACGCCCCCGTGGCTGGGCGGGCCCCTTCAGTGGTATTCAGATCACGCGCGTCTGCGAGCGCCGAGCCTCACACGCGCGTAAATCTTCTGGTGGTCACTGTGGGCGTCGACGGGTACATTCGCCCCCTCCACCTCCCCCCCCCCTTTTATTCTCCCCTCACACACACAAACACACACACACGCACGCAACATCAACGGACCGGAGTCCTTCGTCGGCAGGTTCGCCCCAGCGACACGTGAGCTGCTCCAAGCCTCTTTTTTTATTTTATCTCCTCTGCGACGTCCGAAGGATGTTACCGAGATAGCGGGACGCGAGTTTCCGACTACCAACACGCACCTTCACCTACCGCGTTTATTTATTTATTTTATAATGTCCAATATCTTAGCTCTCGGCATGGGAAGCCTAAGATGTACATCAAGTTCTGTCCCTGCTCGAACACGCCCGAATATTCACCTTCGGCCAGCCTCGGGTTTATTTATATATATTTATATATTTCTCTGTTTATTTTAATGTAGCTATGCTAACCTAACTAACCGTCCATAGTGTTTTAAAGTGTTCAAAAATAAAACTAATCCCGAGGTTGGCCAAAGGTGAATATTCGGGTGTGTTCGGGCAGGGACAGAACCTTGATGGACATCTTAGGCTTCTCTCTCGGCATACGGCACTTGGCGGGAGTAATTTCGTGGAATGCGACGTAAGTCAAGGAACGGCGATCTGTAACAACCACGGCGCTGACCATCTGTGGCGGCGGTTGGTGCGAACCAAAGTTCGCAAAGACAAAGAGCAACTTAAAAATATTAATTAACTTTTTAATGAATTTTAACAATATGGGCAGCATCTAAATAAAAAATTTTTTTTCTCGAAAATCAGATTCAAAGCCGAGATTTAGTATTTATTCGTGTCTTTTTTTGTTTTTGCTTTTATCAAAGCCCTTTTCACAAGGGAAGTTTAAAATTTCACAAATTGTATTTTTTTTTTCAAATTACACGACCAAAAAAATTTTTAATTCACTCTAACCGAATGTTTTTAATTTTCACTAATATTTTACAATGTACGTTTATGGCAACATTTCTAACCGGACTTGAGTAGAATGAAGTTTGAAGTTTTAAGATCATAAATAACGAAATTTAACTCTTCTATACTCGCTATCCTGAACTCGTTTCATTGCAGCAACAAAACAAAAACAAAATAATTTTCAATTCGTTTTATTTTATGTTCTCTCCAACTGTGTTCTTCTTTGAACATCCAACCCATCAACGCATCAATGTGACTTTGAACACTCTCATTTTGTACCAGGTTGAAGCCTCTCGGAATTGGGTCCACTTCAAATTCACCCTAAACAGAGAGGCTAGTAAAATATTAACAGGCATAGGTTTAAAGTTACACGAAGTCACGTAATCACTATAATTCAATTACTCTATTTAAAGAATAAAACACTACTCAATAAAGCCCAACCAAGAAAATTGAAATTAAATTTGCTAGAGGAAAATGAAGACGACCAACGAAAAACAAATTTCACGTAAAATATCTCAAGAGACTTTTAACATCATACTACCTATATAACACAAAGCGCAGAGAATTATTATAAAACGTAAATGGCTGAGAATAACATCAGAAGCATAGCGAAGAGGTTTCTAGAGTACCCACAGGCAGAATGACTTTCGTGTATTCCTACACATGTAAAATCAATACACACAAGATCAGTTGCGGAACGACGCCACAAAACTGAAACAAAACAAAAAACATCGAAAAAAAAATATTTTTTTTCAAGTTAACTCCATGAAAACATATTGCCGTCACCTAGAGATGCCATTTTCTAGCGCAGGCCCTTAACAGGTCATAACGGACATGCGGCAATAATCTGTCAATTTGCGGCTTGTCTGATTCTCTGAACTTATACAGAAGATTATTTTGGGGGACAGTTGTCCAGAAATAGTCTGTACTACTACAATAAATATTATGTAACTTTGCCTCTGGTTATTTTTTTGCATATATGAAATTTATTTTTTTCGACATAATACCGAATATTTATTACAAAAATTGGCGCATAATTGTATATCTGAATCAATGTTTTATTCAAGCATAATTGTTTCGAACGATGCAAAAGGTAATTGAATATTCAATAATTGTACTTACTTGTTTTTATATTATGTTCATTTACGAGCGCACTTATACTGGAAAGCTTTTCAGGGAACGGTTTTCAAAATAACATGTACCCAATGGAGGTTCTGGGATGACAACAAAAAAAAAGCATCAATCCAAAACACAGTATTACTACGAACGCTATTTTGTAGTGATACGGTTGTTATCAAGTAAATGTACAGCAAAACTAACAAATATCTGTAGTTTTAAATAAAAAATTCTGTTCCATTGACAAAAAATTTATTTACGGTGTAATCAAAAATGCAAAAAAAAAAAAAAATTGGTTGTCTGTAAAGTCGATTTACGGACGATAGTTTAACGTGACAACGTCATAACAAAACATTGATGAAATGATTGCATACTTTTATGAATAAAATTGAATCTTTTTGATTGAAATATCACTATTTTGTATGGATACAAAGAAGGAGTGAAATTAAATCTACAATTTAATTGATACATTTACTTTTATTTGCACTCATTAAATCAAATATGTTTATTACTTTAACGAAGAGATTATTTTAACTATAACTTTTATACATGTTTGCTATTTAACTTCTTCCAATCTGTGTTATTCTGTCAAGGATAGGACGATGATATGAAAATTAGGAAACGAATGGGAGTGTTTCAAGTTTAATGTGCCTCGAAAAAGTCAAATCGATGGTTGTTCCAATCGAGTGGAAGAGAGATAGATGCGGCGCAAGCGTACCATGAGCGTAACGGGACACAGCGTAACGGGACACTTTTTCGTGCGTGCAGCCGGCGTTCATCGATTTATTAGACGCTGTCACTTCAAAAAAAATATTTACAGTGTAATCAAATATGCACAAAAAAAAAGAGAGAGAACTTTTTCGACACACGCAAAAAAACAAAAGACCAAAGTAACAACCGAACATTCCATGGGGCTCCCTATTCCGGTTAATGGCGTGTAATGCCCGTGTGTGTTGATAGGTTTCAGGGAAGGGGAATGGGGGGGGGGGGGGAATCAGTAGGCGGACTGGGGCAGGAAGTTGTAAATCTCGGCGCTAAACTGTCGGCGGGGGTCGCGCTCGGCGAGAGACGGCGGAGCTGGCCTTCGATGTCAGACCGTTTTCGGACCGGGCGACGGAATCATTCACCGCCCACCTGCCGGGTGCTCGGGACAGCTCGCTTGCAATGGGCCACGTGCCATTGGCCTGGAGGGTGGTGGTGGGGGGATACTGTCCATCGCAAGTACGGCCAGGTCCGGTTGTGGTTCGGAGACCGGTGGCGGGATAGAGAGATATACCCCCTCTCCCCACAGAGCTGCATGGCATAATTTCTTATGAGTTGTGTTGGGGGGGGGGGGGGGGAATAATTAAATATTAACAAACACCCAAATCCAAAAAATGTTCATCATCTGACATTAATTTTCCCTAAAGTGCGTTATTTCGTTAAATATTTTAATTTGTTAGGATTCGGAGACCACCTGGTTGACATTAACGAATCCTAAGTCCTAGATAAGTATCTGGTTTTTTTTTGGGAAGGGAGGGGGGGGGGGGAAGAGAGAAAGCGCCTTTAACATCGTTGGGTTTGGCCACCGCTGGGCCCCCCCCCACCTTCCTGAATTTTGAAAAAAAAAATAAAAAATTTTTAGTAAATGTAAGTGAAGGTGGTTTGTAATATTTGGGTGATGCGAAGTGAGATGTTGCAATACCTGCAGTGCCGTTCTTCGGGGGATTCACGTTATGAGGAAGACTGATTTAAAACAATTTTACGGACAACCGCCATTGCTGGTTTTCATTCTATGCCATAGAGAAACCGCAATAATAAACAAGAAAGATGAATAAATACAAAAAAAAAAAAACTAGCTAAAATCAGCCAATGTAAAAAAAAAAGTTTAATGTATAGACAGAATAGGGAATTCCGTGGGAGAAATAAATCGAACAAATGTCACGCTGACGAGGAGGCAGTTGTAAAAAAAACCATAGGCTCTATAATACATATGTATAACAATTTTGGACAACATAGCAACTAAGCGAACATGAATTTATCTTAACGTTATACCACGTGGTTTACTCTCTCTATGTGTAAATATCACTCTAGCTCTCTTTCTGTCTCTCGCTTTCTGTCTCTCACTTTCTGTCTCTCGCTTTCTGTCTCTCTTTCTGTCTCTCGCTTTCTCTATATTTCTGTTTCTCTGTCGCTTTGCCAGTGTCACTCTCTGTCTCCTTGTCTCTCTCTCTTTCTTTCTGTCTCTCTGTCTCTCTTTCTGTCTCTCTTTCTGTCTCCTCTGTCTCTCTGACTCTGTCTCTCTTTGTGTCTCTGTCTCCTTTTCTCTCTCTGTCTCTCTTGCTGTGTGTCTCATTCTCTCTTTTTTTCCCCTCTTCACTTTACACCCAACACCACGTTATATTAGTGGTAGAGGAGGTTGCCAGGGGGGAAGGGGGGGGGGGTGAAAGGCAGAGACGGCTGCAAAATTGCGGCTGACTTTCATTGTGTAAAGCGCTGGGTGATAATTATCTGCGCCCAGACGCAAAGGGCGAGCGCCGAGCCAGCGCGGTGCACTTACTCTGCCGAGGTCGTGATGGCCCGCCATTTCTGCGCAATTTTACGGCAATTTTTTTTTCTTTTCGCGAAAGCAGGCTCACCGGAGTTCCAGGCAAGCGAAACCCCCTAAATATAAGGTCAGGGATTTTTGTCTCGGACCGACGTTAAAAAATAATAACACGTGTGACTACATAACCTTTAGAGTAATCTTGGAAGTGATTGTACACCAAATGATAAACGTCAATCTGGCCAACATATTTTAGGAAATATAATACTGTAGTTAACAATATTTTGAGTTTGGGAGCAAAAAAAATATTTATTTAGTTGATAGTCTTTTTCGGTATTCGCCAGTGATGCTCGGTAACGAGCAAACTCGTGTGCTCAAATAAACTCATAATACGTAAAACGGAAACTAAATTAAACGTAGAGTTCGTTTAAGTAATGCCGAGTGCGTAGTAAATAAACTGATGAATTAAACAGTCACTTTTCAAATACCAAAATTTATGAATACGAATCACCCACATGCTGTTTCAATCCGCTGCTAGAATTCGTTGTATGAATCGTAAACGTTGCGTGCCGCCATCAATTAAAAGCACAAAACAACTGGAAATTATAATTATTATAAATAGATTCGATAAACCCCGGCAATGGGCCAGACTTTAGTCAAGAAATTTAATTATTTAAATACAGCCCATATTTTTAAAATTCACTGAACAGTTAATAGTATATAGTTTCTGCACACTTTTGTAGCATTTCCAAAATAATAACCTGAATCATTTTCAAAAACATATTATAACACTAAGTTTATGTTTGGATATTTGTTTTTGCTTTAATGACTGAAATCAGTCTTTAAATATTTCCTGCAAATAAACCTTAGCATTATTGAGCTAATTAAACGTTGTTATAATATTTAATTACAATATCATTAAAAAAAGTTTTAAAAAATCCAGTGACGAGATTTGAACCTCACCCCTTGAGTTTACCCTTCTTGCGCTCTACTGTTGTGTTAGTACGCCTCTTGCGAATTTAGAAGTGATTATGTACTCTTAATCATTGTAATCCGAGGTTCCATAGGTAGAGACCGGAAAAATTCGCGGATTCATTTCGCGATATGCTAAAATGCAAATAATTGTACCTTACTGCAACTTCTGCTATTGGTTCACTGTTAACCTAGAGGACTGTGGGGTCAATTACTGACCCTCAGTCAAAGGAGTATCGAATCACGGGTCTCCCAATTGAGACGCCTCACAAGTCAGTAGCCAATGAACAGCTGACGTTTGCCCGCGTATGAATAGGATCGAGGAGTCTATGCTGGAGGTCATTGAGTCCGCGAATTTTTCCAGTCCCTATCCATAGGTATTTTGAAACTTATGATAATTTTTTGCTATGACTATTTTAGCTAACCAAATAATATTCCAGGGTAGTTTCAATATCATAAATTTTAATTTGGCACACCAATACGTTTGGTTTGTACCCTTAGGTTTACGAAAGTGGCTATATACAGGTGTATGTTGCTACACGTGGGTCCGCCGTCATTGTGTCACATTTCCGTTCATCGACGTCAGCTACATTTTCAAAAAAAAAAAAAATACTCCTACCAAATGCCGTACACCGAGAGCTAAGATGATTACATATCAAAAATGAAATCGACGCATTATTTCGTTAATGTTATTATTGCGTTCTTTGAATGATTATTTCAATGGAGAAGATTAAATTTAAAACGTATTTTCGAAATACGCCATAGTTGGCAAGTATGTATTAAGGGCTCCGCCTACCCGGGAACACACACGGTGCGCAGAGCTTCAGGAAAAACAACGCGATTTTAAAACCACTCCAGATATCCGAGTGGGGGTCTACTTACGAAAAGCATTTAAGAGATCGCTGAGGGCCGAAAAGTAGTTTTGATTTCGGATTAAATTTTTAAAATGTATTTTTGGAAGAATTACAATTGCTAAAATGCATGTTTTCAGAGTAATTTTTAGGTGTAAAACAACCAGAAAAGATTCTTGAAAGCACTTAAAGGGACTTGCATTACACCTTTATCTTAATTTCTCAGCCATATAATGTTACGGTCACCGCTCAAATTTGACAGTTATCCTGTGACGACGAGAAGACTGAGCGCCAGTTCAGAGCCTTGCGCTTAGAGGCTATGCCGCGCTAGAAGCACCAGCGAGCGTCGCGCTTATCATCCCGCCTCACTAACACACATACACCTCTGACGAGGCGGGCCCCTTAAGGCGGGGCCAAGCTGAGAGCTACAGTGAAGTGAGGCGGGTGAGTGACCCTTTGGTGAGCGATAGAGGGCGACGAGAGCCGGGCTTCGTGTGAGAAGATCGGAGTCAGAACACGGTGTCACTAGTGAGTGGTGCGAAGCAATGGGTTAACCGAGGTGCGCGGCAGAAGACGAGCAGTGGAGAGCGCATCTGTCGAGCCGAACTCAATTTGGAGAAAAAAAAATAGTGGATGGTTGAAAAGTGTGATTAATTTGTGGACAGACATTTCAGTTGTTGTAATTAAACTAATAGTTAAAATATTTGCTAATTAGAACAATTTTGGTTACTTCCTAGGGCAAACCTTTCCTGACCACTATCCCCACACTTGTGACAATACTTTTTTCCAAATAAGTGCTGCCGACAATCCATGTTATTCTATCAGGTTAATTATAAAGTTTTTTTTTAATATTTATAACATGTTCCTGTACGTACTGTATTAGCAAACCATCGGAAAAATTCAGAGTCATGAATGAATTTTTCAGATGTGAGTTTTGACATCTACTATGTTACTATGCAAAACACCTGGTCGAATAAAATACAAATTCCACATGCCTGGTGACAATTAACTGGCGCAACCAAATCATGGGTATTATCCATCCGTCCGTCCGCCAACGAATGTGTTTGCCAAACGTTTTACGGACGGATAAATAATTTTCGGGCCCTCTGATTGGCTGCAGGCGACGTGATCGACGAGCGAATAGCGGTTGGTCGGAGGCGACGGGCTATTGTATTTCCGGGTTAGAAGATATTTAAAAACTACAAAGAGCATTAAAATAAACATTTTTTTAAATATTATTTATCAATAATGTTCGCAAGCTTTCACGGCCGTTGTCTGAAGTAGCTTGGCTTCTGGGATGTAGCCGTGTCCTTGGCGAATAATTCACCGACGTTTCGGTTGAAATTGCATTGCCATAATCAGAATCAGGGAGCAGTTACCGACTGCTCCCCGATGATGGCGACTGCAATTTCGACCGAAACGTTGGTGAATTATTCCCCAATGTTATTTATCACCACACGTTGAAAAATTAGAGAAGTGGGGCATCGGTAAAAAGTCTAACTCGCAGTCGGAGGACGCCGGCTCTCAACTCTGGTTCGTCCATCCTGTAATCGGTTTTGCAAGGTTTCCCGAAAATTCCAGGCAAATCCCGGGTTCCTTACAATAGGTCATGGCAGTTTCCTTTTTCATTTTCCCTGACTTTTGTGGAAAATGTCGATCTCCAAATACTTCACCGTCGAAGAGACGTAACGTCCACTCATCAAGACGTTTTCTCACCTCCAAAACACGCAAGACTTATGTTCTTTTGAATTGTTCTTGATATGAGAAAGGTTGGTTAAAAAAAATTTTTTTTGGACATATGCCATAGCTTACACTATATGTCATGATAAACCTCAATAACGCACAATAAAGACGAGTATTGAAAAACACACAGAAAAATAAGCCAAATTTAACCCAAAGTAACAAGTTAAAAACAAGAAAGCACATAAAATTACATGGAAGAAAAAAATAGTGCGTGGAGTCCCTCTACGCGGAAGAAGTGAAACTTCACTGTTTACTTCGCTGCATAGCAAGAATACCACGCGCATGTGCTTGGAATATTGGACGCTACTCGTTGCTAACGGCTCGCGCTGGCCTGTAACAGGTATACTACGCGCATGCGTTCGAGTGCCACGCATTCACTCTCGCTCTGTCTCTTTCTATTCCCCCTCCCCAGGAGCGTTGAATGTTTAACGCAACAGTGCTTTCTCCATGTTAGCGTTAAACGTTTAACGCAATCTTGTTGGAAGTTGCATTAGAAGTTTCACTTCAATAAGTTAGAAATATATATTACAGCGCAGAAACACATCGTGGGCTTACAACGACACAACAGTTGCAGCAAAAATATCCTTGGCCAACACAACAACAAACAGACGAACCCAACGATAAAGTGGATAACATGATAACACATAGACTCAAGGCAAACCCTGCGTAAGGTTTACTTAATTTTTGTTAACTATCGTCTTAACACTATCTCTCACACGCCATGTCGAGTTTATGATTTCATCGTCACTACTTTTATTATTTTAATAAAAACCTTTTTTTTTCTGAAATTATAATACGTTGCCTTTTTTGCTTCAGTTAACATGTCACCTATATATTTTACCAGATATTCACTACGTGTAATATAATGGGTGCGACTTTTAACACCCATTATACCGCATTTGGTGAATATCTGTAGAAAATATTAGTGACACATAAAACCAAATACTAACTAGCACTTAAAAAATAAGAATTACTATAAAGTGAAAAAATATATATAAAACCGTGTGAGACGGAGACTTAACGGCATTCAATTTTTTTTGACGAGACGTCTAAAAAATCGATGAACGCCAGCTGCACGCACGAAAAAGTGTCCCGTAACGCACATTGTCCCGTTAAGCTGTGTCCCGTTACGCTCATTCTACGCTTGCGCCGCATCTATCTCTCTTCCACTCGATTGGAACAACCATCGATTTGACTTTTTCGAGGCACATTAAACTTGAAACACTCCCATTCGTTTCCTACTTTTCCTATCGTCGTCCTATCCTTAACAGAATAACACAGATTGGAAGAATTTAAATAGCAAACATGTATAAAAGTTATAGTTAAAATAACCTCTTTGTTAAAGTAATAAACATATTAGAATTAATGAGTGCAAATAAAAGTAAATTTATGAATTAAATTGTAGATTTAATTTCACTTCATCTTTGTATCTATACAAAATAATTATAATTCAATAAAAATGATTCAATTTAATTCAAAAAAGTATGCAATCATTCCATCAATGTTTTGTTATGACGTTGTCACGTTAAACTATCGTTCGTAAACCGACTTTATAGACAACATTTTTTTTTTTTGCCATGAACCAACCTTTACACTGGTCCGGCCATTAGCTTCCTCCCTATACATCACCCCTTCCTAAAACGCAAAAAAAAAAAAAAAAAAAAAAAGTTTCCAGATTCGAACCGCGCGATAACTCGACGGGAACGGTATTACCAACCTACGGGGCTAACGTGTAATTTATTTTTTTTTTCTCCTGTTGAGAGGGTGGTAGGGGGTCGTGGAGATGAGAAGAATTTCGCGAGAGGGTACCGCACGGAACTGTTTCGGCAGCGCCTGAGGAAAGTATGGTAGGTGTGGAACGATGATGAAGGTGGAGAAGGCGGGGGGAAGGTTCAAAAGTTCAGGCGCATCTTCGCAACCAGTCTCAAGCCTACGGTAATTGTGGTGCCGCAGATAAGAAACAATGGTCCCCCAATCCGTGTTGGCGATTGTGCAGACAATGGGGCGGCCCCCCATCAGCAACCGTCTCGGTTGGTTAAGCTTCTTCGCCTCCCACTGAAGAAGATCCTGGTTCGACTCCCGGGTGTTCGAAGTCACGGATTTTTTTTTGCGGGTAGCTCCCATTGTCTCTGACAGGATTTCTCCAGCACAAATTTTAAAAACAAGAATTCCGTTACTTTTTTTCTGACTTCTCCAAGTCTTTTGTAACATGTTAATAAACTGTTCAAAAATTATATCCCAGATTATTTTGTGCATCCGGCTAGTGTCGTTCAGAAAGAGTTTCTAGCAGGTATAGAAAACAGGGAAAATTCAGGGACTAAATTTTTTTAAAAAACAGGGAAAACACCAAATATTTCTGTACATTTTTCTTGTGACAGCAAAATTAAACAGAAAATACTGCTTCCGCCAACGTTTAGGCACCTCAAAAAAAAAGTTCTAAAAAGTTTTTCGATCTAGAAATTCGGTTGGTTTTCCTATTCGCAAAACCATGAGCATTTTTCCGTAAACACCAAGGAGGAAAACGGTTTTCCGCATGCTTTGTATAAAGCTCAATAGCCTGCATTCGAAAGTTTAAGGCGGATCTATTGCAACTGTTAACAAGCACGCGTATCTATCTAAAATATCATTAATTTTGGCGTAAGTGACACATTCGACCGGCTCATACAACCAACCTCTTTTCCCACCAGATAGTAACCAGACCCAAGTGGGTCGCGGGATAGTTGTGTCTGGATGGTCTGGGGAAACTTGTCTATTTGCATCTGGAATAGCTGGAAAAGGCACGGGAAATTTTGGAATTTCAAGCTCGTAGCAACCCTGTTTTGTGTTTCCCGCTCACAAAACGCAGTACTATTCTAGCTCTATCACTGTATCCTCGGTACGCTATTGAAATAGTCTCCCATCAGATTTCGAAGCTCAAAAAAATTCTCAAAGCTTAAAGAAGAAGTTGCGAAATAAATCGTTTTGTGTCGACAATGATTCCAGAGCTACACACAGGCGTTCATGAGGATTTATGTATAATATGTATGTCTACTTTTCTGCTCCATTAATTATGTTTCATTTATTGTTATTGATCTGTAGCTCTCAGTATACGGAATTTAGTAGACGTGATTTAGTGAATGGAACGACAGTCGCAAGGAACGGAAATGTGTTAACCACGGTGCTAACATCTGTGGCGGATGGTACGAACCAAAGCTCACAAAGTCAAAGGGAAACGTTACAGTATGAACAGTTTAATTAATTTTAAAATATGGCCATGATTTTAATAAAATTCGTTTTATAAAATCATATTTGAAGCCAGGGTTTATTTTTTTCTTTTTTTTTCCCCTTTTTTTGCAGCCGTTTCATTATATATTTTAAAACTTCGTTCTGCAAATGTAATTATTCGATAGTAGACGTAAACCTCTCCAACAGAGAGTTCTAGAGGCGCGTGTGTAAACTACGTGTGATAAGCATTCAGAAATTTATTTGAAAACACAATTTACGTATATTTATTACGCTCGATATTATGACAGACTAAGTTATGTTTTTAGTATTCTAAGATTATGTAACGCGATTTCGTGTAGTTGGCCAAATGTTTTTGTGTAAGAGTCGTCTAAGCCTTAACTACGCCATCAAACAGTTAGTAATAAAATATATATAACATGTTAAATTTGCACACAAAATATCCAGTATCAATGTTTTTGTAACATCCTAACACTAACATCTTCACAGAAAACTTAAGGATTATCAACGTCGTTACAAAAGTTTTTATATACTAACAAAAAACCTGGAAGCTACGCAAAAACCAATGTTTCTTACTACAAGTACTTAGTCAAAAATGCCATATAAACGACACCGTTCATTATCAGTGATACAGCCTCAGCATAGATATTTTTTTTCAAGAATTTAAAAGTTTGAGGACTTTTTGCCATGAGCCGGTGTGATTCCATGGCCACGAGTATATAATGTGCAGTAACAAGCGAATATCGCGTTTTTACTTCACAACGGACTATCACGCAGAATTATGTACAATTCAATGACTTCTACAATTGGTTATTGGGTTATTAAACATACCCTATAGTACCAGAAACCCACTAAAAATAAAAGTTGCAAAAAAATAATTAAAGCTAACTTGTTTGTAAGCAACCAGGAAATAGGATGCAATGCAGCAGAAAACAGACATCAAACAAAAGCTTCATTAGACATACACTTACGTGAAGTCGTCCTGATGTCAGAAAATTACGGGAATTTTGAAGCTTCTAGTAATTATCTGTGAAAGTTTAAGTAGTTAGCCGGCTTTCCGAATTATTTTTCCTACACAGAGGAATGACAGATAATAGTTTAGTGACGCTCCTTGTGATAAATTGTGTTATTTGTTAATGAGTTTGTTAATTATATTTTTGTATTCATGTTACGTCTTTGTCAAAATTATTGTTAAAATTCATGCATAATGAATAAGTTTAAAAAGTACGAATTACTACAGAAAATAAACTCGACAACTTGCATAAAATCGGCTGCGGATGTAAGTAAAGAATTCTTTTTGATGAGTAGGAATCCCCACGAAATTGCTTTATTTTCTGATGCCACAATTAAAATACATAAACGCATGTATATTCAAGTCGATGACATGCCATTGGCTGCTGCCACGGTTCACCATCCTAACAGTAAAAAATTATTAACTTACAGTTTTTTAACAGTTTTTAATGGCTTTATAGTTCTTAAGGAAGTTTAAATAAACTCTAGCTCCAATGAAAAATAAAAAGTACACCAAGTGAACTAACATTTTCAATTTGAATTTTTTTTTTAAATGTAACAGAAATATTTATGGACGATATAACACATTTACGTGAAAACAACTATATCACTACAAAAAAAGTATTTACATTTTTGATCGGGGTACTTATGCTTTGTGTTGTCCAAGTACAACCAATAGTTAAAGTTATTTGTAAACCGTTCCCAGAATAGCTTTCCAGTATAACCAGCGCACATTAATGTGCACAGTAAAGACAAATATTGTTCAATTCATGAATCTTCGATTATATTTTCTGTGGTTTAAAAAATTTATGCTTGAATGGAACATTTATTAAAACATATAATTATGGGCCAATTTTTGTAAAAAAAATTCCCAGAAATATCTCGAAAAAACATATTTAATACGAGCAAAAATAACAATAGCTATGTGTTGAACAACATTGCAATATATTTCTTGTAGTATTACAAAATTTTTTTAAAAAGTAAAGAATTTTTTTTTTATTCTGAGTGGGTTGTTAAATAGACAAACACGTTCTCTGCTTTCTTGCTCAGGCTCAGGATTGTACGAGAACTTTTCAAGACTTCACTTTATCACGTTGAAGCCCATCCTGTGGGCCATTGAACTCGACGTGAATTTCCTGACCTGAAGCGACCAGGTCCGACTGCAGGTGGTTCGGAACCCGCTCAAGTCTTGACTCAAGAAACTTTAAAAAAAAAAAAAAAAAAAAGTTTCGGTGGGTAAGCGAATCGGCGACCCTTTGTAATCGGCGAGGTCGCTTCATCGTCTTCCGCCTTCTCGGTCTTTAACTCTCAAAGTGAAACTCTAAACCAGGCATTTACGCCGTGCATCTGATGGTATCTGCTTCAACGTGACCTTTTGGGCATTCCCGTGTCACATCTCAAATTTACTAACTACACTGCATTTATTTCGCAGCAACAGGCAATATTTCCCAACATAACAAATTTTGGATGTACGAAACTGACGCTTTGAAATTAAATTACCTTTTAAATCGTTAAGGATATTTTTTTCCCCTATAGTTCTCCATATCCAATTTTAATTCTACATTCGAAATCATTTTATATTTCAGTTACTTGGCTATATTTAATAGAAACAATTGTATTTCAAATAAAAATATTTAATTACAACCTTAAATTGAAATCGTAAAAATTTCCAAAAAAAAAAAAATGAAAATTGGTTGTCTGTAAAGTCGGTTTACGGACGATAGTTTAACGTGACAACGTCATAACAAAACATTGATGAAATGATTGAATACTTTTATGAATAAAATTGAATCATTTTTATTGAATTATCACTATTTCGTATGGATACAAAGAAGGAGTGAAATGAAATCTACAATTTAATTGATAAATTTACTTTTATTTGCACTCATTAATTCAAATATGTTTATTACTTTAACGAACCGATTATTTATTATAACTTTTATAAATGTTTGCTATTTAACTTCTTCGAATCTGTGTTATTCTGTTAAGGATAGGACGATGATAGGAAAAGTAGGAAACGAATGGTAGTGTTTCAAGTTTAAGGTGCCTCGAAAAAGTCAAATCAATTGTTGTTCCAATCGAGTGGAAGAGAGATAGATGCGGCGCAAGCGTACAATGAGAGTAACGGGACGGGACATCGCGTAACGGGACAATATGCGTAACAGGACACTTTTTCGTGCGTTCAGCGGGCGTTCATCGATTTATTAGACGTTGTCACGTCAAAAAGACTTTATAACTGTTACAGCGTAAAACGAATATAAAAAATTACTTAAGTTCGCGACATTACCTGAAGCAAAGTTATTCTTAAAATTCACATAAATGATACATATATTTATTAATGTATAGATATCATAAAACTATTTTGAGTTTTTTGCACTTAAATTGAAGAGAACAATGGACTAAAAGTAAATATCATTTTTTTCAGTGATAGATAAACAATGTTCGTCCTTAAAACGTTTACTTATGAAATATCTGTTTACAAAAACAAAGTAACGCCTTAAAATGATTATATTCTTTAACAGCCAGATTTTTTTTTTGGAAACCAGATATTAACATGTTTTAATACAAATATTAAAACGTATAATCTTTAATTCTACGAGACACTACTAAGAAATGTACCAATATAAACAATAAAAATTTTTACTAACAACGCCAGCCTATATATACAATGTTACGCTCAACACTGACTTAATGATCGCGTAAATCTGTAGGCTTTATAATTTTTGATGCTCTTTGCTAGCATTGGGACCGAGTCCGTGGCGCAAATATAACATTTGAACTACATCTTGGTGTCGAGTAAGCCATTTTCCTGCACATCATAGTTGAGTTGAATATATTATATGTGTGTGAATGGTTATGAGTTTGACTATTATCTTCCCATAAAAATGACCATTATTATTTTTTCTTATAACGTTCTGTGTTTGAATGATTAATGTCATAATGTAGATGAATGGTCTTTCCGTTTTGTTGATATCACCTTTGTATGCAATGAAAAATGAAATACATATTTTATTGTTCAATATATCTTCACATGACCAACTGTCTGAGGCTTTGTCACCTTCAAGAGTTGCAAGACAAGTGAAAGTTTATATTGAATCAATCAACAGCAAGGAAGATTCTTGAATCACCAGAGACAATTAATGCGCTTGTTGTAAATCAAAATAAATAAATAAATAAATTAATATTTCGTGTATATTAAAATAAATTATTTCCTATATTCATCATTTTTAAACGGGTGCCTTAGGCACATTACAGCTAACAAAAATTACGTAAGGAATTAAATATTAAAATTCAAATTTAATGAAATATTTATTTTTGAAGTAACACTTCTTGGGCGTGTTATGGAAAAATTATGCGAGTGAATTTATATTATGCGCGCAGCATACAAAACATTTGACAGAATGCAAACAGGCTACATACAAATTATACATAAGTGAGGTTACGTTATACTTCTTTAGGCACGTTACGAAAAATAATTGATAGTGAATTTATACGATGCGCACGCAGCATGGAACGAATAATTGATAAGATTAAAAAAGGCTACATACAAATAAAAAAAGTGCTTTTAAATCATATACCTATTTTAGTGAATGATATTGAATACTGGTCCATATAATTAAAAACTAACTTTAATTCTTCATGCAAATAATTCATTATGTTTCAGTTCTACGATATTAGCTTGATCCTTTGTCTTGAATACCAATTGGTAGAGACCAGAAAAATTCGCGAATTCATTTCGTAAAAGGCTAAAATACAAATCGTTATACCTCAGTGCTGCCTCTGCTATTGGTTCACAACTCACCTGAATGACTCTGGGCCAATGAGAAACACCCAACCAAAGCTTTATCGAATCACAGGCTGCTACGCTGGAACGTCTCACAAGACAGCAGCCAATGAGTTGGTGGCATTTGACCGAGTGTACGTAGAACAATGGAGTTTATCCTGCAGGTCATTGAACCAGCGAATTTTTCCGGTCCCTACCAATTGGACGTGCTTAAGTCTAAAGAAGTGTTAGTTAGTTGCACGCATTTGTCGCGGGGGAAAAAAAAAAATATACATTCCGAACACTTGTTTTATCCCGCGAGCATTACGTCGATGACCGGTTAAAACTTGTTGGCACGCGTGTACGACCTCGCACACGTCGGGGTCAAGCCCCTGGTAGGCTGGTCGGCCCACTCCTAGCCGCGCTCAAGTCACCGGCGCCTGTTTCAAAACGGCGTCGTGTTAAACGTTTCGCAGTGCCGTACTCTTGAAAAAAAAAAAAGAGTAAAGTATCCGGCAGTCTGCACGAAGTGCCACAAGACCTCATTAAAGCAAGACTAACATGTATAATATTACTACGAGACCTGCGGAATTGGAGGTTTATTATAATTTTTTTTTTTTTTAATTTTCGGGCTCCAAGTTAAAGGTCCGCGTGAACGATCAGTCCGGTACCAAGTTCGGATTGCTCAGTCTTAGGGCTCAGGACACAGCCAACTGTCTGGTCAGCTGAGCGAGGTACGGGGCTGAGGCGGTGACCATGCTGGGTTGGTGGTCCCTAGCCGCTGGTCATTGCCGAAGCTCTAATACCCTCCCGATCAAACAACAGGGAGCGACCCCTAGAAGTTCTGTTTTAAATAAGCTATGGAATGTATTAAAAACGAACTGGAGGTTTCAGCCCTACACTACCCTATTAGGACGCGTATGTGGGAGGGGAACTTGAGAATGCCGGCCATAGGTCGGAATAATCTGCTCAGTCCGAACTGACATTTTGGACTGAAATGAACCCTTCCCTACATATGATCAGTCTTGTGGTTGCTGTTGCTGTTTGAATGTATCGTTTCATCGTGGAACATGGAATAAATTTTGGATGTCGCAATTGCAGTCGCTCTTTTAGTTTGTAAAAGGAGAAAATTTTTTTTAGCAAGAAACCAAATAGCATAAACAAATTTGTCTGCTGTGACACTCATCTGAAGGAACTACTTTTCATCGGATCAGAGGGAAGAGGATTTTGGGGTTTCATATTTTTTATATGATGCTCTTTTTTTTAAAACGCATTAAAACTTAATGCTATGCACTATAAATATTTGTTTTGTTAAAGGAACTGAAATAATCACGTAAAACAACATGTATCTGCCAATCCATACATTGACATGAAAACAACCGTATCGCTACAAAAAATGTTCGCAGTAATACTGGTGTCGGATTCTTGAACGGGCATTTATGCACTGTGTTGCTCCAATACATGCATTCGTTATAGTAGTATGGATACCGTTCGCTGAATAGCCTTCCAGTGTTTAATGCTTTAAAATAAAAAGGATAATTGAACAAAACTATTTACATTTCTTGAATATTGGATTATCTTTTCCATGGTTAAAAATTTTATTTGTAGAATATATTAATATAATTTTAAAATTATGCGCCAATTTCCGTAAGCATGGCAATAAATATGGATTTTTTTATTAATTAATTTAAATTTGTGACTTTTCTACCGACAGTTGAAGAACCATAATAGTGGGCACAAAACCATAACCTAAAACGTATTTCATTATGCAAAAATAATCATAGCAATTGACATAGGTACTTTTTCTTGCAGTATTTTAAACTATTTCTTCCCAACTGTTTACCAAAGGAATATTTACTAAAAGTATTTTTTTTGTATTAAAGAGAATGATAAACCACCAATTTATAAGAAAAATAAATGCAAAAACAAAATTAATGATATTCGTTTCTCTTTTTGAAAGAGAAACTAAACTACATTTATAATATAAAATCCATGTTTGGATGCGAATTAAAAAGACCCGCAGCGAATAGACTTCATGAGATGACACAAATCTTAACATTCTTCAATAAATTAAACAAGTTTTTGAATTAAAAAAAACTATTTTTGATATTTATTTTATATTCCCAGACATTAACAAAGTAGTTGGTAAGAAATACCACGAGTGTGCTAATGTGTATTCGATTCTTGGACTGTGTGAAGCCAAGATTTTTGTGGACACTTGTCATTGCCTTTTTTTAAAACGGTCTCCAGCAAAACACACAGACAATTTCCCTGGCGTATTTTTTCCTGACTTCTCCACACAAAACAACCAAAATAAATTATTGCACTAATTCCTACCACTGCCGTAGTAACAGCACACGTACGAACTCTTATACTGTGTTGTCAGCGCGGCCGGCGGCGGGACATGACGAGAGGGGTCTTGGAAAAAAAAAACCTGTTTTCTGACTTCCTGACCAAAGCCGGCGAAACATTGTTACGCCCGCCTCGGACCTACCTGTTAGGCAGAGGCTCTGCTTCTCGGCTCGAAGTTCGAGGAGCTGCAAAATTAGACTTTTCAGGGAGTCAGAAACAAGGAAGGGATTTCTTTAAATAAACAGAGCTCAGCAGACATTTTCACCTGTCAAAAAGAACCATCTTACAAAAAATATAAATGTATAAGAAATATAAGCTGCGTAGTAGCTTTAAATTACTAATTTTACGAATTAAAAAACTCGCTTGAATAAGCGGCTTTTATTCCACCTATTCATTTCACCAGGGACTCATAAGCTTAGAAGAGGTTTACCTATTAATATACCATAAAATTTAGGTCGGTACCAGAAGAACACACGTAAGGATGCCAGCCGGTTTTTCACGTAAATTCATCCAGGCGGTAGTTTGCTGAATATGTTTTCAGCCCTGCAATATTCTAGTGTTGGTTTAACTATGAACATAATACGACCCACATGCCTCCTGGCTTTAACGATAAGGTCCTGGGTGAAACATACAAGGGCACAGACACCCCATTGGTGTTAACAACCCCTCCCTTCCCTTCCTACTTTGCTTCGATACCCCGGGGACTGGGTGCCTTGCTGTCTGAATTGTTCTGCTGGTCACCAAGTGCCTTGCCATTCACTGAAACTAATATTTTTTTTTTGTAAATTGAATATAAATTTTAATGTATGATTACAGATATTTGTAAATATGTAAATTTACATCAAAATAAATATATCTACAAAATAGTGTCTGCTGTTATATGCTTTGTTTTGTACCGGTACCTTCAGCTTCCCAGTATTAACTGCACACAAAATAAGCATAATAAAAAAATTAAGTAAAAATGTGCTTGAACGAAACACAAATATAAATATAAACTGATCTGACAATTCTCGTAAGGAAAAACTCAGCATTATCTCGAGAAACGTATTTCAAATTTGCAAAACAAAATTATTGGTTGTCGGTAAAGTCGGTTTACGGACGATAGTTTAACGTGACAAAGTCATAACAAAACATTGATGAAATGGTTGCATACTTTTATGAATAAAATTGAATAATTTTTTATTGAAATATCACTATTTTGTATGGATACAAAGAAGGAGTGAAATGAAATCTACATTTTAATTAATAATTTACTTTTATTTTCACTCATTAATTCAAATATGTTTATTACTTTAACGAAGAGATTATTTTAACTATAACTTTTATACATGTTTTCTATTTAACTTATTCCAATCTGTGTTATTCTGTTAAGGATAGGACGATGATAGGAAAAGTAGGAAACGAATGGGAGTGTTTCAAGTTCAATGTTCCTCGAAAAAGTCAAATCGATGGTTGTTCCAATCGAGTGGAAGAGAGATAGATGCGGCGCAAGCGTACAATGAGCGTAACGTGACACAGCGTAACGAGACAATGTGCGTTACGGGACACCTTATCGTGCGTGCAGCCGGCGTTCATCGATTTATTAGACGTTGTCACCTCAAAATAACAATAGTCAAGTGTAGTACAATGTTGCAATATTTCTCTTAAAGTATTGCCAAATATTTGTGCAACTGGTTTCCAAAAAATTGAAATAAATAAAACTATACGTAAGATATGTTTTCTGTGCTCAAGACTACAAGAGTTTTAAGTTTCGTTCGCCCGTCTCTTAGTCGCTACGTTGAGTACGGGATGTCTCGACGGTTCTTTGAAGTCGTCGCCGTTCGTTTCGCGAGCTCTCTTGGGCGCTTGCGAAAAACGCTTGCATTCCCGGGCGGGCATGGCCTTGCACAGGCGCATGCGCGCAGACTCGCTTTTCCGGGCCGGCTTGATTTACGACCCACCCTAACGAACTCTCACGTTATGGGTCGAAGTGGGAGGGGAAGGAAAACGCCTCCAACCTTAAGTTGCAATTACGCCCAGGGACGCCCTCAACAATTTATATATTTTTTTTTGTGTCTCCGTGCGGGCGTAGGTGCTGTTAGGTTGGCACTTTCCCTCCGCTCTACCGTGCTGCCGGCGGGGTCGCAAGCAGGCGTGGCTACGGATTGCAATCGGTCACGCCTACCGCCGCCGTGGACACTCGGCAGTTGACTCGAGTTCACAGGCGGGAGTTTTATACGATTGTTTCCAACTAATGGCCGGTTGCACCACCGGGGCGGCGTGATCTCGTGTTCATGAGCTGGTTTCGTGTCACCGTCCGGCCGCATTCTCTGTGTCGGACCACATTGTGCTGTGGTCGCCGGGCTAAGATCATTGGGTGCTTCGACGCGAACCGAGTCTCGGGTTCCGGCTCGTAACGATGATCTCGGATCAACAACTGCGCCGAGCATACAAGTTCCGGCATTTTCACGGACGCAATGCAGGTCAATGTGATCAAACGTAGATTTCAGGCAATATACAATACACGTATCAGAAATGTTACTTATTTTAAGTGTTAGAACCGTCTTCTCACATGAAATAACCTAATTTTCAAAAAACTTTTTATTAAGGTTAAATTTTTTTATATTTTATTTTTTCATGATTATCTTCCATATTAAAAATAAGCATTTTTTTTTTTTTTTTTTAAGTCAAACCTGTTCGTATTTCGACTCCTTCGTTTATGTATTTACTTTTAAATACCATTATGTGTTTTCAGTTGTTATTTAAATTCAAAACGTTGAGGCATTAACTATATTAACTTGTGAGTGTCGCATAAACCACTTTCTCACCGTTTCAAAATCGATTGAGAGCCTTCATATAGTTCCAGCCCACGAATAGAAATGCCCATAAAATTTCTTCGACACTGTCACCGCCTGTTGTCGCAGATTAAAAATTTATGAACGATTGTTCACGCGAACGAAGATCTTGTATTTCCCGTATGATTTGGCGCAAAGTTTAGAGAAATGATCCTTGGAATATATTTAAAGCAGTTATTTTAACACCAGTTTTGAATTTAAACAGTACATAATTTAAAAGGACTGTACTCTCTGTCTCATTTCTTTTATAACTTATACGCCTAAGGCTGAATGCATTAAGACAGCTAACTGAGTCCTTTTGCAACGGATGTCTATAATTTGACAAAACTGATAGTTTTAATTTTAAATAGTTTTCAACCAAGTTTTAAACATTTTTTCATGGCAAGCATCAATTTAGCTGTTATAAAGAAAATTCTAGCCTTTGTTCGTTAAATGATTCGTTTGTAAGGATTTTGGGCACTCTCTGTTATGAAAATAGGGACATTACAGCTCGTAGAAGTGGATTAAGAAGGTAAACGGATAAATTTCTGTTGTTTTAGGAATCTCGGTCATTATTTTGGTAAAAATAAATAAATTTCCAGGTTCAAATGTCAATATCGCGGTTATCCAAGATGGTTGCGATGTCTTTATCCCATATTGTGGCCGTGACATCATCCAATATGGCGGACCGATACCTCGACTTATCATCCTTAATCCTGCGCTCAGACATACACAGTTATACTACTCTTAACGTTTCAACGGCACAAATAAAAGGGCAAGGCACGGTATCTAGTGTGCTCATTTTAAATGGCAAATGGCAATGGCAACCTCGCCTAAATGTAATTTACCACCAACGGAGCGTGAGGAAAGTGAGGAAGAGAGGGAGAAGGGGGAGGGGGGAGAGAGAGAGTGAAATCGCGTGACAAAAGGCTGTTATTTCTGCACTCTCTCTAAACGACGGTCTCGTAGTTTATTAATTGGAAGTTATTCATTCGGGATAATGGTCCACGGACCTTTTGTGTTCCGCGAGCTCGAGGGTCGAGCGTGATTAAGCGACACGCGTGCATAAAGCCGCAGGCTTAAAGTAGGGGGGGGGGGGAGAGACCTATCACGGTTAACTCCCACAAGAAGTATGTCCTCATTTTCAACCACGACGGCAATTTATTGGCTTTTCTATACTCACACATTTTATTTCAGAGTATTTCTTTGCTTTCGGTATGCTGCATTTGGGTGGGCAACCACGTTGCTGCCAACTGAGGCGGATGGCGGGCACCAAAGCTCGCAAATACAAAGGGAAACACCAAAGTATTGTTACGAAGGTGGGAGGAGAAGGCGCTCAGCATGCCAGGTGCCTGGTGGCCCCATGCGGCCACTGACGTCACGCGAGCATACCTTCGAGGGTTATTGTGGCCCGGACTTTTCCACCCACCCCTCTTTCCATGCGCTGTTGTACATCCCTTAGCGGCCTGGGAATTCCCCGTGGAGTGGAGCGAATGAGCGCCGGTATTCTGGATGCTTCGAGCGTCGGGTCGGCCCGGGATGACGTGGCACGTCTAGAGCACTCCAGACGGTTCCAGAAAAACGGCGAAGAGTATAACATCGGCGACGCCGGCCTCCAACGAGAGTTTTGAAAGTGCGAGTTGGGTGAAGTGCGAGTTCGGCGAGTAGGACGAGAGACCCCCCGTTGTGAGTGACGGGACCGTGAGAGTGCGACTGAGTGGCGCGAGGCTGTGAGTGCGTGGACAGGTGTGTGGTAAGGGGCGAGCCACTGTTGAGCCTAGATCCAGTGAGTGCGAACTGTGGACTGGACAGATTTTTAGTGATTAATGAACATGCATTTTTAAGTGTGGGTTATTTGTGAACAGACTTTAAGTGTAGTGGTTTTATTAGTAATGTAATTATTTGTAGTAAATAAAACTTTATAAAAATTAATTGGTCGATCCTTACGAACCCGTTTCCCCCACCTGTAACAGTATTAAATGTTTGATTAATTTAAACAAGGAAGGGCAGTGTTTTAATGAAAACCCTTGTCGAAAATCAGGTAAAAAGCCGGGGATTAGTATTTGTTTTCGAGAGATTTTAGTTTTCACATGAGCCGTTTCATTAAATAGGTTCAAATTCCGGTCTGCTAATCAAATGATTCAATAGTCGACGTAGCTGCTCCGGCAGCGAATTCGAGCGGCGGGAGCGGAAACTTTGTGTGATTGGTGTTTAAAAATGTAGTTTGAAACACAATTGCGTATACTCAACACGCTCGGCATTATTTAAAAAAATTACGTTACGTTACGTTTCGTGACGAGTTTTATATTAAAAAATTATTTGCAACATGATAACACAGGAATTTGGTCGTTACCAATGTTATAAGTTACACATCACTGACAATTACTAAAAGACTCGCTCCTTTTTTTTTTTTCGTTTACATTTTATTCAGACAAAAAAATCTAATACGGGCGTTCAAATAAACAAATATCTACATTAGTATTATTTTAAGCCGTTCTTCTTTTTTAGGTAACTAATTTCACAACCATACTATTTAAATACAATACTGCGAAAAATATAAATTTAATAAAAATATTTTGAAGAAAAACTGAAAATTAAATTTTTGTTCTAATATTTTTTTAATAAATGGTCATTATAATAAAAATTTATTAAAAAAGGCATACGTAATTTGTTATTCTTTGTTTCTTTTTTTTTGCAAGGAGTCTATCAGCATTTCAGGATCAGGATCGAAGCCAATATCACGTTAATGCATTTTTTTTATTCATAAATGGAACGGAATTATTCTTGGTAAATTACAGATAATTGTACAGCTGTATATTACCATAAAAATAACTTTATCACTAAAAAATTGTGTTTGCATTAATAATGGGTTCGGATTGTTAACCGAGAATTTATGCTCTGTGTTGTCCCAGTACCTCCAATAGTAAGTTCTTTTTTTTAAACTGTTCTCTGAATAGCTTTTCATTGTTAACTGCGCACATTAATAAGCACAATAAAACAAAATGAAATCCAATTATTTAATATTCTATCAGGGGATTAAAAAAACAGGGGTATAATTTTAAAACCTCATATATTCTGTATCTTGTACACTAATAAATCCAGTCTTATTTATTGCTAAACCATAAATTATTGTCTACAACCTTCGTCTGAAATAATTTTTATACGCCCTACCATTACTACAAGGGCGGAAAAAAAATCTTATTTTTTTAATAAAAATTTAATGCAGTGGAGTCCCAAAAACTCGGACTAATGTGGACCGAAAGATGGCTAAGTTTGTATTTGCCGAGTTATCGGGATTGAGGTTAAAAATAGAATACGTACGAGTGTTTCCTCAGAAAATACAGTTCTGTACTATGAATTGTTTGCTCAGGAATACAACAGAGGATAAACTACCAAAATACCCTAACAAAAGGAAAAGTACGTACTTTATGAAAGCACAGACCCGATACTACAAGAAAATGAAAAGTAATGAATACACAGCGTACAGTAATTTACCTGATAAGACAGACCTCAGAAATATACTTTTATTAAGGCATAAAGCTGTCTATAATTAAAATTAACTAGCAAACTTTGCAAAAAACTGGCTACTTTTTATTTTAAAAGAAATGCGTAATTCCCTGTTGTATTCCGTGCTGCACTCTTGCGATTTTTTGCTTCATCACGAAGACGACGAAGGAACAGTAAGTCAATTACCGACGCACCTTGTTGTTAAAAATAACGAAGGGCGGTTGCGAAAGCCTTAAGTCCATCACTATGTGATATTTTTAGAAGTTTTTTACGGCGGAGTGGTTCTCAACGTCAACGTCCTCATCATTTTTCGGAGTTGTTTCATTAACTGTGACAGCAGCAACAGTATCAGCATCGAACATACATAATGTCTGCCTCGATATCATTCTGGAACCACTGTTCCGACATTTTCATCAGTTTCTGCGCATCAAAGGAACTCTTTTCGGTAGGTCGAGTAAGTTTACATTTTCTGCATCATCATGTTAAACGAACTCATTTCCCTCGTGATCAAGGAGTATTCGCCAGGAACGAACTATTTTTAATGACTCTCTCGTTCCAGGCGTCCGTCACCCGTTCAACCACTTCTAATAGGTAGAGACCGGAAAAATTCGCGGATTAATTTCCTGATAGTCTAGAATTCAAAAACTTTTGCCTTTTTACTGCATCAGTGAATGGTCCACAGTTTATCTGAATGATATTCGGCCATTGAAAAACCTTTAACAAAACAAGTATCGAATCACTAGCGTCCCAGTTAACATGTGTCACGAGTCAGTAGCCAATGAGCAGAAGTAATTTTCCCGCGTGCATAGAGGATCATGGAGTCTATCCTAGAGGTCATCGAAATCGCGAATTTTTCCGGTCTCTACTAATAGGTTAATTTTCTTTAAGTTCTGTATAAGACCTCGACAATCATAGTTTGCAGAAAGAAGGGAGGATAACAGCTCGCGCATATATCTTCTCTTGAGATTAATAAAAACTCCTTGGTCTAATGTCTGGCATAACGCTGTGACATTGAATGGTGAAAACATTGCTCGTATGTCTCCATTTTTATACTCTTAAATGTCTGGGTGCGAAGACGCGTTGTCCAAAATCAGAATATCCTTCCTTGGCGGCAGGTTTTAAAATTTTTAAACTGCTCAGCCGATGGAACAAATACTACATTGAACCATTCTTTTAAAAATTGCACAGCTCATTCAGGCATGTGACTGGTTACTGTACCAAAAATGAAAGTTTATCCATTTCAATGTGCTTAAACGCACGTGGTTTCTTTGATTTTCCTATGAGACCAAGGTTTAATTTGTGCTCACCTGCGTTGATTTACTGCCTGCTACGATTGTTACCCTTTCCTTGCTCCTTTTAAAACATGGGGCTGACTGATCTTCCTTGGAATCAAGACCTTTCGCTGGTAACAGTTTATAATTTAACCCGGTTTCATTACAATGGTACAACTTCTCTCTGGTCAAATCTTCAACATCGATAAATTTCTGAAAGTTTTCCTTAAACTGAGACCTACCATCTGTGCCCCAAGATAGTTTTTCCTTACAAATACTAAGCCACTGAACTCCATAGCGTTTCTTGCAGCGACCAATCGAGCCATTGCTTGCGACAAATTGAGAATTTTTTATTATTCTTCATAAAATTTCAAGGCCTTCTCTTGCAATATTGGCCCACTAATTGGTGTGCCCTTCTCTCTTGTTTGGAAACCAAAATTGCAAAGTGCTTCATTTACCTCATTAAAGTCACTTTCATTCATACTTATCCTTTCTTCCAATGATTCTGTACACATTATGTTATCACACCACGACTCGATTCCCAGTCTCCAGACGTACTTTCGCCGATTCCCAAGTCCTTATCCACTGCATTGACACTTTCTTCTTTATCCAGTCTCTTTTAAGCCCGAGACTGTTTCTCCATAGACAAGTTCACTTGTTTTCTTTTGACGGAAGGTGGCATCGCAGCACCCACGAACTGTGAAACAGCCAGGGCCGGCGCGTCCATATAGGCGAACTAGGCAACCGCCCAGGGCGCCAAGTAGCTGGGGGCGGCGCAGCACGACACATAACAGCTGATATGATATGTTTAACGATTATTGAAACTAGATGAAAATTGATTTTTGTAACAGTTTGGAATGTTTATATTGATATAAGTAATTATTTAAAGTCCACGATGACCTGTTTATGATTTGAAATAAGTAAAAAAAAGTAAAAAAAACACAAGCCTGCTTACATTTGATTGTTGACCAAATCTTAGGCTTACGTGATGTATTTTGAGGCAAGGAAAAATTTTTTTTTGGGGTGTCCGGCCCGTGGGGGGGGGGGGGGGGAGCATTAAGGTTTTACGCCTAGGGCGCCAATTTACCTTGCACCGGCCCTGGAAACAGCTATTAACAATACAGCACGCACAGTCACTCACATTTAGTTACGCGACGCGGCTAAGAAATAGACTAAACCTATCAAAGGCTGCAGGCAGACTGAAGTGGCTTCGCGCGCGCCGGTGCCAGACGCGGGGAGGGGGGGAGTGGGAGTGTGGCGCTAGACAAAGGAATGCGGGACCTTGAATGGGCCTCCGCGCGGAAATTTTTTTTTCCCGCCCTGCCAGGGTGTGGCCGAGTTGCCTGAACTTCCGGATTATCGAGTGCCGAGTTTTCGGGACTCCACTGTATTGTCTAAAACGTTTTGTTAAAATAAATTTTTATCCAACCAACCATTACTGCAAGGGGTTGAAAAAAAGAATTTTTTAATGTTTGCTATCAAATCCGTTGAAATTTAATGTATTTATCCTAAAATGTATATAAAACTTTGAATCAAACAATTTTTATGAAACGAATTGTTGCCGTAAAAACAGAGATTGAAATTTTAAAAAATCAAACCTATCTTAATATAAAATCCGTTCCAATTTATTTTAAACAATTTTATTATCATCTTAAAACTTGATGCAGAGCAAAATTTTATATGACCACGTTATTAGTGCAAGGGATGAAAAATAGTTTTTGAAGGTAAAAAATAATTGAATAATTACTTTAGTTGGCATAATATGTAATTTGTTTTAAGCTTTTCAATGTTGGATGGATTGATTAAAAAATATAAATAATATTTTTGCTGCATGGAAAATGAGAAAAGTTATATCAGTCATTTTGTAGTTTTGTAGAACATAAATATGTATTGTACAGAAAGTGCTTGAAAGGCTAGAGTATTTTATGAATTTTTTTACGAAATATTTCTAGAAAAAAAAAATCTTTGAAATCTATCTACACCTGTAAGTTATGCCCAGAGGGATTTTTAATTTTTTTTTTTTATTAAGTCAGCATGTTTGAGATTAATTTGTTAAGTTTGCGTGAACACATTTCAGAGTTTTTTCAGATAAATTTAGCAACCAAAACCTTGCAAACTCAAAAAAAATATTCGCATGACCAGTCCACCAGTCTATCAATGTTTAGAAAACTAAGTTCACCTCACAGTAATTTCACGCCCGCTACCCGATGGAAATAGTCAGTATTTCTAGTCGAGAGGTTTGTCACGTCTGCGATTTATGTCCCGCTGACGTCACCAAGCGTCGAACATGCTTGGTTAGACAAATATTCGCGCCCAACGCATCGCATCTGTCGTTCAATTGTCATTCAAGTGTCACAGTCGAATATTTTCGCGATTAATCCTTATCCTACAAACTTTCCATAGCAGCGATAAACAAATGGTAGGTACTATCTATCGCTTTGGAAGTCCACCAGTCTGTACAGTCTAACTTGCGACGTTTTTCCTAGGGTTCCACTGATACTTTGTGCGTTACGGCTGTTTCACAATGACACGTAAACGGAGACGGATCACGCAAACGGATACGGATCCCACGAAACATTTACCCTTTCGCGTCTGTTGCTTTCACGGTGCACGGAAACGTAATCCATGGCCACCAATGAGTAGAGACCTGCAAAATTCGCGGATTCATTCGGTGATAGGCTAGAATTCAAACACATATACCTCTTAGATAATTTTGCTATTGGCTTACTGTTCATCTGGACGAATCTCAACCAGTTATAAACCCTCAACCAAAAAAGGATCGAATCACAGACAAACCAGCTGAGACGACTTACAAGTCGGTAGCCAAAGAACTTGCGTTATTTGCCCGAGTGTACAGGGGTATGTGCAGTCTATCCTGAAGGTCATCGAAACCTCGAATTTTGCAGGTCTCTACCAATGAGATTGCATTTCAAAGGTAAAGAAATAAACATCTTATAAAAAATACATATACCTATTATGTCGATGGTGATATATAATATACAAATACAATAAAAATATACGGCAAATTAATAATATAACACTTGTATTTGATACAATTTTTTAAGTAACTTATTTACAAGTACTTACTCGGCTTCTACTGGTCACACGGAGCAACGTAAACGTACGAGCCCAGCATTGCCGAGCTTATCCGTGCATGCATAAACTCAGTTCTGCGAGATTCGTCTTCGTTTACGTGTCATTGTTGGGGACCGGAAAAATTCGCGGGTTCAATGACCGCTAGGATGAACTCCACAGCTCTATGTATACTCGGTCAAATGTCACCCACTCATTTGGCTGCTGTCGTGTGAGACGTCCCAACGTAGCAGCCTGTGATTCGTTACAGATTTAGTTGAGTGTTTCTTATTGGCCCAGAGTCTTGAAGATGAGTTGTGAGCCAATGGAAGAAGCAGCATTGGCGGAAAACTGTTTGAATTTCAGCACATCGCGAATTGAATCCGCGATTTTTTTCAGGTCTCTAGCTCATTGTAGATCGGGTCTCAGTGCGATGAGGCGTCGCGCCGATCAAACTTTGTCCGTGCCGGTGTGCTTCGGCCGGCGGCCTGGCCGCAAGCGAGTTGGCGCACCCGTCCCTCCTTCTCTCTCTCACTCTCAAATATTTCCCCCCCTCCCAATTCCGCATTGTTTGCTCGCCTAAGCGGCGGCCATCCATCATGCAACGCGCCCGGCCTCGCGACAGCACACAACACCCCTTCCCCCTGCCCTCACCCCCTATCACCGTTATACATTAGCGCCCCAATTTACGAGAGGCCTGCGCCAACAGTGCCGTGCGCGACATGTCGACACGTCGATGTCGACATTGCCATGTTATTAAGAATTTCGATAAGTCGATATTACTTCACGGTTCCGTTTTGACTTGACTTGCTCAGGACAACATAGCGTGCATGGTTGAAATCAGGGGCGCAACAACAGGGGGGGGGGAAGGGTATTTTGCCCCCCCCCCCTCTGAAACCTTGAAGTGGGGGCACACGGGGGCAAAGAAAGTGCTATGTAATCAATCTTTAGATAATAAAACTGCTTAAATAGCACCATTTTCCCCCTTGAAATACAAATTTTCCCGGGGGAGGACCCCCGGACCCCCCGCTTCAATAGGGGGGATCGATGATTCTTTATAAAAAGGTATATTGTCCCCCTTTGGAAATTTATTTGTTGCGCCCCTGGTTGAAATTAATATAAATATGCGTGTTTAACAAAATCATCTATTCCCAGAAATACGATTACATCCGGCTACTAGGAACAGGCATTTTTCTGCAAGGAAAAAGATTCTGAAAAGTTTGTTGACAGCAATATTGTATCAGCGGCCATTTGCAAGAGAATCCATTGTCTATTTTGACCGAGCCACTCATGAAATGTGTTTGCTTCCTTACCGAGTAACTCTGATTGGTCTGCTGACAGTAGACGTGGGCCAGAAAGAACTCTCACCAGGTGAAAACGTGCGAAAAATGCATGTCTCCTACTGTTCAGGACAGGCCCAACTTCCCTATACATTATCAATAGGGGCATGCATATTTCGCGAAAAGATTTTGGGACTAGATGAAAGTTAAAACACTGTAGCATCGTCTGTTTTTTTCGTGATTGGGTGCGTTTCTCCCAGGTACATATCGATTGTTACAACACCAATCACAGTGATTCCGTGCGGAAATAAACGCGTCCTGAGTGGCTCGGTTCAAATAAGGCAACGACTTCTCTCGCAGACAGCCAACAATCACAAGGAAGAAACCACAGGTGCGGGTATGCCTTGTGGCAGTCTAATAACCTAATAAGTGTTCAGATCTTTTCGCGAAAAATGCCTGCCCCTAATTATCAAGCATTTTGAGAAGGATCATAGATGGATAAAAAGGTCGCATTCTCTGGCGGTTTACACGTGATTGGGAAACAGATCCTTCTCCTAGTTTCTGACTCACTATCGTAAAATTTGTGTCAAGATCGTACACCTGAAAGAAATGTATATGTGCTTCAATTCTACTTTGCTCAACGGAAAAAAAAATTCTGTCCTTTTGCTAAAGATTCCTTTAGAAACCAGCTGCAAGAAGTATTTTTTAACACTACAAGAAATAAATCTTAAATTTGTACTACACATGGCTATGGTTAGACATATTGGCAAATATAAAACACGTTTTTGATGTAATATTGCGTATTCTTACAAACGTTGGTGCATTATTTTATATTTTATTTATGTTTCATTCAAGCATCATTATTTAATCCATTGAAAAGGTAAATAAATATTCAATTATTTAAATTAATTTTGTCGTTAATTAATGCGTTGTGTTTATATTTACTGGAAAGCAATTCAGAGAACGGTTTACAAATAACTTAACTATTGTAGGTACTTGGACAACAAAAAGCATAAATGCACGGGTAAGAATCCAAACCCCCGTATTACTGCGAACACTATTTTGTGGTGATACGGGTTTTTTAAAATGTAAATGTACACATTTTCAATTATCTGTCCGTTTACATGAATATTTCTGTTCCATTTATATATAACAGTGAACCAAATGAATCCGCAAAGGTGAGATATATGTGTGTGTATTTAATAATATAATTTCGTAAACTAATTTCACTTTACGGTACTACGTGTGATATCTAAGTACCTGGGTTTGAATCCTGGTTTGGCTATAATAATTACGATTTTCAATAGTTTTCCGAAATATCCAAAGGGATATTCTGGGATAATTCTCTTTAGAAAATTTGTCTATGACCGTTTCCTTCACTTATTTACGTATATTAATTACCCTTAAGTGCTCGTATCTAATGACATTAATGTCAAATTAAAATATAAAAAAAGAGCTCCTATAACTCCCTAACCTAAAGGCGCTTTAAAAATTCCTTTTTATTAACTAAAAAAAAACAGTGTTTATTTTTCCTTGTTATGCGTTATATAATATTTGTTGTAAGGTAAAGATTTTTTTCCCGCGTAATAAAATTGTATTTTTTTTAACTATCGTTAATTCTAATTTTGACTGTGATGGTTACTGTGTAATAAAAAAAATAATGAAAAACCAAACTCACTTTATTTTCAAATTGGTAATCAACTATTTCAAAACAAAATCATTTAAGTTTAGGACTTATGTAAACTAACCCATGTTTAACATCAGTGGCAGAAGAATACATAGACAATTACTACTACTTTTGAGAGCCGTCAAAGTTGCGTGGCACAAACTATAGCTAAGCCCTGCGCCATATGGTGGGTTTAAAGGATTGCCTACAATAGGTGCAATCACTATTCTAAAGCCTAATTAGTAGAAGCAAGATTATAAGGTAAACTTAAATGGCGATCAATACACCGTTAAACATCGAAATGAATGTTAACTACACCGCACAACACGAAATGAAGCGAAATTCGCCTTAGTTACATTATTATAGCTTTTTAAAATACCCAAATAATTTCATAATTTATTATTTGATGTTTTTAATTAAAAACATAACATGTTATTTACTATATAAAACCATTATTTAGTTTCCCTCTATGGTTTTTTCAATGTTAAGCACACAAAGGCAGTCTAAGATACCATACACTCAAGGGTAAAGGCCCATAGAAAATCATCAAACGAAGACTACGTGTATGACGATTTGGAACTTTTAATGTTGCATGCATATTTTTTTATTAATCAATGTTTTAGTTGCAGATTTTTGTTTAACTTATTCTAATCAACGTTTGTAGCAGTATGGTTTAATGTACACATTTGAAGTGTCTTACCTCGAATTGTTGAAGAAGTTTATCAATGTAATAATATGTAGATATTATTTTTAATGAAGAATTTTGCTTTTTTATAGTAACATTAAAACTAGGCTCTACTAATTGGTAAAGGGCCACTCGATTTAAAAAATATATGTGTGTATTAAATGTTTTAATATTTGGTTTTCCTTAAATGTTAAGAATATCATTACTTTTTTACTACAGCAACAGCAATGTTGAAGTGACTTAAAGCAAGAAATGGTCTCTTAAACCACTTTGAGTATCAGTAACTACTTCATAGACTCGTTAGTCGAACATTTCTCGTGGACTGTCCTTTAAAATTTTACGTGCACAATTTTTTTTATTATTTGTATAATATTTTTATTAAATTACTTCTTTTACATCATTACCACAATTTCACTAAACCTTTCAGGAAATATAATACCCACAAAAGCAAGCTTGTGCGCGCGTTTTACTAGTCTCTTTATGCTACGTGCGGTATTTAAACTATATTACCATATACTAAAAAAAAATTTAAAAAAACTACAAACATTGCAGAAATGCATATGGGGATATGCGAGACATCTAAATACGCATGTACGGTAAGTTTATATACCAATACGGTTAAAAAAATTGTTGAACGTACACTTTTAGAACTTTCAAATTAAATCATTAACTTAGAACGCTGGTAAGAAATAATCCCGTGATCGTCATAAGTTAATTGTTAACTTCGTAAAATTACGGATAAATGTTCATTTTCTTTGAACATGAACCCACAAGAAAAATCTTGCAATATAAGTAAATCTTTTAAATACTTGTGTAGACACGTGAAAAACCACACTAATTCTTCCTCGTGTCATTTTACCCGATTCATAAAAAAAAACAGAATTCTTTACTTCATTTTAAAAATAATTCAGAAGAATCATTTTGGAGCGTTAAGAAAACATTACAAAAATATGTTAAAGTTTCAAAATCAAAACAATATTTTTACTATCAAAGCGTGTTTACCCTGTGAATAGCGAAATACACAACTCGGAGTAGGGAATAGCGTTTTTTTTTAACGAATACATGATTGTTTCGATTAGCGATTAAGTCTAAGTTTATTCGAGGTGCATTGTTTTTTAAAAAGTCTTCATTTATTGAAGTTCTGTATTTATTAGGTAATTGGTAGCTTCTTGGCTATATATATATTAATTATATATTATATATAATATATATATATAAGTTGGATACAGGTTCTGTTTAATTTAACGCTGTAAATACATGTTTATTTTATTTTTATCAACACTCAAATTAATGTTATGTTTTACAACAAATAATATGTTTGTAGAAAAACCCCATATGCGAAAAAAAAGATTAGGTGTGTTCTTATGATGAAAACGTTTTGGCACAACGTACTCAACAAAAAAAAGATTCTATGAGCCTCACCAAAATAAACTGTTTTGTGAATCAAGGAAACAGAATGTAGTAATTCACCGCAAGTACTTAGAAAAATACTTTAAAAACTATAATTTATTTTAAAAACAATTCAAATGATTAAATGGTTGCATGTATTTATAATAAGAGGTTTAGAAATTTATAACGTTAGGTTGACAAATATTTTGTCGTTTTAATAAATTGTTCCTGAAAAGATAATAAAACTTTGTTTTCAAAGTGCATATCCGCTGTGTACTAAAGGGCGGCCTTAAATACAGGTGTAAACTTCAAAACTAAGAAATTGTGTGTCTTTTTTTCGGTTAACACAACACCTTCAAAGCAAAGCGCAGCGCCATTTTATGATTTCAGATGTTATAAAAAACAAAAAACCTTCAATAAAAACCGAACGTTTTAGTAGAAGCACTTGGAAATTTTCAGTCCCTCGTAAAAGTGGCGTTTATTAGTTTAGGTCGGAATGGCAATTACAAAAATAAAACAGAGAATAATTTCGAGCCCGTGTAAAATTCAACGTAATATCTGTTCTGCGCGCATGCGGGTTTTCTTGTAAATAACGGAATTAACAGTCCACGCGTTCTAATGTTCTTTTCTCCTTCTTATTCTTGTACTTACGGACGCCTGAACCACTGCAGTTATTCAGTACAGCCCCTCGAGTCAGCTCTGCAGCTCAGAGGTGGTCTGTGTAAAGGCCTCGGGCCTGCAGAGCGAACGCTGCAATCTCGTGCCGTCAAAAGGGTTGCGGCCTTTCATTTACTTATTTATTTATTTACTTACTTTTTTTTTTTTTTGAAAATTGCGCCAGCCCTTCCCGACGGACAAGTCGTAAAAATACAGGCGTGAGTTAGTGGAACTTTCGCACACCTATTGGCCGTCTTCCTTTTACCGCACTTCTCCTTCCTGAGTCGCCATCCACCTCCTTCTAGCCTTCCCCACACCCGATCTCTCCAGACAACCTCAAACATGATACGTACAAAAAAAAAAAAAAACATTTTAAATTTCCGTCTCACACGCCGAGTTCATTCGCTAGTCATTTCTTTTGTTAAATAATTTTTCTGTGTACTTATTCCCATAGGTATTTTTATTTATTGTTGGTTCACAATTTTTATCGTTAGACATTTAATAAGCGTCGTTTTCAATCTGTAATAAATATCGCAATCGATCATAACATGTGAAAACTTATGAAACTATTCATCACTCTTTAAAAAAAGATATATATATATATTTAGTGAAGTATATTTTTAAAAAAAAAAATTGATACAGCACATAAAACGCAAGAGAGGTATGTTAATAAATTTACAGGAAATTCTCCAAAATAATAGCACTGCCAAGAAAATCAAGTACACAACACCGCGTATGGGACCGAGCGTTATTTTTCAGATTTTCCCGCCAAAACGAAGCTTCGTAGAGCAGTTGAATGCACACCGGCTTTCAGCGGAGGGTTCCTGGGTTCGAGTCGTCCAACACAAACAAACGGAAACTGACCTCACCACGCAAAACAACCCGATCAAACCAAAAACCAAAACAAATAATAATAATAAACTCACCAAAACAACGCATGACGAAAATCAAAACGAAAACCAAACCACAAAACAATCTAAAAACTAAATTTTAATAACAAGAAATAACACGTAAAATTATCTAAATAAAAACAAATAAAATTCGCCACATTTAAATATTAAACTAAAAAATGCTTAATTTAATTACAAAATATTATTTAAATTATTACAGAATTGAAACAAAAAAAATTAAAAACCTAAAAATAGCAAAAATAAAAATCAATAAAAATATATATAAAATTAAAAACCAAAAATAAAAATTAGAATAACTGTATATTCGAACATTATCTTACCTTACTTAAACTCACACCCCAACAACTAACATTTCAATAATTCATTTAACCGATCACACTGCGCACTTTTTAAAACTTGCCATTCACGCACTTGTACGCTACCAAATTTGCCTTTTCGGCTTTTAATAATTTTCCGAAGACTGGTAAGTAAAGATGATATTATATTCTGTAATTCACAAAACAATGTAAGAGAGCCTTTCAGTATTCGCCAGAGATGTATAACATCTAACCTCGGCAAAACAAGCAAACTCATCTGTTCTCATGTTGCCAGTACGCTTGTAAGACTACATGACACCATTCTTTTTCATGCGAGAAATTTATATGTTTATAACTTCAGGCGTAATTGAGGTAAAAATGATATGTAATTTGGCATGAACATTTTATGAACATTTAAGTGAAATAATTTACGTGGCTTTAAAAATCATACACTTGATAAGTGTCTCTATTTTATCAATTATTATGACTGAGAAACACCCCCCGAATCCATTAAAGAAGCTGGATTTTAAAACGTAACAGCCTTTAAATAAAACTAATTCATAAAACATGTTTTTTAAAATTATTTTTTGTTTGGCCATCATTACGTTAAGACCGTCGGGTTTATATTTCCTTGTATAATTTTCTGTTATTTTTAGAAGCAGTTTTTTTTGACGTTGTTCTTTCTCGTTTCTAACGTTTTTCAACGGAACCATTAAAATATATGTATTCCATAAGATCAAGTGTTTTTGATATTGACAAATGGTTATATTTTGGAAGAATAATTTACACATCGGTATCATACGCCGATTTTTAGAAGAAAACTTAACGTATCTATTAAAAGAGAAAGGCCACAGACTAAAATGCACGTGCGCTTATAAGTAACTATAAAACGTTGACGACATTAAACCAGGAATCCTGAGAACGCACAGAAATGATTCTCCTGAAATAAACTTTAATCACTTTCATGTTTCGTTGCTGGTTGTCCGAAACATTCATTAAAACAACCATTGAATAAAATAAAAAGTATTATAATTTACATGCTTGATAAAAAAAATTTAAATACGCAATGGAAAGAAACATTGTTTCAAACGTTAAATGGTTTTAAAATACAAGCATCATTAATGTACACAACTACTTACCAATAAAATTTAAAACATATAATTTTTTTTCCTCGAGAGTTTTTGGTGATTTAGTCGTAAAATAAACTCAGAGAATTTGTAAATACGCTTGTGAAGTTGGTGATTTAAATGATTTAGTATGTTTTTGCCTAATAAGTTATGATTGTACATATTACATAATTTTTCGTTCCCCCTTTCAACTTGTGAGTAGAACCAGTCTTATGTTTATTTATTTTTTCCCTCGCTTCGGAGTTCTAGACCCGTGAATGGTAAACTGTAAACGACAACTCACGTCAGCCTTTATTTATATATATATGTATGGTCATATGCATATGAAGATATAAAGATATCTCGATGAAGATAAGGCTGAAGATGGACGCAGATACCTTGTCCGGCGTCGTGTTTGCGTCCTCTGACACGCCGATTGACATCCATCAGCGAGGCAGGCGCCCATGGGTCTTCGAACCATCTTCGGCGATGATTAAGGCCCTCCTTCACGATCAGAGATTACGAAATCAATCAAACATCCTACATTATAATGAGTGATTCGCAACCGCCAGTGTGAATGCTTATACACTGAGACTTTAGTTTTAAGTGGTGAAAATCGGCATCTAACTTAAAATTTACCTTTGTTATCTCTGATAAAAACAGTACGTGAATACGTTAAGAAGATTACTTAAAAAAAGTTTAAGTTTACTTAAAAACCGTCTTAACTGCGATGTAGACCATTTTTTGTTGTAAAATTTTGAAATTATTCATTATCTATTCTTTAAAATTTGTACGTATGATACTTATTTTTTTCTAATTTAATTATTTTTTCGCGTCAGATGAATTCCACACGTTATCTGCTATTAAAAGAAAGTCAAGCAAACGTTCATGAAAATAACATTTTGCACTGACTGCGTAGTTTGCATTTACCATAGTTCGTTTTTCTTTTTTATCTTCATCTGGATAATGTCTACAACTTGATTCTAAACTAACACATTTTTAAAAATATTTATTCTAAAAGATATGGAACTTAGAAAAAATTTAACTTACCATCGCGGGTAAGCTAATTTGCAGTATTTTGCAGTATGCCTGTGGTAATGTACATATTGACAGTCCCTGGCTTGTAAAGTGGAACATCGGATTAAACTGTCCAATATTTAAAAAAAAAATGTAAGCGGGTTTCAGAACATGTCAGATATGTGTAACATATAACCTCAGTAACAAGCAAATCCCGGTGTTCTAAGGTTGCTAAAAAAAACTTCAAACACAAAACTGTGACATGAAATTTAACTTAGAATTTTTTGAAATAATTTCCAGGCGTGATAAATGTATAAAAATTGTGTTATTAAATTTATTCTTGACGCGAATCACACGTACATAGTTATCACAACCACCGCTATAATTCGTTACCGAAGCAGCTACGACGAATATTGAATCATTTCATTAACAGACCGAAATTTTAAACTATTTAATGAAACAGCTGCGATAAATAAGGAAAAATAAGTTAAAACATATTAAATCCCGGCTTTAGAGCTGATTCTAGAAAAGGAATTTTTTTTTAAATATTGCCCTTTAGTGATCAAATACATAAAACAGTTATTACTATAAAGTTTCCCTTTGGCTTCGTGACCTTTGGTTCGCGCCATCTGCCACAGATGGCAGCACCGTGGTTACGCGTGAAATTACTTTTAGCAAATACCGTATACTGAGGGCTAAGATGTTACTCACCAAAAAATAATTTTTTAAAAAAAAATTGGTTTTCTGTAAAGTCGGTTTACGGACGATAGTTTAACTTGACAACGTCATAACAAAACATTGATGAAATGATTACATGATTATATGAATGAAATTGAATCATTTTTATTGAATTATCACTATTTTGTATGGATACAAAGAAGGAGCGAAATGAAATCTACAATTTAATTGATAAATTTACTTTTATTTGAACTCATTAATTCAAATATGTTTATTACTTTAACGAACAGATTATTTTAACTATAACTTTTACACATGTTTGCTATTTAACTTATTCCAATAGGAAAGGACGATGATAGGAAAATTAGGAAACGAATGGGAGTGTTTCAAGTTTAATGTGCCTCGAAAAAGTCAAATCGATGGTTGTTCCAATCGAGTGGAAGAGATAGATGCGGCGCAAGCGTACAATGAGCGTAATGGGATACAGCGTAACGGGACAATGTGCGTTACGGGACACTTTTTCGTGCGTGCAGCCGGCGTTCAGCGATTTTATTAGACGTTGTCACGTCAAAAAAATAACGGAGCTGTGGTTGGGTGTAGAAGAACCTTAACGGTCAGACACGAGGCACCTACGGCAGTGTGTCGCTTTTTTCCCCCCTCCCATTCAGAAACCCCCGCAAAGAAAAGAAGAATTTTTCCCACGGTGCTGATTAACGGCCTGGCGTTGTCCGGTGTCTCTTCTCCCCACGAGCTAACAATCATCAAAAAAATTTCCCGAGTCATCAATTAAAAAACAGCCCCGGTGCACGCGGGGGTCCCGTGCGCGCTCGAGTTGCCGTTAATATAACCGGAGGATACCCGCAGCCCGTTAAAACATTCAGCGACCGCATACACGGCTCGTATGCTTCAGTGTGTACGCTACCAGCTAGCGTTCGTCCAGGGGATCTCTGCCCTCGGCCGAATCCACGTTATGCCCGCGCAAAGCAGCGATTGTAAGATAAGGGGTCCGCCTCGTCAGGGGTGTGTGTGTGTGAGTTAGTGAAGCGGGATGATAAGCGCGACGCTCGCTGGTGCTTCTAGCACGGTGTCGTCTCTATAGACAGGCGCGCAATCTTCTCGTCGTCACAGGATAACTGTGAAATTTGAGCGGTGACCGTAACATTATTTTGCGGAGAAATGAAGATAAAGGCGTAATGCAGGTCCCTTAAGTGCTTTCAAGAATCTGTAATGGTTGTTTTACGCCTAAAAATTACTCTGAAAACAGGCGTTTTAGCCATTTTAACTCTTTTAAAAATACAATTTAAAAACTTAATCCGAAATAAAAAGTACTTTTCGGCCCTCAGCGAACTCTTAAATGCTTTTCGTAAGCAGACCCCTTTCTGATATCTTGAGTAGTTTTAAAATCGCGTTGTTTTTCCTGACCTATGCGCAACGTATGTGTGCCCTGGTAGGCGGAGCCCTTAAGGCCAGTGGTATAGGTTGTCCACAATAAGAATGTCCTGGTTTCAATGGCATATTATACAAGTTTAATTTAGACCATTCACAACAAATCATACATAAAATTAAGAATGAACTAACATAGTGTTTTCTTACAAATGTTCGATATGTGCACCTTTAGTTACACGCCACACATCCAACTTAAAGTCCAATTCGTCCCACACTTTGGTTAACTAGTCCGGAGTAAATGAAGCATTAGCCTCTTCAATTCTGTGTCTCAACTTTGGCAAATCCTTTGGTAACGGCGGAACCTAAACACGATCCTTTTTAAAGCCCCAAAGGAATATCGCATGGCGTTGTTTCAGGTGAACGTGGAGGCCAGCGAAAAACAGCTCTGTCGTCTCGACCTTTACGACCAATACAACGGTCAGGGACATAAAAATTCAACCTTTCTCGTACAAAGAGATTCCGATGCGAAATAAAGCTACAGGTTCGCCCTCTACTAACTGGGGAAAGAGCCATTCTTTCGCTTTGCAATTAAGAAAACCACAAAGCAGTATTCGCGCACGCGCTTATCTAAATATTTTTGAGTTACTTTTTAATTATGACCTTGAACAAACACTACAAAGCTTACTGTTGATACTATTACATTTTAAACCTGGGACATTCTTTTGTGGACAAACTGTACAAAGACGCGGAGACGGAGACGGATCGTACGTAACAGAGTATCTACAATAGCTCGCAGACGGAGATGTACCCGTAAGGATCAGCTCGGCGATGCTGAGCTCTTCCGTTTACGTTGTTCCGTGCGGCCGATAGAAGCCGAGTTTTTGGCTGCGGTTTTAGCCATGTTTTATTACGTTTTAAATACGTTAAAAGTTGCTAAAGTACAAGAATATCCAGTGTTCTATTATAACTTAAACGTTTACGTTTATTTTTATTATACAAGTAAATTCTGCACGTGCTGTAATCTCGAAGCTGAACTCGACATAGTTTGTACGAAGATACAGTTATCTGAGATTACGAAGAACTATTAGTTTATTTGAGGTTTTTTTCTTCGTTAAGAGTCCGAAAATTTACTGCAATTTCTAACAGTGTACCGCGGACCCTTATCCTGGTACATCCCAGATATCTTCGAACAGAAAGGTATTGTGCGTTTCCTTAGTTTGACTACAAACTCAAAAAAAAAAAATTATTGCAGTGTAAACAAAGTCTTCGAAAATACGGTGAATCAATAATAAAAATTTCCCTATTCTTCCCAAGTACCCACGTGTTTACATTGTTTACACAGAACTCACAAGTTGAAATAGGCTGTAGTATAAACGATTATTCAGTTATCTGGAACTAAAAATTAACTATTAGTTTATTGGAGGTAAATTATTCAATGAAAATTTTTTTATTCTATTGTAATTATTAACATTGAACTATCAGGATTACCAGTTACTTTCCTTTAACGATTATAATCAGGAATCTTGAACTGATGGAAAATAAACTAGTAGTTCGCCCAGAAGTCAGATCTCATGATGTTCCGTTTTTAGTGTCGGTAAGTACTGACCAAAGTTAGTACCTACTTACTAACTATCAGAATAAAACCAGGAATCAGTATGAAGTAAAATACTACCAATCTACTACCTAATATTTTAAAAATTATGTCAGAAAACATTCAAATTTAGATACGTTGAAATTATTCCTTACGAAATTACATATAGATTAAAAAACAATAAACAAACTTAACAAATTTTGAATTAAAATAACTCAAACCCAATGTGCGATACAGTAGAAAATACTAACAACTTAATAATACGAAACGTATATAATTGTGCTTTTTTTAAATTAAACGCTACGAATACACTCTTTAAAGAAGTAGTAGATACAATTTATTTACATTCAATTGTTTGATATCTTCTTAAGTTCACATTGAGGTATGCAGTATTATGCTCTCTAAGGATACTATCTTTTTTTTTGTATTTTAAGCTAGAAATTAAAGAAAAGCATTTGGTTTTGAAAGTTTCATGTGTACTACATTTCTAAGTGTACCAATAACTCCTCGAGCTTCTTTTCCACGAACTTAAAAATTCTATTGGTCGTACTTACCTACCTATCAAGTAAAATGAAAATCCAACGAGCGGTTCGAAAGTCATCGCAGGACAAAATCGCGTACGCACAAACGCCGATGCTGGGAAAGGCTATCCTGGACGAGAACTAGTTACCCCCCCCCCTCCGAGGGGGCAGGAAGGGCGCCAACGTCGCAGTCCACACGACGCCCCACGCTGACTAATGAAGTGTCCGAATCGTAATGTCCGGCGACGGATCACATGCAACATGAGAAGCGAAAGATCACGAGTTCTTTATAAAGTTTGTCACCAAATAAAAACCCAGCTGGGGATGAAAGGTTATTTTTTTTAACGGGCCGGAGAGCTTGTGAGGCCTCCTGCCGCGATTACACGCTGTTTTCCGTCGGGGACCGAATAAAAAAATAACACTATTAAAACGGACTCGTACGTACACTGTTAAAAAAAAATTGGCTTGCTGGCAGCCCGGCGGGAAACGAAAAATGTCGCCCCCGAAACAACCAGAGCCCCTCCAAACCCAATGCGGACAATAAAGTCCAAGCACCCAAGCCCCGCAATGTAGACTCTTTTCTACTCTGTCCAACTCTTCTTCCGGAACCATCCTTCTGTTTCCCGTAACCAACCTGCTTGTAATTAATACATGAAATGTTGCATCCCGCATGTAAGTTCCCAGGGTTTTCCCCTGTGAATCATGCAGGTTTTACCTGGGTCTAACTTATCTAGTTTTGGTTCTGGAATAGTCAGTGAGTGGAGTTAGTCATGGCACCAATCGCTGCCATGGCTGGCCAATCCCCCTCCTAGTACATGATGCATGCTACCCCTCCTGCATGGCTAACACCCTGCATGATTAGAGCGTATGGGCTTCGGCCTGAGACGCACTTAGAGTCTAGAGTCTTCCCTACCTAGACCCCTCCCAAACACACTTAGTTTATAGTTAGGTTAGGGAAAAAAATCTGTTGAAAATTTTCATCTTCAAATAACGATGAAAGTGGTTACAAATTATTATCCAGGGATCTTCATAAATCTTCGTAAATTTACGGACACTGATTTAACTTACTTTGAAAATTAATCCGAAAGAATATTCTTGGTATTTTAACAAAATATTCAAAAATACTGGTTAAGTCTACAGTAAGAACAATCTTCTTTTTTCCATCGTGATTAGAACAAAACACCGACTCGGGTGTCGAAAAACCGGCGAATCTTTTCCACGAAGATTCAATTATTTATTATTACGAAGAACTCTTCGCTTATTTGACTTTAAATTCTACGTTGAAAAGTCCGTGAGTTTACTGTAATTTTTAACAGCGTATAACAATAAATTTAGGGATTTTTCAACGAAGAATGCACTTCAAATAAACGAAGAGTGCTTTATAATTTCAAATAACTGGATCTTCATAGAAACTACGCCGCATTTCGACTTTTCGAATTTCGTGTACAATTACATTCAGAGTAAACAGGCACCTGGAAGGATGAGAGTGTTTTTCGCTGAAGACTTAACAATAATTTGAATGTTTGGTTGGTTTACCAAGATTAATTTTGTTGATTCCTGTTTACTAGTTACTTTACGAAAATATCCGTAAATTTATGAAGATACCTCGATAATTTATGACCAGTATTCTTCGTAAACTTGCGGTGAAAACTTTCAACGGTGTATGCGCCTACGGGAGGTCTTTAACCGTTGGATGAATTCTTGTTTCGAGAATTGAAGGTATTCTTTAGGAACCCGCATGACTAGACTTAGTTATTATTTTATTTGAAAGTTGGAATGCTACGTTTGTATGCGTGAGCCTATAAAGTGTCGTGAAGGACGTGTTATAGTGAACAAGTGGCTTTACAACCACGCGACAAAACAAAAACAAGTAATTATTTATGTAATTATTCTTACCATTATAGAATATTATGTTCTCGTATATTTATTTTTAAGATTTATAATTATTTAACACAACTTATAACGAGTTATGAAGGTTAATTAAGTTAGAAATATAGGTTTTCAATTATTTTATAAGAGACGTTATAATTATAATAGTTACATCATTTTATAACAGATTGACATTATTTAATATGTTGTACTGGCCTTTTTTTATAATAAACCTTTAATATATTATACTTTAGGTAGCTCATGTATATCTTATGTGCTATTATTTATTATTAAATTTGTACTGATATGTTAATCCAGGTTTTATTTAGTGAATTTGTGACAAATGTTTTGGTATTTATAGGCTATAGTATTTATCAAATTTATTTTTCAAGTAAAGATGTGTGTGGTTAAATGTAAGACGAGGCGGTACACCGTAAGGGGCCCGCCTCTTCAGTTGTGTATGTGTGTTAGTGAGGCGGGATGATAAGCGCGACGCTCGCTGGTGCTTCTAGCGCTGTGTCGCCTCTAAAGCGCAAGGCTATTGACCTGGCGCGCAGTCTTCTCGTCGTCACAGGACAACTGTCAAATTTGAGCGGTGACCGTAACATTATATGGCGGATAAATGAAGATAAAGGTGTAATGCAAGTCCCTTAAGTGCTTTCAAGAATCTATACCGGTTATTTTACGCTTAAAATTTACTCTGAAAACATGAATTTTTAGCGATTATAACACTTCTAAAAATACAGTTTAAAAACCTAATTCAAAAACAAAAGTACTTTTTCGGCCCTCAGCGAACTCTTAAATGCTTTTTCGCAAGCCTACCCCCACTCGGATTATCTCGAGTAGTTTTGAAATCGCGTTGTTTTTCCTGAAGCTCCGCGCGCCGTGTGTGTGTCCGGGCAGGCGGAGCCCTTAACTTCGCCACTTAAAATAAGGCTTTAAATAAATACAATATTAAGGGGGAGAGAGGAGCAAGGAGTGGCCGAGTATTAAAGTGTGAACCTCGTTGAGTTTGTGTCCTACGTGCACCGTCGTGGTCACGTGCCGGCGGAGCTGAGGTTTCTGAGCGAGCGGAGAAGGAAACGTTGTCGTATCCCCGAGCTGAATGGATACCTCTTCTGCTGAGTGGGTAGATAAAAGAGTGAAAGGCAATTACCTAACTACTGCTCGCAAAAATATTCTTGCTGTTTATTTCACTGAATACGAATGAACATACACTGGCTACATTCGATTACAAGTCACTCTACAGCATGATTACAATTCTTGTCTTAGTAAATCTTACAACTCGCAGTACAGATCTGGTACAGGGTGGTTCCCTGCGTCTCTCGTGTACTCTACATACTAAACTGACGTCCCTCAACCAAAAAAAAAAGCCCCTCTGCAGCTTGTGAGTCACTATATATCTGTTTCTGCTACGTCTCAGTCCAGTTGTTCCTTCTGGAAACTTTCGTTTACAGAGTCTGACACAGAACCTTCCGTGGTTACACAAAAGCTTCCAGAACGTTTTTGTTTTTTCTACTGCGTGCTGGGGTCGCCAAATTGCCCCGTCCAAGTAAACTACCGAATCATCTTTTTTATTGCACTGAAATCACTCTGTTGTCCGCCTGTACTAACAGACTGTTTACATACCATGGAGCCAAGTTGCTCTGAATCATAGGTCTCTTGTTTCCCGTGTTATTAGCATTTAAAAAAAAATTAATTATTATACATATTTTGCAGCTCACAACATGGTGTCCCGGCCAGGGCTCGAGGCTAGGCGACGCCAGGCGTCCCGACGCTCGACGCCGCTCCTCGTGGCGTCAGCGGTAGACGGACGTCCAGTGACGTAAGCCCCTGGCGATACCTTGCTGATACATCGCACTCAACCAATCTCAATCAGCCAATGTGGAACAAGAATATTAATAACACATTTGATTCTTTCGTGTGAATTAAAAAAAAGTATCATTTTAATAATATTTACCATCCGCCAATCTTCGTAAAACAAAAAAAAAAAAACCTTCTACGACCGCGACAGGACTCGAACCTGCAGTCTTCGGATCCGAAGTCCGACGCCTTATCCATTAGGCCACGCGGTCATCTGATTAATTACTCGTTCCTGTCATTTTTTAACATCTCGAGGAGAGCGCGCCGTCGGGCAGTTTTTTTTTTTTTTTTTTTTTTTGGTTTCGCGGAGCGCTGTCCTGTCTTGTCGCCGGCTGCTCTAGCGACACAAGTCCGCTGCGCTGGGTCGTTACCACAACGCCGAAATACCATAACGCCGAATGACAAATGGACCGCAACGCTGACAGCAGAAAATTGCTGTGTACTACAACGCCGAAATACAGTAACGCCGAAAAATGTAGCTGTGGGGAGGGGAAGGGGGCCACAGGACAAAATGAAAAACAACTGAATGAATCTGTGTGTGTTTCTTAAATGTATCTTAACTCCGAAATACCACAACCTAACCTAACCTAGGCTAGCCTAACCTAGCCTAACCTAACCTAACCTCACCTATCCTAACCTTTGTGGCAGTCCTGCAATTACATTTTTCGGCGTTAATGTATTTCGGCGTTGTGGTGCGTCCCCCGCTGCGCTGCACTTATTGCTTGCGACGGACTGCTTGCAGGTGTTTGCCTCCTCGTGTTGATGGTCTGCGATCTGTTGAAGTTAAACTTTCTCACACCGGGTAGGCTATGTCGAGGTGATGATTTATCAGAGCGTGACGAAAGGTGAGACGTTCAAGAATAGGGCACTCGATAAGGGAGGAGGGGAAAGGGAATGACAATTAAAGTTTTGAGTCTTAACATCTACGACTAATTGCCAAATTTTTGTGGCCAAACGTTTGTTTAAATTGTAAACCTAAGCATGAACCTCCAATGTTTTGTTCTCGGCAATTAGGGTTTCTCCCCCGTGTGTCCAACAGTACTCGTTCGCGGCACGCAGCACGCTCTCCTTCCATCGACTTTCATTTGTTGTCCTGACGTCACACGACACTCCATCACTCCGGTGTCGAGGCCATAAGAAGGTTATACCGACCTCCACATAACCCCTGGAGGGTGTGGAGTTAAACACTCTGTCATTACAATATTCATCTCTTTTATTTCAATACGTATAAATTTTTAAACTGAAAGATCTTTTTAAGTAACAAAATATGAACCCAACTATTAAAGCTGCATTTGACAATATTAAATAACCATCATTAAAAATTGTACTTAAGCTGCCCAAAATAATAATATAAATTATTAATTTGAGTAATTAAAATCTTTTTCTAATAAAAATTAAATGAATTATGGTGTAGCCACTGGCCACAACACCTTGCATAGGTATATGTCGCACTAAACGTCTCTTCACAGCTAAAGCAGCTGATGTGGAATAAGAATTAATAACACATTTAATTTTTTGCGTGAATTAAAAAGTGCCATTTTAATAATATATACCATCCACTATTATGCATCGCCTATTTAATATGGTAATATTTACAAAACAATAAAAATTCCTCGACCGCGACAGGACTCGAACCTGCAGTCTTCGGATCCGAAGTCCGACGCCTTATCCATTAGGCCACGCAGTCATCTGACAATTGTTGTCCGAGCGCATAATATCATTTATTTTACAAAACTAGTGTAAGTCTTAACAGTGTGTAAGAGTTTCAACTTGGGATTGGGAACTTAATATTAATTTCGAAGCGGCGATGGAAACTTTTTAAAATTGTAAATCGATGTTTGATTCAATAAGCATAGGTATATGAAGAGAGTTCTAACGTATGTCGATCAAAATAAGCCCGTGATCTGCTAACATAAGGTTTCTTATTATTACACATATCATAATAGCACGTTCCAAAACGATGAAAGTACTTTACTGAATTTTTAGTTTAAATCTTTTACTCTTTAATATCTACCTTATTTTCGTCAACAGTATTTGTTAAAATTGATTAAGTTCAAGAAGTTATAATTTTTATAAAACACTTTCTTAGTGAATTTAAAATTATGGTGCGTACAAAGAGAAACAAATAGAAGCAGCCCTGAATTTTGGAAAATATTTTACATCATAAGTTTAGTTCATACGTGACGAAATAATTCTTTATCTTGCGTAAATATGGGCTATTAATATTATAACCATCACACACAATTCAGTTCATTACCCAAATAAAATTGAACGAAGTGTTAACTATGTCTACGATATCCAGTAAAAGTGCTCTATAAATTTAATATCGTTTGACAAGGATTCAAAACTAAGATCCTATGACACGAAAAATGTCGTAACATGTATACACTAGTAAAAATAATCAGGGAATTAGACATAAATTACTAGGGTATCCGACACATTCAACTTGGGGATAAGACAAACAGAATATCAGTTAAGATGTGTTTTCAGCAGCAGTGTGAGCTACAAGCAGCGTCTACTGACAGCCCGTCGGAACAGCGGACGGAATGCAACGAGCCTCGTAAACAGCAACAGGACGCAGGGTGTCATCTCGAACTGTCCGTGTAACAGTCTACACACAGGCGGCCTCTATGCAGGTCGGCCCCTGGTGTGTGTAGAGCGCCGCTCAGCCAGTAGCAACTGGGCGGAGGTACATCGTGGATGGGAGCTCACCGAATAAAGATCCCTTCTGTTCTCGGATAAGTCGCCATTCGGAGAGCAACCCGACAATCGACATGTTCTCATCTGGAGGAAATGTGGAACAATAAATACCTATCATGAATCTACTATTAATTCTCTAATTAATGTTGTCTGATCCTGAAATGATTTTTCATCCTCTAATAATTATTGTAAGATCCCAGTCGGTATCCAAGATGGCGGCCTCTAGCAGAACAAAAAAAAAACTGCGGTCGTGACATCATCCAAAAAGCCGGCCTCCAGCAGACGAAAACAAAATGGTGGACATGATGTCAGAATCGAAAAAAAATGGCTGTGACATCAGATCCAAGATGACGGACATGTTACAATAATTCAATATGGCGGCCGTTTTGAAACGTGCATCGATGACGTCATATGCATACAAGATGGCGTGCGTAACGAAAAGTTTAACATAGTGAGCGGTACGCTCGATTTTAATATGGCAGATTTAATATTTCCGACGAGGTCAAGGTCAAGGTCAAAGGTTAAGTTAATTCAAGATGGCTTCCGTGATGAGCCAATTCAAGATAGCGGCCACCAGACTTACATTTGTATAGGCCTACTACGAAAATAATTTCCGTTACATAAGTATTTCCGTATTGCCAGTAAAATATAACTTAGTAGCAAGTATTTTTTTTGTATATAAGAAATATTATTAATGTGTGGATTCCCCTTAACGTCTTAAACGTGTATTAGCTTAAAAGGAATGTGGCGATTTTAATATTTATTTTCATGTTTATTGGGTTTATTTATGTATTCGTGCTTTATGTCGATGGCGTTAATGTATAGCATATTAATAACTTACTTACTTGATTATCTTTACCTAAACAGTTTAAAAAAATGTTTCTTTTTAACCACCCGTTACTTCTAAGAAATAAACTCAAGAAAATACACAAGTTTACAATTTAAAAATATTATATTCTTTGGTTAATAACGTAGGCTGCATGTGAATAAGATTAGACTTACTGGCTCACAGTCAGTATTACGATAAAACCCACTGAGAAAAAAATTTGCCTCTTTTTCCCCGTAAATACAATCAACCTCCAAGTCATGACAACGTGTCGTATTTACGCAACCTCAGAATCTATAGACATGGTGGCATGTCGAATCCGTTAATGGGCTATCTCGTTATTGGGCACCTCGCAGTGGGGCGGATACCAGAGAAGAAAAAATAAAAGCTCATTCCTTGCTTCTTTTTTTTTTCTCCCTGAGAATTATTCCTCCGCACGACACTACGATTAGTCATGTCGTATATTGGCGTTGATTTCCTCCCCGCCAGAGGCGAAAAAAAAAAAAAAAATCATGAAACGTTCTCCACTTATTTTCAGAGTTGCAGAGATGAATTCTCCCGTGTTCAATGTTCAAGTGTTTGTGAATGAGGAGTAGATTCTGAATACTGATATAAGCTCTTCTGGAGACAACACCTTGACCTTACAATTCATGCAGATGTGACGAATCCTAGAGCGAAAATGTATTACTACTAAGTATATTCGGCATCATCCACCTCATTCGGTTAGGTCGAAAAACTTCGATCGCACCAATAAATTTATACAACATTATTATTATAAAAAGCATTAAGCTACATAGCGTGATTGAAGAAAAACTAGGGGTAAATGTGGCATGTATGTCGTTACTTATAAATAGGGTAAATGCGGGATAGACGCCACAGCGGGAGTGATGCCACACTCATCGTAGTTCTCAGTTCACTTACTAGATGGTGCGGTCATTGCTTCCATAGTATCCTGACAGATGGTACAGTAATCCTCTAGCAGTCAGAGGCGCTTCTGTGAACGAGTAAGAACTACGCTGGCGTTTATTGACTCGTAAGTATTGTTACTAGCTTTGAAATATTTGATATCTGTTCGTTATTTTGCATTTATTAAACAAAAATTAAAATATATCTCAATATTATAGTTGTATGTGTTTGTTCCGTTGTTGGAACATACTATGGTAGTATATTTTGATATATCATCACTGTTAACACACTTTGGTGTAGTATTGCGTCTTTCCTTAGATTTCGGGAGAGATGCCACAGTTTGTTATGGGGAGAGATACCACATCGGCTATATAAAATCACGCCTAGGGAGGGATGCCACTTATTTTATATGACTTAATATTCTATGGAAAAAAGTCATGGTAAGTCAAAATTTGATGGATAAGCCTCAAAATATTTTCAACATGGATGAAAGTGGTATCCAGTTGACAAACAAACCAGGGAAGGTATTGACAATGAAAGGTGGCAAGGATGTCCACATTTTGACTCCTCATGAGAGAGGCGAAAACATAACTGTAATTGCATGTTGCAATGCAGAAGGAGTATTTCTACCACCAGTTCTTTTGATGAAAGGAGTGAATAAGTAAAAATAATTCGTAGATGGACTCCCTTATGGATCAGATGTTTACATGAACCCAAAGTGGACGTTCATAACCACAGAATTGTTTTTCAAATGGTTTGAGGAGCATTTCCTACCCCGGAAACCTCCTGGTAAGACTGTTTTGATTTTGGACGGCCATGCATCACATTACAACGCATTCGACATGTTGAGTCTGGCTGACAAGAATGATGTGATCATAGTATGTTTTCCTAGTCACACAACAAAGGCTCTCCAGCCACTGGATAGTTCATTTTTTGGTCCGCTTAAGGTCTATTACAACAAAGAGGCCAAAGTGTGGATGCAACATCATAAGGACAGAAATATCACTAGATATCAGGCTGGATATCTCATTGGCAAAGCATAGGAGAAGGCAGCATCAGTTGGTAATGCAGTTGCGGGGTTCAAAGCAACATGAATATATCCCCTTAATCCCGAAATTGTACCAGAGCACTTTTATGCAATATCTGATGCATCTGTTTCCACATTGACAACTATCAACACGCGCCACTTACTTCTAGCAGCCCTGTTTCATTAGCTTCCACAACTCATTCTACAGCACTTTCAGCTGCCATTCCATCAACATTTCGAGCCTCAAATCCAACCCCATCACACCACATTTGTTTCGAAAACTTCAACCCCTGAAAGTGAATCTCTCCATACACCAACGAAATATCTTCAAGAGGTTAGTTCATGCCAACTGCTCCAGTTTCTCTCAGCAAGAAAATAAAACAATCTGCAGCAGTTTTGACATCGCAAGAACACATTCAGAAATGCAAAGATTTCAAAGAGAAGAAGCAAAAGAAATTATAAAGACAGCTCAACACCAATAAATGTAAGAAGAAGGTACCAAAGAAGAAAAGTAAACATGCGAAAGTCGAAGAAGCAAGTGATGTTTACAAATTTGGTATCAACGAGACACTTTCTACAAGTGAAGATGATGTGAGTACCAACAATTGTGTAGAATGCTGGGAAAATTACTACACCACCAAAGAGAAAGCAGACTGGATTCGGTGCGAGGTGTGCCACAAGTGGCTCCACGAGTCATATACGATGAATGGGCCCATGTGCAACACTTTCGGAAGAGAAGTGAAGAGACAGGACGAGAATAAAGTAAATAAAAAAAAAAATCACGTGAGGCATCTCTCCCGATTTACGTGGCATCTCTCCCTTAGCCTGTGGGAGAGATGCCCAAAAATAACTTTCATTGTTATTTTTTATTGGGTTTTTTAATTATGTTATTATCTTTTCATATTTTATCACAGTGAGTACACTTCTCTGACATTATTTGAGAATTTTTTTTAATGTATTACAAATAATTTTATAGAATTTGTGATTTGTTTTCAAAATGTGTGGCATCTCTCCCGCAATTACCCTAGTTTATTTAGTTACTCAGATAAATTCTAATTTATTGGTAATTTATTACTATATTATCAATTCCTGTGTGTGTGAATATATTGCATTATTTCTGCAATTGGTTTGTAAGAAATCTTTTTTTTAACACCGATCGTAGGCCTTATCATGCATAGAGTCCAACATGAGACTGGAAGTGTGCTGATTTATATGTTAAACCACGAATAAATAAATTAATAAAATTTGTTGGCGCCGATTGCTTTAGAGTGAGTATTGCATGGCGAAGTTCAATGTTTTCATCCCCGTTCACGAGTATGACTCATATTTATGAGAAACCAGATCGCATTTGCATGGTATGGAGCCTACTGTAATCTTGAGGGTGGAAAAACCGATGATTTAAAATCCAATTAACAAATAAAACTATTTTTTTACGCAAATAACTTTTTAGTACACTGAAACAAAGCAGCTTGTAAATTAACTTTAGAATTATAAATATTAAAAAAAATATTGTGAGCTAATATTTCAGTGCTTGCCAGTTATTTGTGACAACTAACTTAGACTACAAGCAAATAGATGTGTTTTCATGTTGTAAATATGCTTACAATACGAAACTCGGACACTAAATTTAACGTAGAATTATTCGAAATAATGCCAAGCCTGATAAATAAACGCAAATTGTGCTTTAAACTACGTTTCTGGGCGAGAATCATGCGTAGGGCCATGCATATTTCGCGAAAATATTCCAAGATTAATTATGAGTTAAAACACTGTAGCATCATCTGTGTTTCGAGATTGGGTGAATTTCTTTCAGGCGCATGTCGATTGTTACAACACCAATCACAGTAATTCAGTGCGGAAGCAAACGCGTCCTGAGTGGCTCGGTCGAATAAGGCAACGACTTCTCTCGCAGACGGCCACCAATCAAAAGGAAGAAACCCCATGTGCGGGTATACCTTGTTGCAGTCTAATAGGCGTTCAGATTAATTCACGAAAAATGCCTACCTCTAATCATGCGTAGTTACCGCACGCAATGCTATAATTCGCTGCCGGAGCATCTACGTCGACTAATAAATCATTTGTTTGCAGACGTAAATTTTAAACTATGTTATTAAATCACTCCGATAAACAGGAAAAAAATAATTTAAAAATACAGTAAATCCCAGATTTTGGACCTTATTTTCAAGTAATTCATCAAAATAGGCCATTTTGTTAACTTTCATTAAACAGTTAGTAAAATAACGTTTTCCTGTGGCTTTGTGAACTTTAGATCGCACCATGCACAACAGGTAGCGGTACCACGATTGTTACTTATTTCCGTTCATTGGCTTTCATCGCATTTACCAAACGATTCCTATCAAATGTCGTAGGGATACCACGAGTTGAAAACGTTAGAAATTAAAAAAAAAAAAAAAGTCATGTGTAAAATTCTAGGTTGAATTTATCCTAAAAAAATGGAAATTCCAGTTTTTAAAAACAAATCTGCAAAAGACGTAACTAGAAGTTTCTGTGACGTTGAAAATGAAATATTGTTTAGTAACTATACCATAGTTTGCTGTTACTTGGCTAACGATTTAAGAAATCAATGCAGTTAACAAACAATTTAATCATTATAAAGTAAACACCGTAAGATTGGCTTCCACTTCAACAAAAGTTACGTGGGGACTATACTCATAAGATCGTTACTTGCAAATGTTATTTTTTTTTAGTTCATAATTTCTGAATTATTATGATTGACCTGATTTTAAAAATTAAGAAGCACGCGTTGCTATAACTTTACGTCTTCGCAACAACAATTTTTTTATGAAATTAAGAAACAAAACGAATCACTTAAGTGGGAGGGATGGAAACACGGAATTCTACGATATAATTTTGATAGTTTTTAAGCCATAACAAGGTAGTTTTTATGGTTCAGTATTGAAAAATACCCATAATTAAAGCAGAGACTAAATATTTATATATATTATCATAGTGTCTGTCGACAGTTATATTACAGTTGTAGTAATTCCCAAAAAAAAAAAAAAATTCAATAATCGCCAATGACCTCATTAGGGAAACTATTTTCAGCAGCATGTCATTATTGAATTCGGGTATTTCATACTATTGTATATGTTCTAATGAAGCGAAAATTTATAAATTCAAACGATAGAAAATTTGTTGTGGCTTAAAAAAAACTCCTCTTGAAACTAAGATGGCGTCTTTCTGTTTCTATTTCTCGCCTTGAAGATTTCTCCCACACCTTTGTTCAAACACGGGCCTTTTAAGGCGGCGTGGGAAATGAAGGCGTTGTTAAGGGTGGGAGGTGTGGGGAGTGTTACACGGAAATCAGTTGGCCAAACAGGCGTGTATTGGCGCCTCTAATTGGCTTACACCGGCACACAAGCGCTCATGGGAAAGCACACTCCGTGAGTGCAACTGTGGGAACTTTCGGGCCCTTAAGTAGCCATGTACAGGATCGCCGTCTATTTTCATTGTTGATTCTGGGCTCAAAGCGTTAAAAAAAGTGTTTTTTTGGAGCGGGCCTGAGAGTAGTAGAGGTCTTCATTGTAGCATCGTACTAAAATAACAAACGTTAAAATTATAGACTGTACATTTTAAATAGATACAAAATATTTGAATTTTTCACAAAACAAACTGCTGATAAGAAATTAGTTTTTAAATTTGTTAAAATTGTATTTCACAAGATATTTATTTATACCAAAAAAAAATTATATATCATGGTTTAAAATTTATTTACTATTAAATGTTGTTTGATTGCAATTTTGAGTTAAACCACGAAGATTAACTACCAGCTGAGTTACGTTTTGATATGCTTGCATTATCCAAGCCATGTAAACTAAGTTATTTTAAGGTATTAAACTTATATAAAAGTAACTGACAACTACAGTAAATATAGTTGTGGCAATGCCATAAAAATTAATTATAAAATAAATTTAAACTTTGTTTAGTTAAAGAGTATTTACAAAATAAACACCAAAAATAAATCCAATGAAAATAGATTAACAGGTTTTAAACTAGGCTTAAACCTACTAATATATAAATATGAATGTTTAGATGTTTGGATATCTGAATATTTGATGTTTGTGCGTCTGTTGCTCAATCACGTATTTAATATTAAACGGATATGGTTACAACTTGTCATACATCTAATATTTATACTGTATTAAAACATAGGCTACATATAATTATGAAATGTCTTACCTAAAATGTAAAAATGGGCTAATTTAATTTTATAATAGATACTACGAGGAAATAAGACATAGGGCATAACATATAAACACATATCAGTGAATATTATCTTCTCTATGCCCACGAAGCAAAATCCCTTAAGCCTTATGTTTATGTTACTGATAAAAAGGTTCTAAACATTTAGTTTAAATTCCAGAATAGCTGTTTTTTTGGGTCAGAAATCAATATACCAATGCCAAAATGTAGGAAAAATCGTAATAACGTTAAACTTTTAATGTAAAAATACTTACAAACAACATTGAAATACTTTATACTCTAAAGTTATGCATATTCTGGAGACTAAACATAAAGAAACAAATATTTTTGAAGGTACTTTGGGTACCTATAATGCGTTTTTACCACGGTTTCATTTTAACTATGGAGTAAAATTCAAATAAAGATATTTAAATAGAAGATACCTTTAATTGTGATCGCACTGCAGCATATGAATTAATTTATTTAGTTATGGCGTATTGTTTATTTGCTGTCGTCGAATGGTGTTTACGATACTTGGCGTGAATGTCTAATGCTGCAACTGTATGATTGTTATATAGCTTACTCAAAGGTTTTTTGGATACATTTTTATTCTTTCTAAGGTGCCGATACTTCTCAATAGTGGTTATAGATATTCTGCAAGTAAATAGCGAAGAATCGAGGAAAAATAAAAATGCCCAAAGAAAATTTTCTATACGATAAGTTCACTATGATATTCAGTGAAGGGAAACATTTTTCATCTAAGTGGTGAATTAGTTAATTTTCTTTAGCTGCAATCAACACACTAGATAAGGAATGGTGCGAAATTGTGAACTTAACTGGAAAACTCCGAGAAAAATCCAACCAAGTCAGTAGTGTTTATTTTGGTTTTATATATACATATAAACACACATGTGTGTGTGTGTTGTTAAAACAGCTTTTTTCACACTTATTAGAAACTAAAAAAAAATTTTGAGTTAACACAGTGTATACCCTGAAGGAGAATTACTATTACGTAGACCAAGGAATCTTAAATCACTTGGTAACTAAACGTACTATTAACTGAACTAACATTGAACTATAGGCTGGGTTCACCTGGCGATAAGCACAGAAAATTACAATAGAATTGTCTAGATAATATCAAACATTTAGTGCTGCCAAAAGATAGTGAGTGCAACTTATCTAGTATAAAATATATCCCTCGTGGTTTCAAAGATATTATGGGCGTTTAAAAAGTTCTATATAAATACAGAATACGTTATTGTAATCATCACAGGTTTCCTAAAAAAATAATTAAAATTATGTACTTTTACAAAAAAAAAATACCTACTTCAACTGCAAATACAATTTTTACTGTTTACTACAATATGTTATACCTATCACTCATGGTAAAGTAGCATTTGTTTACCTTAGTGAAAAATAATTTTAACTGTTTATTGTTTGTTTTAAATTAAGGAAATAGCAAAAACTTTTACTTCTATAAACACGGTAGTTCACGAGTTTCAGAGGCATGAAAATTTCAATACAGCCACTACTATGCTCTTACAAGCCTATGTCTAAACCTTTAATTTAAACTCTAATTACTTTTATTTGTACAACATATTAACTTTCAGCTAAAAAAATATCCATTTTTATTAATTTAAAATACAGCCCTATATATTTTATGGGCATAGTATTTTAATTCTCTTCTTCATAGTGAAATTATGTTTTACACATGTCGGTATTTATAAATACAAAAACAGTGGATTTATGATTAATCACAAGTTAAAAAAGGTGATATTTTAAGCTACCGCAAAAATAATTAAAATTATTCATTACTATTGTAAAAGAATAACTGTATTATAATAGTACAGTACAGTAGCTCTGAATATTTTAGTACTTAAATAGTTTGTTGTGAAGTTAATCACCACGTTTGTCTGTGTTTCTGTATCTACAAAATTTTTACCTTAGACACTGGAGCTGCACTAGTGGACATTACTGAGGTTACACAGTAGAACAGGAAAAATGCGTTAATTTATAAAATATCAAAAAATATTTTGGACATAAAATAATACAGACAACGAAATCACGCAACAGGTAATCACAAGTATACTGACATCGGTAGGAAGAAATAAATAATATAGTAAAGGATTAAATATTTTGTAATATTAATGTTAAATTGAAAAATTTTCTCGTGACATAAAATGATGGTAAACATTCTGTTCAGTTAAACTGAATGTGATTTAAACTCGGGAAATATATTATGGACACAGATAGTTAGATTTATGTAGCAACAAAAGTGATTAGAAAAATGTACTAGGATAGTTAATGAACTCTGTGTTTATGAACATAGTATTTACTCTGGGGATATTTTTTACAAGTTGGAACCAATTAAATTCCAATAAATTAAAAATGATCTTCGGTTATTTGCTTAATCAGACTTCCGGGGGGAGAAATAAACCATCTAGCCAATATCCGTAACCACAGTTTCCAAATAAATAGTTTTGAGAGGAATATTAATTTCTCTTTGCAAGCTTTTTACGTGCAAGATTATTAAGAACAGTTTATTCTCATATTTAAAACAACGATGTTTGAATTCCAACGGGAAAAAAACACACATTATAAAAAAAATTCTGAACAGAATTTACAAAGAGTTAGTAAATAATAAAGGTAAAAATTGTATGAGTCTCATTAGGATTTTTATGCCGTTTCTTTGTACCTCAGCACATTTATGGTGTGCAGAGCTATACAAGGACCCACACGATTTAAAGGAGTTTAAAAAAAGCTTATAAAAATATGTTGAGGTAACAAAAGTAGTTCTTTTTCAAATTTAATTCATAAACTATGTATTTTAACAGTGATCAAGTGGATGAACACGGATTTTCCCATAGTATGGATTACGTTTTTTAATTATCAGTTCAAATTTTTGAAAGATCCATAACTACGCGCAATAAATCCTGTTTGTTAATTGCCATGTCATAAAAATATTTGGTTACCATTCAAAACCTCATAGTTAACCTACGCACAATGAGATACTGCGCTCTGGTTCAGATATTTACTCTTAGATGCGATACCGCAATACAATAACCAGCGAGCATCGCCTTAATACACAAATATGCCCCTGGGGAAACAGTTGCCCATTGGTGAAAGGTTTACCTAACTTTTAAAAACAGTGACATTTGGTAATTTTCGTTTGTGACATATAAATGATACAGCTGCGCTTCATCCTCTGAGAAACATCAAAAACCGGAAAGGACAAATGTCTCTGATGATGCGGTTATGGAGCTCCGACAAATTCGAGTGAAATTCGCAAGGCTTGTCTGAGATTTGACGGTTCTTAGAAATAAGTTCTAACGGTCACTTGCAAAGCAACACATTATTTTCGTTTCCTAGCGCCCAAAAAAACCGTGTGTTTTATTATAAACACTGTTGACCGTAAGACAGTGTAATAATGATTCGTAAACCATTGAAATTTTTTTTAAAACGTAATATCTTGCACAAGTTACATTATATTGCTTTTGGATGAACAACTCTAACTTACAAAAAAAAACGTTTAATGTCATTTAATATTAAACTTCCATTAAAGTTTCGAATGAATGGTTGAATGAGAAATATGTATGGTAGTTGTGTTTCTTAGTAAAAAGACAGCCATCGACCGCGACAGGACTCGAACCTGCAATCTTCGGATCCGAAGTCCGACGCCTTATCCATTAGGCCACGCGGTCATATAAAATCCATATTTTTATAGCAAATGTATACTCTGTAGGACTTGTTGTTCTATTGTGTTTACAAAATATGTGCATGTTAATCAAATCAGGAAGATAATTTAAGGGTACAATTTATAACTTACACTTTTAAATATCTGACGAGAAAATATTTATTTAGTATATCTGATTTGTCACATCAGGTTTCATTATGGATGTACCATAGGCAATTAGCAAAATCGACTATTAAATTTAATTTATCAAGACCAAAACATTTTCTTTTTTAAAACATCCAATATTAATGAAACTTGTTCATTTGATTAGCTGAACCAAAAATTTTCCTTTTAAATCATTTAGTTTAAATAGTAAATCTATTTTTAAGAATAATTAACTTCAATTATATCATTAATCTCCATTCTTTTCTCTAAAAAAAGAGGATATTTTCAATATTAAACTACTAAAAAAATATACACCTTACTGTATAGAATCATAGCTAGGATCTTTCGTTTTAAATTTACATATATTCCTTAAGGAAAAAAGAATTTAAATATTTGGATATACGAAAAGGCTACTTCAGGAACGGAAACTGAAGGAAAACTTGTCTCTTTTTCCTCTGCTTTCAGCACTACGGAGCTGCCGTGCATTTTGTGTAGTTTTTTAAAAAAAATGATCTAATTTTAAACATTGATCAATGACAAACAAATATAGAAAAACACACCACACATGACAGGATAGAGGAAATATTTTTAAGTATTATGATGAATCGCGTATCTAATCAACATGGGCACTAAAGCGTGATAAGACAAATATCAACCCGGCAGCTCAGGATTTAGCTAGTTCGTAGTTCATGAATTCAAACATTTGACAGTATTATGTATGTCTCTGGTCTTGATAAATGGCCTGTGTAGGTGATATAATCATTAGAGCCACGGAAATTTCGCGCATTCATTTAGTCGCAAGTTATAACGCAAACCTCCACACTGTCGCACTGTGTTCATGATTAATCCGCAGTTATCTGGACACGCCCCTCTACGACCGTGAGCCAACGATGTCCAGCTAGGAGAGAAGTAAGCGAATCAGGTAGTGCCAAATAACAAGGATAAAAATGTTCTCGCTAAGAAATCAACCAATGGGAAAGTAAACATGGGTCGAGCACACCTAGAACTTTGAATTCTATCCTGAGGCCAGAGGAATCCGCGAAATTTCCGGGACTCTAATAATCATCTCTACTTCGATGTGAACCCCCCCACACTCATAAAATACCACAGTAGAGGGTAAGGGCTATGTTAGTCCTATGGGAGGCACTATGGGAGGCACTTTGGGGGTGATGGGGGCGTTGGAGGCGAGGGTGCAATGGGGACAATTGGGTGCAATATGATGATGGGGGCCATGGGGGCCATGGGGGAAATTGGGCGATGGAGCGATGGGGTCAATGGGGGCTATGGGGTCGATGGGAGCTACGGGGGCGATTCCTTCCCACAACCGCCATATTTAAAATCACCGGGAAATCTGGAAAAAAAACATGAGCTATTCATGTAACATCTAACCTCGGCAACTAGCCAATTCGTGTGTTCTCTTTCGTTGTAAATACAGTTATAATACACTTAATAATACGAAACTCGGACACATTTAAAGTAGGATTCTTTTATAAAAAAATCCCAAGTGTGACAAATACACGCAAATTGAACTTTTCAAATAAATCTATGGACGAGAATCACCCGCAGTTTCCGCACCCGCTGTTATAATTCGCTATCGGAGCAGCTACATTGAATATCGAATCATTCAATTTTTAGAACTTAATTTTTAATTTTTTTATGAAACTGCTCCGATAAAAGCGAAATAAACTTGCAAAATACAAAATCCCGGTTTTGGACTTGATTCACGACAAGAAATTTTATTATAATATATTGCCCGTCACGTTAAAATTCAATAAACAGTTAATACTTTTAAGTTACTCTTTGTCTTTGCGAACTTTGGTTCGCACCATTTGCCACAGATGGCAGCACCGTGGTTGTTTAGTTCATTGCCTTCCGTCGCATTCACGAAATTACTCGTACCAAATTCCGTATGCCGAGATATAACATGTAACAACATCAATAATTGACTTTTAAAGACGTCTTAAATATGTTAAATAGCTAAAAGGTCTAGTTCATTTAAATATTTCTGTCTTCCCATTTAACTTGGCCGTATATCCCAGTTTTCTCGAACCACCGAGTTTCCGCTGGCGTCCTTACATACATTCAAGCGTTTGCATGCGCGGACGCTGTTGACAGCTGTGGTGGCTTCGTTTCCAACGCAGTCATACCAACCGCTGCTGCTTCTTGAATTCCCTGCGTTCATAGTCTTCAGGGCCGTGTTCCAAATACCTGGCCACAATTTTTATCTCGTAAATAAACAACATATTTGCCAATTTTGCACCAAATTTGTGTCTTCCCTGAACAAGTACACATTAGACTTTAAGCAGAATGAAACCGTAACAGGCAGCCTTGGAGAGAGTGGCAGTGTTGGCAACTCTTACGTGCGCAAAGCAATGAATAAGGTCCATCTTGTAAAATGTAACGGATCACGACAAACGGAGATGGGACTTCCAGAACATTTCACTATCGCGTCTGCTGCTTCTTGAATGCACACGTAACAAATGGCAACTTATGAGATTGTATTTTAAAGTCATGTAATATTAATTTAATTTTTAAAAAAATATTATGTTTAGTTATTATGTAACGTCTATAATTAACAAACATAAAAAACTAACCACGACACAATAATAGATCACCATGTATTATTGTACTTGAAAATCTTTTTTAAATTATTTAGAATACAAACAAACATGGCTGCCATTGCAGCCAACAGTTCGGATTCTATTGGCCTGACGGAGCAACGTAAATGGAAGAGCTCAGCACTGCGGGCTATCGTAGAAACTTTGTTCCGTGAGATCCGTCTCCATTTACGTGATGCGTCTCCGTTTCCGCGTCATCGTAGAACGGGCTTTAAATGTACCATACGGCACAACGGTCGGAAACGCCCAAACGCTCAAACGCTCAAACACTGCCCATTTTAACCACCAACGTTCCGTTTTACAAAACGCAAGTTTGCTAATACGCTCCATCGCAAACAGAAAGGTCTCATTGGTTTCAAAGAAGTTTGAACACGTGGCGTTCGAGAAAACATGAACGCGTGCGTGTGAAAAAAAATTGAGCCTTATCTCTCAAACACTCCGGTCATCCGCTCATTTCTCCACCCTCCCCCCAGCCACTCAAATTCGCTCCACACAAAATTCGAAGTATGAACACATTTACTTTAAAAAACACACTTTTATGTAATATTAAAAGTAATCATAATTGAATAAAGTACTAAAACATTAAAATACAATTGAAATCATTTCAAACCTTTCAAATGTGGGTATTTCGCGTGAGAAGAGGTTGTCACACTGGAAGTATAATTTTTGATACGTGTATTGTAGGCTATATGATCTTAAATTTGGTAAATAGTACTCTAATAAATTATCAACTCTAATAATTAATTAACCTGCATGAAGTCAGTGAAAAGGCAGACCAAATCTGCTCGCGCAGTGTCGATCTGCGATCATTGCTATGAACCGACCCGAAAGTCCGTTCAACTTGCAGTTCCCTAAGTGATCTTTGCTCAGCGCTCACAGCACGACGTCCCAACGGAAAACGTGGTCGGACGATAGTCGAACCAGCTTACGACACGAGATCACTAGGGGCAGGCATTTTTCGCGAATAAATCTGAACGCCTATTAGACTGCAACAAAGTATACCCGCACCAGCGGTTTCTTCCTTGTGGTGGGCGGCCGTCTGCGAGAGAAGTCGTTACCTTTTTTGACCGAGCCACTCAGGAAGCGTTTGCTTTCGCACTGAACTACTGTGATTGGTGTTGTATCCATCGACATGTACCTGAAAGAAATTCAACCAATCACGAAACACGGACGATGCTACAGTGTTTTAACTTATAACTAGTCTCGGAATGTTTTCGCGAAATATGCACGGCCCTAGAGATCACGCATTAACTCCAGCGGTGCAAACGGCCTTTAGGAAGGGGTTCTCCTCTGGGTCGACCACAGTTCAGCCGGATCAGGTTGAAGGAGAGTTGGTGGCAGTGGTGCTGGGATGGTTGCCACGGCCTCCCGTTCTAGTTCTTTTCCAAACACCTCCAAGTTGCGATTAAACGGCGTATCACTGTAGGGACCTGAAAAATTCGCGGGTTCAATAACCTGTAGGATGAACTCCATAGTTATACGTACTCTCGGTCAAATGTCACCCACCCGTTGGCTGCTGTCTTGTGAGATGCCCCAACGTAGCAGCCTGTGATTCGATAAAGCGTTGGTTGGGTGTTTCTCATTGGCCCACAGTCATCCAGGTGAGTTGTAAGCCAATAGCAGAGACAGCACTGAGGAATAACGATTTGTATTTTAGCCTATCGCGAAATGAATTCGCGAATTTTTCCGGTCTCTACGTATCAGTTTCCTTGGGCTCTAGAGAGCTCGTGTCGATGGTGTTCCAGCCCTCACGGGAGTATACGCATCATCGAGTCCGGCACGTTAAAAAAAACTTGTGGCGTGTAACGCCACGTGATTCTATGTGAGTTACGTTCCGATATAGCCGGCCCTCAGGTGGGTTATCACATAGATCAGAAAAAAAATTTAAGCGAGCCTTTTAGTACTCAACAGTGATGTGTAAAAATGAGCTTGTGTGTAGTCATGTTGCAAATAAAATTATAATACGAAAAACGGACCCAAAATTTAACGTAATATTCTTCAAATTAAAGCAGAAAATTGTGTTTTCAACTACCTTGACGCGAATCACACGTAGTTTCCACATCCGCCGCTAGAATTCGCTGCCGGAGTAGCCACGTCGACTATTGAATCATTCCAATTTGCAGAGCGAAAAAGTTAAACTACATAATGAAACGGGTCTGATATATTTTTATGACTGTAGAATATAACATGAAGTATTACAGTATGGTTGTACTATTATAAAGTTTTATATTTAATTTCTATGCGCGATGTCAATTATGCGATGTTCACGAAAGCAATACTTCCGTTCCATTCACGAAATTACTTCTACCAAATGCCATATGCAAAGAGGTAACATTTCTTCAAATTAAAAAAAAAAAACATTAAACCGAATCTTTATGAAGTTGAGGGAAACAACCACACATTTTTAACATGTCCATATATGAAATCCCAGCCGCAGATTCCTCAGTCAAATTCACAGAGTTTTGCCTTCAGGAATGACACACGATGACTAGCAACGAATTTTTCCCTTCTTAAAATTCTATCGCTGAGCCGATTAAACCCACCAGTTAGTCTCGAACGAAAGAAAAAAAATTCACTTTTTATATTAAAAAATTTCAAACACAAAAATATTTTACAATAATGGTTAAGTTAGAAAATACGAGACTAAATAAATCAACTATGAGATCAAACTACTCAATGGGCTTCGTTATGCAAATGGTTGATATTTCCAGAATATTTTTCTAGTATTAAAATTGACCACACATACATAATTCCCATAGTCCACGACGCTTGCAGATCAAATTTTCAATACCGTTCCCTCTGTCATTCGTTCTTTCCTGCGACGTCTTCATTAATTTTTTTTTGACGTGACAACGTCTAATAAATCGATGAACGCCGGCTGTACGCACGAAAAAGTGTCCCGTAAGCAAATTGTCTCGTTACGCTGTGTCCCGTTACGCTCATTGTACGCTTGCGCCGCAATTATCACTCTTCCACTCGATTGGAACAACCATCGATTTGACTTTTTCGAGGGACATTAAAACTGAAACACTCCCATTCGTTTCCTACTTTTCCCATCATCGTCCTATCCTTAACAGAATAACACAGATTGGAAGAAGTTAAACAGCAAACATGTATAAAAGTTATAGTAAAAATAATCTGTTCGTTAAAGTAATAAACATATTTGAATTAGTGAGTGCAAATAAAAGTAAATTTATCAATTTAATTGTAGATTTCATTTCACTCCTTCTTTGCATCCATACAAAATAGTGATAATTCAATAAAAATGATTCAATTTTATTCATAAAAATATGCAATAATTTCATCAATGTTTTGTTATGACGTTGTCACGTTAAACTATCGTCCGTAAACAGACCTTACAGACAAACAATTCTTTTTTTTTAACTAGCAGTCGAGAAGAGGGGGGCAGGTGAAATATGACGTGGCGACGCTGTCAGAGTTAACTGGAGTCGCGCGGACCTCCCAAGTCACGAGACCCTAGTGAAGGGGGGGGGGGGGGACAGTGTACACGGGTTACTTAGCGGCAATTACCTCGAGACGAGCACAAGCAATTAGTCAAGTATCTTGTTTTTAGTACGAGGGGTAAAGAGGGGAGAGGAAATGAGAGGGGGAAGGGATTTCCCTCGTTATCCGCGCGACGTGTGTGTTCGGGTGGGGCGTCCACGCTTTGGTGTCGCAACGTCGCGACCCTACGACCTCATCGGGTTCTTTTTTTTTTTTAAGTTTCCGCCCATTTGGCGGGAAGGGGGGGATAGTCTCGCCTATAGTTGGGCGGTGGCTCGAAATAAAATACGGCGGCGTCGACGCGACAAGTTATTTTACTTCGTCGCGTTGCAACCTGGCGCCGACCGGCTTATACAGGATGCCACATAAATCATCCGTCAAGCCGAGAACAGTTGATATGCCAGTAAATTACGATTCTGACTTTAAAAAAAAAGAATGAAATTCAAAAAATTTTCTTAGTTTTCGAGTTAAATGAAATTTTTTTCAGATGTTTCTAAATCATTACCCTGCACCAATTTTTTTAAGGTATTTTGAAATCCCTCCGCAACAGATGGCAGCACGATGGTTGTTACATATTTTTGTTCATTTACTCCATGAAAAAAAAAATTAGGTACTGTTTGTAACTGCTAGTCACTATAATCTTCAGGCATTCCAAGCTTCAAAGACGAAACATTTTGAATTCGAAACGATGTAAAATGGTTTTGGCCTAATATCCTGTTGGAACCAAGATGGCGTCTTTCGATTCCTATCGCTCCCCGGTGAAAACCATTTCGGAAACGCTTTGAGGCAGTTTCCGCTTCTGCGCGGCTGGGCAGAGGAGGCTGCGCCATGCGCGGCATCTGCGCACGAGAGGAGTAGTGAAGCGGGCATTTGCATGTGTCCTTTGGGCGGGCGGAGCTCCCTCGCACGCCTCCGTGCGCCCGTGTCATCTCCCGGGGGTCATCTCTATGGATGTGCACACCCGGCCAACTTCCTCGCCTTCCCTTCCCGCGTCATCTCCCGGGGGTCATCATCTGTGGATGTGCACACCCGGCCAACTTCCTCGCCTTTCCTTCCCGAGTCATCTCCCGGGGGTCATCATCTGTGGATGTGCACACCCGGCCAACTTCCTCGCCTTTCCTTCCCGAGTCATCTCCCGGGGGTCATCATCTGTGGATGTGCACACCCGGCCAACTTCCTCACCTTCCCGAGTCATCTCCCGGGGGTCATCATCTGTGGATGTGCACACCCGGCCAACTTCCTCACCTTCCCGAGTCATCTCCCGGGGGTCATCATCTGTGGATGTGCACACCCAGCCAACTTCCTCGCCTTTCCTTCCCGAGTCATCTCCCGGGGGTCATCATCTGTGGATGTGCACACCCGGCCAACTTCCTCACCTTCCCGAGTCATCTCCCGGGGGTCATCATCTGTGGATGTGCACACCCGGCCAACTTCCTCACCTTCCCGAGTCATCTCCCGGGGGTCATCATCTGTGGATGTGCACACCCAGCCAACTTCCTCACCTTCCCGCGTCATCTCCCGGGGGTCATCATCTGTGGATGTGCACACCCGGCCAACTTCCTCGCCTTCCCTTCCCGCGTCATCTCCCGGGGGTCATCATCTGTGGATGTGCACACCCAGCCAACTTCCTCACCTTCCCGAGTCATCTCCCGGGGGTCATCATCTGTGGATGTGCACACCCGGCCAACTTCCTCACCTTCCCGAGTCATCTCCCGGGGGTCATCATCTGTGGATGTGCACACCCAGCCAACTTCCTCGCCTTCCCGAGTCATCTCCCGGGGGTCATCATCTGTGGATGTGCACACCCAGCCAACTTCCTCGCCTTGCCTTCCCGCGTCATCTCCCGGGGGTCATCATCTGTGGATGTGCACACCCAGCCAACTTCCTCACCTTCCCGAGTCATCTCCCGGGGGTCATCATCTGTGGATGTGCACACCCGGCCAACTTCCTCACCTTCCCGAGTCATCTCCCGGGGGTCATCATCTGTGGATGTGCACACCCAGCCAACTTCCTCGCCTTCCCGAGTCATCTCCCGGGGGTCATCATCTGTGGATGTGCACACCCGGCCAACTTCCTCGCCTTCCCGAGTCATCTCCCGGGGGTCATCATCTGTGGATGTGCACACCCGGCCAACTTCCTCACCTTCCCGAGTCATCTCCCGGGGGTCATCATCTGTGGATGTGCACACCCAGCCAACTTCCTCGCCTTCCCTTCCCGCGTCATCTCCCGGGGGGCATCATCTGTGGATGTGCACACCCGGCCAACTTCCTCACCTTCCCTTCCCGCGTCATCTCCCGGGGGGCATCATCTGTGAATGTGCACACCCGGCCAACTTCCTAGACTTCCCTTCCCGCGTCATCTCCCAGGGGTCATCTGTGGATGTGCACACCCGGCCAACTTCCTCGCCTTTCTCGCCCGTGTCATCTCCCAGGGGTCATCATTAGTGGATGTGCACACCCGGCCAACTTCCTCACCTTCCCGAGTCATCTCCCAGGGGTCATCATCTGTGGATGTGCACAACCGGCCAACTTCCTCGCCTTCCCTTTCCGCGTCATCTCCCGGGGGTATCGTCTGTGGATGTGCACACCCGGCCAACTTCCTCGCCTTTCTCGCCCGAGTCATCTCCCAGGGGTCATCATTAGTGGATGTGCACACCCGGCCAACTTCCTCACCTTCTCGAGTCATCTCCCGGGGGTCATCATCTGTGGATGTGCACAACCGGCCAACTTCCTCGCCTTCCCTTTCTGCGTCATCTCCCGGGGGTCATCATATGTGGATGTGCACAGCCGGCCAACTTCCTCGCCTTCCCTTCCCGCGACGTCTCCCAGGGGTCATGGGCGTAGATCCCGGGGGGGCCAGGGGGGCCCGGGCCCCCCCTGGAATTAATGGGCCCCCCCTTGGGGGGGCCCACTTCGTGATTTTAAAGTTAATGGTGTACACATCATATATATATCAGATTATTATTTACAACGACGACAGACACTTTGACATGCTTTACATTCATACCTTCGAGTTCCGTAGTTATTTTCCCTTACCCCTTCTGCGAAAACCATGGTATGGAGTTTTCCAGTGAGAACTTTGAAACCCTTAATTCCTAGAAACCGTTCATTCCAAAGGACGAAGCTAGGGTAGGGTTCCGTTAGCATTTCCTCCCCATTGTTACCCACACTACCTTGTCCTCTGAAACGACAGTATTATAGGTTTCAGGTAGTCTGTTTTTAAAGTGGTTTTGCTCTCGTGTGCGCCAGTCTTCTGCTTTCTTGGCAAACTTCAACATGGATAAGTTCGTGACGCGGAAGACACGGAAAACAGAATCTGTTTCTCACCTGGTAAGCTTGATTGTTTTACAAGTAGTGACTATTATTTAGGTAACATATTTTATTTAAGTGATTATGTAATATTTTTTCCAGTAAATAAACAACTTAATACTTTAACAGTAATTATAGCTGAATTTAGTTCATTTACGAACTGAAACTTATATACCATTTTCTGAAATTTTTTAGCTCATCTTCATTCTGTAAGGCTAGCTGCTCTGTACGTTACATGTGAATATACAGGGAATAATTTTTTTTCCTCGTCAATATGGAATTTAAAATCACTCCCCTTTTATTATCAATCGATAATTTTCACAATTCATAGCCGATAATCACTTTATAACATTTGTTATTTGATAACTGCAACACTGCACGAGTAAACAGAAGTAAGAGTGAGAAAGAAGTATTTAAACGTTACACATCCGTATTTAAGTTAATAAGGAAGCAAACGCGTCTATTTAATAACTAATCAAGCGGCATATTTTAACTTAATAATTCACTGCCAAAACACTGATTATACTAAATATAAGCCGAGAAATGTATGTAGTTTAATTAGCTGAAGGATAAATTTCATAGTTCTATCTCAGAGATTTTTCATTTGTATCATTAAGTTTTTTTCTTTTTTACCTGGTTGATGCCTTTACTAAATAAAATATTCTTTAAGGGTTTTAATATGATTCGATCGTTCATTTGATGTTGATCCGTTTATTAGCTTTGGCGCTTTGGGTTTTTAGGGCGCAACAAAAACTTTGAACAAAGAATTTCACGAACAGCATTTGAATCGCAGTAATTATGTGATGTGGCATAAAAAAAAACCGACAAAGTGCGAGTCTAACTCGCGCACGAAGGGTTCCGTACCATTATCTATAAAAACGGCAAAAAAAATCATGTCTGTTGTATGGGAGCCCCACTTAAATATTTATTTTATTCTGTTTTAGTATTTCTTGTTATAGCGGCAACAGAAATACATCATTTGTGAAATTTTTTTCTGTTTTCACGTTTGTTGTATGGGAGCCCCCTTAAATATTTGTTTTATTTTAATTTAATCATTTATTTTTAAATTGAAATTAGAATAAACACTTTTGGAAAATGGTAATGTATCGGTGGGGTGTTATATATTTGCATTATATTCACGTATATTATTTTTATATATTTTTTTCGTGGATATTTTATGTATTTAGGTTACCAAATTATTCAAACATGTTTGAGAGATCACTGCTTATAGTAATTAATTAATAATTACTAAAACATATTTTGCTCTGCTTTATTGTTAATATCACTTACGTAAAAATAAAGTGTATAACATACGAGCTTATCATCCAGAGAAGACTTGTTTCGGTTGACCTCTAGCGTAAAATTCTTAAACCACAGAATTCACGGGCCCCCCCTGGAAATCCTACAGATTTGCGCCCATGCCAGGGGTTATCTCTATGGATGTGTACACCCGGTCAGCTTCCTTGCATACCCTTCCCGAGTCATCTCCCAGGGGTCATAGTCTGTGGAGGTGCACACCCGGCCAACTTCCTCGCCTTCCCTTCCCGCGTCATCTCCCGGGGGTCATCATCTGTGGATGTGCACACCCGGCCAACTTCCTCGCCTTCCCTTCCCGAGTCATCTCCCGGGGGTCATCATCTGTGGATGTGTACACCCGGTCAGCTTCCTTGCATACCCTTCCCGAGTCATCTCCCAGGGGTCATAGTCTGTGGACGTGCACACCCGGCCAACTTCCTCGCCTTCCCTTCCCGCGTCATCTCCCGGGGGTCATCATCTGTGGATGTGCACACCCGGCCAACTTCCTCGCCTTCCCTTCCCGAGTCATCTCCCGGGGGTCATCATATGTGGATGTGTACACCCGGTCAGCTTCCTTGCATACCCTTCCCGAGTCATCTCCCAGGGGTCATAGTCTGTGGACGTGCACACCCGGCCAACTTCCTCGCCTTCCCTTCCCGCGTCATCTCCCGGGGGTCATAGTCTGTGGATGTTCACACCCGGCCAACTTCGTCGCCTTCCCTTCCCGAGTCATCTCCCGGGGGTCATCATATGTGGACATGCACACCCGGCCAACGTCCTCGCCTTCCCTTTCCGCGTCATCTCCCGGGGGTCATCATATGTGGATGTGCACAGCCGGCCAACTTCCTCGCCTTCCCTTCCCGCGACGTCTCCCAAGGGTTATCTCTATGGATGTGTACACCCGGTCAGCTTCCTTGCATACCCTTCCCGAGTCATCTCCCAGGGGTCATAGTCTGTGGAGGTGCACACCCGGCCAACTTCCTCGCCTTCCCTTCCCGCGTCATCTCCCGGGGGTCATCATCTGTGGATGTGCACACCCGGCCAACTTCCTCGCCTTCCCTTCCCGAGTCATCTCCCGGGGGTCATCATCTGTGGATTTGCACACCCGGCCAACTTCCTCGCCTTCCCTTCCCGAGTCATCTCCCAGGGGTCATCATCTGTGGACGTGCACACCCGGCCAACTTCCTTGCCTTCCCTTCCCGAGTCATCTCCCAGGGGTCATCGTATGTGGATGTGCAATTCAGGCCAACTTCCTCGCCTTCCCTTTCCGAGTCATCTCCCAGGGGTCATAGTCTGTGGATGTGCACACCCGGCCAACTTCCTCGCCTTCCCTTTCCGCGTCATCTCCCGGGGGTCATAGTCTGTGGATGTTCACACCCGGCCAACTTCGTCGCCTTCCCTTCCCGAGTCATCTCCCGGGGGTCATCATATGTGGACATGCACACCCGGCCAACTTCCTCGCCTTCCCTTCCCGAGTCATCTCCCGGGGGTCATCATCTGTGGATGTGCACACCCGGCCAACTTCCTCGCCTTCCCTTCCCGCGTCGTCTGCCAGGGGTTATCTCTATGGATGTGTACACCCGGTCAGCTTTCTTGCATACCCTTCCCGAGTCATCTCCCAGGGGTCATAGTCTGTGGAGGTGCACACCCGGCCAACTTCCTCGCCTTCCCTTCCCGCGTCATCTACCGGGGGTCATCATCTGTGGACGTGCACACCTGGCCAACTTCCTTGCCTTGCCTTCCCTTCCCGAGTCATCTCCCAGGGGTCATAGTCTGTGGACGTGCACACCCGGCCAACTTCCTCGCCTTCCCTTCCCGCGTCATCTCCCGGGGGTCATAGTCTGTGGATGTTCACACCCGGCCAACTTCCTCGCCTTCCCTTCCCGAGTCATCTCCCGGGGGTCATCATCTGTGGATGTGCACACCCGGCCAACTTCCTCGCCTTCCCTCACCGAGTCATCTCCCGGGGGTCATCATATGTGGACATGCACACCCGGCCAATTTCCTCGCCTTCCCTTCCCGAGTCATCTCCTGGGGGTCATCATCTGTGGATGTGCACACCCGGCCAACTTCCACGCCTTCCCTCACCGAGTCATCTCCCAGGGGTCATCGTCTATTGATGTGTACACATGGCCAATTTATCGTAACGAAATGTTAATATAAGATATTAGTATAATACGTTCCTCTGGCTACACCCCTTCCCCCCCAAACCAATTTCCTATTAGCTATTTCCTTTAATTCAGAATTTGGGCAACTCTTGATTGAATTTTTCACATTTGACATTAACAATAAGAAGACAATTATAGTCATCATACGATTTTAATAAAATACACTTCACTTTGTTTTCAGCCCTGGGAACGGCGGGTAGTTCAGCTATATCGGCATTATTTCAAAATATTTAACTTTAAATTTCGTGTCTGAGTTTCGTATTATAAGTGTATTTGCATCACGAGAACACATTAATTTGCTCGTTACCGAAGAGTGTACTGAAATATACGTTCACATTTTATTTTTATTTCTGCTTTAATTTTTTTCTCTACATAGAAGGGTTCTCTTTCCCCACCCCCTTTTTTATGTTGTTGCATCGGGGGTTTATTCTAAATATATCGTTACATCCATGGAGTCATCTTGAAATCGAGATCCCTCGATAGGGTTTATAACGTCATACAATATCGAGAGCAAGTCAAGTGTATTCTAGGTAGGTAATCGTTAAGACACTGCAATCGCTCAGGTAAGTACAGGTAAGCTCAGGTAAGCACAGGTAAGCACAGGTAAGCACAGGTAAGCACAGGAAAGTTCGCATTTCTGTTCACTCATCTGTACTCTATTTTACTTGCACTTTTGAACATGTGCCAAATATTATTGTACCCACCAAACTCCTCGTATCTCCACCTGCGAAATATGACTAAAAAGCACGTAGCGTCCACGCAAACATTTGTTTTCTTCACCATTTCAATCCATTCGTCCACTGAAGGGGTCAATTTAAATCTCAGTGATACAATCAGTTTACCGAACATTCAATGTGTGGGTTAGGGTGTACCTACATTCAAGTAGACGTCATACTTCAAAACTATGAAATAATTTTTTTCTTTTAATGATATTTATTAAATAATTAAAAAATTAATTTTATAATTTTAGCGTAAGATTAATAACAATCAACAAAATCTAAAAAAAAATTTAGCTCAATGACAAAAATTTAATGAGTTATTTATTAGTAATTGTAGTGTGAATGAAAGGGTTAACGACGGACACATAGTCGAAGTCAGTCGGCGAAGCATTGATTCACCATCACGCACCGAGCTGCCCCCGCGCGGGGTCGTGACGAAGTGTGCCGGCTGTACACGGGCCCGGGCTGCGCGGGGTCGTGACGAAGTGTGCCGGCTGTACGCGTGGCCAGGCTGCGCGGGGTCGTGACGAAGTGTGCCGGCTGTACCAGTGGCCCGGCTGCGCGGGGTCGTGACGAAGTGTGCCGGCTGTACGCGTGGCCCGGCTGCACGGGGTCGTGACGAAGTGTGCCGGCTGTACGCGGGGCCCGGCCGCGCGGGGTCGTGACGAAGTGTGCCGGCTGTACGCGGGGCCCGGCTGCGCGGGGTCGTGACGAAGTGAGCCGGCTGTACGCGGGGCCCGGCTGCGCGGGGTCGTGACGAAGTGTGCCGGCTGTACGCAAGCCCGGGGCGGCACCTCAAAGGCGGGCGGCACGAAAGGGCAGGTTCTCCCACGGCGGGGGCGACTCACGACCCGAACCCGCACGTCGCGCGTCACGACAGTCGCCGGCCGCGGCGAGGAGTCGTATTCAAATTCTGTTTGCTCTGCGGCCGCGTGATACCAGCCTTTTTTTTCCTAACCTTGCACTGAGGATTGGGTAGACGGGGCACGCTCGCTGTGCAGTGTCAGACTTGCGGATCATACATTTAAAGGTTTACGAACCAATGCAACTGTTGAATGCATTCGCCAAAGCGTACGCCATTGCAACGTTTTTTTTTAAATTATAGAATTTTAAGCATTTTATCATCTGATTGTGTCTTCTTTATGAGAACCCAATTGACGGGCGGGGGAGGGGGACTGCCATTCCCAACCCGTTACCGCCTAGAACAAAAAAAATAAAGAAGTCATAACAAATAATAATTACTCCAGGTTCCACCTGAGCGTAGAAGTCAGTTTTTTTTATATTTTTAATTGTGTAGTATATTGAACTGTTATTAATTTTAATAATATTTTTAATGTTAAAAATCAAGCTTATTAGAATTTCTGATTTAAAAAATACTCGGGGTCTGAAAGTTATTTAAAATAGTACTTAATGTAAGGTGATAAAACACAATCAAACTGAAAACACTTCCGTCGGAAATCTTGAAGTTATCGTACTACCCCTCTTCCCCTTTCTCCTTAATTTAACTGAAGCGGGTTTTACAAATGCCAACCAACATTTCCTGGCTAATATCATTTAAACAGCGTGAAATAATAACTTTACCCTTATTCATCAATAATGTGAATGTTGAAAGTATTTAAACAGACTGTTTTCATTTTAGTCCAACCAATATTGTCTGTTTTTAAAGTACCTAAACAAATTTTTCATTTCTTCGTTTGAAAAAGGGGCTAAGAACAAAAAAAAATAATATAATGATATGTATATACATGTTGTCTGCTGGATCCCACACAGCTCTTCCTATACGTCATGAGTTTCTGATTTAACTCGTAAAGTATTGAAATTTCGCTGTGAATTTTGCATACCTACAGTAGCAAAAGATGGAAAAAAAACCTACCCGATTAGAAGCAATAATGGACCAATCCATATGCAAATATTCAGCTGCAAAATGTAAAAAATTCTGGCTAATTTAATTGCAAGCTTGTAACGGGTGTTCTTAAGAAAATCATTTCTACATGAAACGTTTTGCATGATATGAAATAGTAAAAATTTGACTGGGTTTAACTGTTAAAATTTTTCACATAAGTACTCTTCGCAAATAAAATGTATGCACATTTACAAAAAAAAATATTTTGGAAACAAATTGCCAATAATTAGTTACCGTCTCCAGTGACATAGAAATAAACAAGAACGTTAAGCTTGAAAATTTAATGAAAAAAATATTGAATCTTACATAAAAATATAAAAACCTGGGAATTATTATTGTAAGTTATATATCATTAATTTTCAATATTATACGTTTTTTTTGCTATCAAATATTTATTTTGTTAGGTATTTTCGTGTAGTACAAGTCACTCATTTGTAGCGTTAAAACGAAAACAACAAAAAAATTATTCGTAGATAATAAGTAGGGGCAGGCATTTTTCGCGAATAAATCTGAACGCCTATTAGACTGCAGCAAGGTATACCCGCAGCAGTGGTTTCTTCCATGTGATTGGCCGCCGGATGCGAGAGAAGTCGTTGCCTTATTCGACGCAGCCACTCAGGACAAATTTGCTTCCCCACTATATTACTGTGATCGGTGTCGTAACAATCAACATGTACCTGAAAGAAATTCCTTCAATCATGTAACACAGGCGATGCTATAGTGTTTTGACTTATAACTAGTCTCAGAATCTTTTCGCGAAATATGCATGCCCCTGATAATGAGCTAAGAAAGAGCATGCAAAAATTTCGTTAACGGTGTTTGATGTAATGTTAAGCGTGGATGGTCAGATTCGTTCACGTGCTTTTGCGTCGTAACAACGTCTTCGTTGTTTTTACTCGGACCGCAACGAGCGACCAGCTCATTGCACGCACGTGTGCTTTATTTCACGGTTCGCCGCAAGGGGGAACCTGCGGGGAAACCGTTTTTCCCTTTGGACGGGAAGAACCCGCACGTGATCCGACGGGCCGTTCGCGATCGCAAAACCCATTCTGACGTGAACCCGGGAATTGGAACCTGACGCCCCGTGTCCTGATTCGAATCGGCATTTACGACCCGGTTCCGTAAAACAAGTAAACAAGTCTTAGCGTGCCGATCGCCACAATCGTTTCTGCGAGCCCTACGTGTAAAGGTCGTTATGGAGCTCACGGAAGAAAATTAATTTATTCAATACTCATTTCACTCGCACTTAATCAACGGGACGCAAAAGGCAATCATTAGCGATTTCGCAAAAAAATGTTTTTTCATCGTAATTACTTTCAAACAAAACCGATTTTAATTTTGGCAACGACGTCTGCAAGTTAGAGCAGTAATGTTATGGCTCCAACGCTAAGCTTCTTCGTTTCATACTCAGGTCAAAATTCACAGCTATAATTTTTGTAAATAATTTACGAATAATTAGAGACCTGAATAATTCGCGGGTTAATTTCGTGTTATGCTAAAATTCAAATAATTATACCTTAGTGCTGCTTCTGCTATTGGTCCACTGTTAACCTGGAGGACTGAGGGCCAATTAGAGACCCTCACTCATTGAAGTGTCGAATCACAGGCCACCCAGTCGAGACGACACACAAGTCAACAGCCAATGAACAGTTGGCATTTGCCCGAGTGTGTAGAGGATATTGGAGTCTATCCTTGAGGTCATTGACCCGCGATTTTTTTCCGATCTCTACTAATAATCAATGCAAAAAAATTAAAACCAACATGTAAATTTTGTTTTCGTTAAACCTTTTCTTAATTTTTAAATAACCTTCAAAAAAGACAATGTAATTAATGTTTCGTAAATTCATATATAGAGGTCAACTATTTTATTCGGAGTTTTCTAAAAATTTTAAAATGAGATTTGCATATTTTTATGGCATAAGTTTTGCAATGCAATAGCACGAAGCCTTGAGTTAGATTGTGGAGGATGAATTGACGGTAAACATTTTTCCCTCATTTGATTTTACATCTCTATTGCGTGAAAATACTGTTGAAGTCCTTTAAAACATACATTTCTTGTGCCATATTTATGAAAGTAATTTTCTGCATTTGGAACTAAATGCGATATATCAATATGGTTCCACTTTAAACCCAAACATTAATTTTAATATTAAAGTGATAAAGTTTTTACATTTTACCTATTCCTGCACTACTTAATTATGAACATATTTTCTATCAAATAATTTTCTTAATCTTTTTACCTTTTAAAAATTAGTAATGTATTACGTAGTTATCATAATTGAGAAATTACCAATATCCTAAATGTTTTTGTTTATTCCTACATGCGAATAAATAAATATGATAAAAATTTTGAAAAGAAAAAATTAATTATTTTTAAATATTATGTAGCATGTGAACGTAAGCTGGTATTTTAAGCTTGAACATATATCATAATTTTATATTCAACCAGAACCGCCTCGTAGGTTATATAAGATTTGTCAAATTTAAGTGTATTCGTAAACTTTGAATACCTACAATTATTTTGAATACTTAAATTCTTAAATTTAAAAAATAATTTCTACATAAAGCATATTGCATGTTATGAAATTGTAAAAATTTTAATCGTGTTTATCTGCTGAAATTTTTCACATAAGTACTCTTCGCAGATAAAATTTCTGTACATTTCCAAAACAAAATCTTTTGGAAACTAGTTGCTAATAGTTTGTTATTCAACACGAAATTTATTGTAACTGTGTACGACAAATTGCTATAGTTATTTTTGCATATATGAAATAAGTTTTTAGAGATAATACTAAGTACCTAATTCTTACGAACATTGACGCATAATTCAATAATTTAATTGAAGTTTCACTAAAGCATAAATTTCCTAAACCGCGAAAAATATAATCGAATATTAAACAATTTGACTTCATTTTGTTGTATCATGCTTATTATATGCGTAATTAATACTCGAAAGCCATTCAGGGAACGGTTTACGAATAACCTTAGTTATTGGGCGGTACTGTGACAACACGAAACATAGGTGGCTTGGTAAGAATCCAAACCCAGTATTACTGCGAACACTTTTTTGTATAAAAACCGTTGTTTACAAATATATAACATAATATAAATATAATTTACACTGCTATTTCTGTACCATTTAAAATAAAACTACAGTGTGTTCGAACATGTTCACGCCACAGCCTGCAGCGAAGTAAATTAAATGTTTTGTACATTGAAGCAATTCGTCTTGTGCCTCAATTCCTGTAGCGACTTCGTTGCACTGGTGAAACGAACAACCTTTCGGGCCCATGGGGCGTGTCGTATAGCGCTGGGTGGCCATCTTCACCTTCGATACATCACCGGTGGAAGAAAAATGGGGCGTGGAACCCATTGTCGTGACAAAGTCATCTCCAGGACAGACAGAATAAAAAAAATTATACATCTGCTTACTTCGTCGATTTGAAATTATGTTGGCTGAAAGGTTCAAATATAGGTACTACCATCACCCATAAACACAGAAGCTATTATGAAAATAAAAATTTTAAAAGTAACCACTCTGCACAGCTCATAAATCATAACAACAATTATTATAATAAAATTAAATCACTAAAAAATAAAACTTACTCTAAATTAATATATGTTTGTGAGAATGAAAGTTTTTTTTAGTACAATTTCAAAACATTTTAGTCATCAAATGTCGGTTTTTTTTTTTTGGAAGCTTCAAATCTGAAATTTGGCAATATTCTTTTTTTTTTTCAAGCAAATCGGATTAAGAAAACTAATTGAAAAATGTCATGTTTTTTAGAACTGGTAATTTGCATTGGGCACTTTTAAGTCACTCGAGATTTTAGTTTTAATCGTATAAACGTGTTTTCGCTTACTTTAAATGAAGTTATAACGGATCATGCCAATTTTTTTAGTTTATAGTTAGTTAATAGTTATTTGCATTACCAGGTAAATTATTTTTACCCTATGAATATTGTAGTTATAAAATTCCTGAATAAACATTTTATTCAAATGTAGAAGTAGCATATTGACGTGTAAAAACGAAATATATGTTTTATTGAAAATATACTACATTAATAAATACAAAAAATCTCACCAATTCTTACCCCTCGTTTACTTTCAGTTATTTATAAAGATAAGTATTATTTTTCTTAAAACATAAAGCTTGTTTTACTTGTATGCTCATGTACTGAGTATTTTCTAAGATTTGACTCTTTTTAAAATCTTTGGTCATATCAAAATAGACCTACATAATAAAATTTTATTTTTATTAAGTATGGAATTATTTCTTAAAAATCAGCAGTATGTTTCATCAGCTCTAAAAAGACGCCAAGACTTAAAGAAAAACAATTAACTTTGTTTCACTTGAGTGACCTGAACAACGAAATTAAAATACTTTGTCGAGTTAATTTTCCTGTGAGATAAAATTCATTATCTTTACGCGTTTGACAAAATAAACTACAGCTGGTTGTAAAGAATCATAAAAAAAAAGTTTTTTTTTAAATAATATTTGAGTTCAAAAATATGAAATAGAACTAAATTATAGAAAATCTCGTTTGAATTATAGGTTTCTGAAAAGTAGTATTAATAAAGATTATTTACTTTTTTTATTCTTTTTGCAATAGCTACCTAACGTATGATATATTCGTTGGCCTTTGACAAGTTCATTCGAATCCTTGATATTTAAGTTATTATTGTACCATTTTAATACAAATATTATGCCTTCAACCTTTCTGTTAACTATTTTGGGGTCGAAAAATCCTTAAAATTTTATTTAAACAACGTAAAATGTTATGTGAACAACGTGGAATTTTGAGTGGTTTATTGGTTTGCAGATTAAAAGTTGGACGGTTTCAAAAGACGATTTTTTCGTTTAATATTGTGATTATTCATTGAAATTTCTTAAAAATTTAATTTAATTTCAAAGAATTTTGCAAGTGTGCTAGAACTCTCCAATAAATACTAGATACTTGAGATCTCTACCTTTTTCCTGCCTAGTAATGGGTGTGTTTGTGTTAGTGAGGCGTGATGATAAGTGCGACGCGCGCTGGTGCATCTAGCGCGGTTAACACCTCTATGAGCAAGGCAATTATGAGATTTGAGCGGTAGCCATAACATAATATGATGGGGGGGGGGGGGGGAATGAAAATGAAGTTGCAATGCAGGTTGCTTGAGTGCTTTCAGTAATCTATACCAGATGTTCCATGCCTGAAAAATATTCCAAAAACACGCTTTTTGGCAGTTTTCGCTCTTCTTACAACACCGTTTAAAAATGAACTAAGGAAACGGAAATACTCACCCGCACTTAGAATATTGGGAAGTTTGCAAATCGTGTGTTCTTTTTTTCTGAATCTCTGCACGCAGTGTGTGTGTTCAGGTACCTTCAGGGTCAGCTCCAGGGCAGAGCAAGCCTAGCAGGTCTACCACATCGACGCACCTGCGAAGTAAAGTTCCCGCCGTTAAGTTGTAGAATTATATTAATTACATAACGTTAGCATAATTTATTCGGGATTTTTAACAACGCTTAATTCATCTTTATTATTACTTTTTTTTAACTTTCAACGTATAAATAAACTATCAAAATTTCAGTTCATGGTTGACTTAGAAATGTTGATTTAAAGAGTATATTTTGCAAATATTTCATTAATGCCCTTTTTTTCTGGAGGGTTTTAAAAATCATCAAAAAGGGAGAGGAACAGTCGGCGGATTTACTCTTCAAGATATTAAGGTCCCGCCGAAGTAAATAGCCCAGGAACACAGCAAAGTCTAGGGCCACCTCCGGGTATGTTGAACGTTAAAACTTCGTTACGAAACCAATGTGGTGTCTTTCAGTTCCTACGTCCCTCCATTAATCGCATACTTCCGCTAGGCCAGCGGGGCGAGGTTCGTCATCTGATAAGTTTTGAAATTGTTCCGGGGGATTAAAAATTAACGTCAAATTGTCGAAAGTTTCCGAAGTTTACGGGTCGATGTATGCCTATAATGAAAATTTCGAGTTTATAGCTTATCCGTAAGTGGGTTATAATTTGTATAGATGAGTCAGTCCGTCAGCTGTATGTATATTCTTTGAAATGCAATAATTGGACTATATATTATCTATGTTATAATTAGAGACCTGCAAAATTCGCGGTTTCGATGGCCTTCAGGATAGACTGCACATACCCCTGTACACTCGGGCAAATAACGCAAGTTCATTGGCTGCCGACTTGCAAGTCGTCTCAGCTGGTTTGTCTGTGATTCGATCCTTCTTTGGTTGAGGGTTTATAACTGGTTGAGATTCGTCCAGATGAACAGTAAGCCAATAGCAAAATCATCTAAGAGGTATATGTGTTTGCATTCTAGCCTACCACCGAATGAACCCGCGCATTTTGCAGGTCTCTAGTTATAATTAATAATTATGTTCAGAAAGGCAAAAATATTTCATAAGAAAGATAGTGTTATATATTATTTATTTTTTTTGCATTTTAGAACATATCGCTATTTTCTCGGAAGGAACGAGCTAAGGCGAGATTTCTTGCATCAGTCAAAAAGGCTTCCAACAGGCTGCGAGCAGTCGCGGCGGCGCGGCAGTTAAAAGCAGTTGTTTATCGGCCACACTGATCCCTCGTGAAATATCCGTGGAGTTGTAAGGTGTGTGCGTAAGGTCGTGATCCTGAACTGTAACGACAGCGATGCGAGAGCTTCACCTTCGACCCGGGAGAGCCACAGCGTAGCGGCTCGTAAATCTGTCGTCGCGGCATTCTGCTACCCGACCTCCCCCCTCCCCCCCCCCCCACCCTCAAGGAAGACCGCACGAGCTGAACGCAAGCGGGGATGCACCACAACGCCGAACGTACAATAACGCCGAAAATCATAACACCGAAATGCCAAATTGACCACAACGCCAATAGCTAGAAAACTGCTTTGTACCACAACGCCGAATTACCACAACGCCTAAATACATTAACCCCGAAAAATGTCATTGCAGGACTGACACAAAGGTTAGGTTAGGTTAGGTTAGGTTAGCACACAAATTCATTCAGTTGTTTTTCATTCTGATCCTGTGCCCACCCCCCCCCCCCCCCCCTCCCCGCAGCAACATTTTTCGGCGTTACTGTATTTCGGCGTTGTGGTACACAGCAGTTTTCTAGCTGTCGGCGTTGCGGTCAATTTGGCATTCGGCGTTATGGTATTCGGCGTTATTGTACGTTCGGCGTGTGGTATTTCGGCGTTGTGGTAACGACCCAACGCAAGCCCTGTGGAAGAGCTCGGGCCCGCACTGCAATGGCGCCTAAAACAGAGAAGTATCATCCGGAACATTCCACCGTCACGTCTGCCGCTTCCAACAGTGCGCGGAAACGTAAACAAAAAAAAATGGGCAAACCAAATGAAACTGCATTTCAAGGTTACGAAATATTAATTTAACTACAAAAAGAAGATCATGTAACAGGCAGAATTTAGGTGAGTGATAAAAAAATGAACGACATATTCATGGTAGAACACTAGGTGTTCTTGTACTTAAAACGAATTTTTTTGACGTGACAACGTCTAATAAATCGATGAACGCCGGCTGGACGCACGAAAAAGTGTCCCATTACGCACATTGTTCCGTTACGCTGTGTCCCGTTACGCTCATTGTACGCTTGCACCGCATCTATCTCTCTTCCACTCGATTGGCCTATGCGTCCGAGGAGAAGAAAGACAGCGGCAGCACACAACTTACATCTACACGTGAACTGTTCCGTCGACTGTTTATAAAGTGAAGTGAAAAGTTAATGCGGTGTTCATTGCTTATTACAACAACAATTTCGGCAATAAAGGTTAATTATTCTTGCATTTTAAAAATCTAATTACTAGTATAATTTCAAGTACCTATTTATTCTTTTATTATTAAAATAAAAATGATTCAATTTTATTCATAAAAGTATGCAATCATTTCAACAATGTTTTGTTATGACATTTCACGTTAAACTATCGTCCGTAAACCGACTTTACAGACAAACGGTTTTTTTTAGCGTATTTGGAACGTAAAAGAACCACCGCAGTCAAGTACTCGGCTTCAATCGGTCGCACGGAGTGACGTAAAAGGAAGAGCTCAGCATAGCCGAGCTAATTCATACGGGTCCGTCTCCGGCTGCGTGCAATTGTAGAACGGACCATAAAGACACCTTTCATTCGCGCGTGTGCGCCCGCGTTTCTTCGAACTCCCGTGTTGGTTAAGCTTCATCGGGACAAAGATACTTTTTTTTTTTATTCAAAACACCGCCATCCGCCGCGCGAACGCAGGTTCGCCAACCATGTCACTCCATCCAAAGTCACCGTCGCAGTTTCATTTCATTCTGCTTTGATGTTGGGCGTTTTCTATTGCCGAGAAGTAGGTCAGTGCAAAATCAGTGAATTTGATGTAAATGCTCAAGTTTTCAAGATAAAATTGCGTCCACGTGTTTGGAATACCGCGCCTGAAGATAATAAAAAAAAACAAGAAATTTAACAAGGACAAGAGGTTGGCATGACTGCATTGTAAATACTTAGTACCACCAAAGCTGCCAGCATCGTTCGCTCTTGCAAATTTGTGAATGAAAGGACATCAGCTGAAACGCGGCGTTAAAGCAAACGCGTGCTTAAGGTTGACACTGGCTCGAGAAAAGCACGTCTCTTCGCCTCTACCGCTGCAGGTACCAACCTGGTGCGCTGTCTTCGCGTCAGCATCTCCCCTGGTGGTGTCTGTATAATTTTATGGTAAAATATTTCTAGATAAAGGTTATCTGCACTTACCTATTTTACTTAAGGATCCAGGAGTCCCCGAGAAAACTCAGTTTCTAACTAAAAATTTTCCTGCACTTCCTTAATTGAATTGTTTTTAATTTTAAAGTGCGATTACATTTTTTTTTATTGCTTGCCACTTAGTTTCTTTACGTACAAGACGACGCTGTATTATTTTCGCTTGACGGCGTAAAAATAAAAGAAAAAAATGGGTGCGTGTACTTAGGTACGCGCGTGAGAAGTTATACTTATTTGGCATCATTAAAAAATAGTTTTTAATTGCATGCAAATATTGCGTGGAGTCCCTCCGCGCGGAAGAAGTGAAACTTCGTAATGTGGAAATGAAAATAGGAAGGGGTAGAAATTGATTTTTTGTGAAATCATTTTGTATAAAATCAAACAAAAAAATTTGTAATGATTCATAGATTGATTTTCAGAGAGAGAGAGAGAGAGAGAGAGAGAGAGACCTATTGAATGTCTATAAAACTCACTTTTTTATGAGAGAAGATTTTCATGGAATAAATCATGAAATTATTCAACGATAAAAGCTGTTTATTTAATTAAGCGGACGGGTTCGCCCCAAGGAGAAAATTGACGCGGCGAGATCTCGTGGACATAGAGAAATGACACGCACTCACTATTTTTGTGTCTATGAAACATGATTTTTTTCTGCAATTTAAATTGTAATATACGAAAAGGGTATTGAAAATTGAAACAAATATGGCAACACTACAAACTGTCAGGATCTTTATTTTTTTCTTACTCTCTACTTAGTTCCTTACAATAGCATTCACTCTCGCTCTCTCTCTTTCTATTCCCCCTCCCCAGGAGCGTTAAACGTTTAACGCAACCTTGTTGGAAGTCGCATTAGAAGTATAACTTCAAAAACTGCTAACGGAAATTCGCATTTAGACCCATGTGTTCTCATTGGCTCCAAGAGAGGCATATGGGGGAAATCATCCACACCTAAGATCTCGGATAGTGGGTCGTTCGGAAAAGTGGTCATTCAGAAGAATGGCGTTAACACACTCACCATTCAGCCAACCATTAACCCTTTATTACTCGTAATTGTTTTAAAGTTGGACAGTTTCATGGATTTCCACAAAATAATGAAAATTTTTGAGAATTTCAAATTTTACGCCTATTCCTTCCCTGTGACTCTAACCTATATGGGAATTATAAATACATTATATTATTTTGTGAACAGTAATTTTAATACTATTGTACACATATATATGTCGAGAAAAATCTGTTTCTCACAATTTATTTATATTTATGTTTGTTACAATAACAATAAATAACCTTAAAATTGGAAATACCGATCTGGAAAGGATAACCATAATTAATTATTTAAGGTTTGTTTACCTAACCGACGTCTACAATTTTTCAGTAAGTTACAACTATCTGAATGACTGTCCACGAATTAAAAACACCTTAATAAGTCCAGTATTTTCTCTCCCCACTGGAGCTGAGATCGTCAGTGGCTCTCTCTACCGCCCGTCTCTGAACACGCGTCTCGGTCCTAACTCACTGCTTTGTACTACTACTACTACTACTACTACTACTACTCGTTAGTCACACACATGACACCGCACCCGATGCACCGACTTTGGCGGGGCGACTGAAATGCTGCCCCTTGGAAGGGCAGCCCTTCAGGATTGTTCTGGCAATGGTTTCTTTGTACAGTGACTGGAAGGGCAGCTCATCCCATTTCTGAAAACATGTTTCTTTAAGTGTTTAAATAATCCTGAAAACTTGCTCCTTGGAAGGGCAGCCCATCAGGATTTTTTGACAGTAGTGTTTTTGAAAGGTTGTCTGAATTGTTGCCCCTTGGATGGGCAGCCCTTCAGGATTTTTCTGACAGTGGTTAGTTTAGGTTAGGTTAGGTTAGGTTAGGTTAGGTTAGGTCACTTTACAAACTAACCACTGTCAGAAAAATCCTTAAGGGCTGCCCATCCAAGGGGAAACAATTCAGACAACCTTTCAAAATCACCAATGTCAGAAAAATCCTGATGGGCTGCCCTTCCAAGGGGCATGTTTTCAGTATTATTTAAACACTTAAAGAAACATGTTTTCAGAAATGGGATGAGCTGCCCTTCCAGTCACTGTACAAAGAAACCATTGCCAGTAAAATCCTGAAGGGCTGCCCTTCCAAGGGGCAAAAATTCAGCTCCTCCATTTGGCCACCTTCTGGTACACGGCTGTAAAAAGGTACAGTTATCGAGTGACAAGTTGTTACTGACAACAGGTTAGGCTTGCAACACTTCGCACTGAAACCACTATCTCCGGGCAAACGCTGCGATGAGTCAGATAACATAGACCATGGCAGATTTCTTTTCCAACATCCCTTATCTGTGTGTATTGTGTGCTGTAAGCTGTCTACGCTGCGTAAACACCCAATGAATTCAAAATACTTATTTATCAAAAGCTAAAAACTATTTGATACGGTTTATCAGAAACCTCGGCCCTGCCATGTTACTAGTTTTGCCGGATCATAAACCATCCATATATTTTTAATGAAAATACCAGAGAAAAATTAATAGATAGTATAATGATATTTATAACAAGTTGTAAATGAGCGTTACCGTTCAAAAAATATATTATCTGATATCAGGTCGCTCCCGTGGTCAACACATACCTGAATCTACACGCAAAAATAAAAATCCGAATGCGAGCCGCTAGCTCGGTGCCGGATTAGAGAACTTGCCGAAATAAAAACAAAATAAGAATTATAGAAGGTTTCGAGTTGAACCACGCCGGATAAAAGATTATTTCGAATTGAAAAAAATTTGATTATAGAACGTGTCAAATTGAAGAATGCCGTGTTACATAACGTAACCGTTATAAAGAAAGCTGTATTAGAGAACGTTCGAATCAAAGAATACCGTATTACAGAATATTTAGATTTGAAAAGAGCTTGATTCGAGAACGTTCCAACTGGAATGATGCAGGATTACAGAAGGAAGAAGTAAAATTATATTCTTAAAAAAATTGGTTTCAATACAAATCTAGAAATCGAGCTTCAGGAATTAAATATTATGTGAGCAGAATCACATAATTAAAATTTTATGTAAAATAATAAAAAAAAATACATATTTGTCATGAAAATTTAAAAACAAATGTGTAATCTCAAATAAAAACTTTAATTTGTCAATGTGGTACTCTGATGGACAGTTTTTTGTTACCTATATATAGAGTCCCGGAAATTTCGCGGATTCCTCTGGCCTCACGACAGAATTCAAAGTTATAGGTGTGCTCGACCCATGTTTACTTTCCCATTGGTTGATTTCTTAGCGAGAACATTTCATCCTTGTTATTTGGCACTACCTGATTCGCTTACTTCTCTCCTAGCTGGACATCGTTGGCTCACGGTCGTAGAGAGGCGTGTCCAGATAACTGCGGTCCAATCATGAACACAGTGCGACAGTGTGGAGGTTTTGCATTCTAGCTTGCGACAAAATGAATCCGCGAAATTTCCGTGGCTCTACCTATAAATTTGCAACTGTAATGAAATTGGCCCCTGGATTTCCGAAATTATTTCACGAAGGAAGAAACGTATTTGTCCTCTCTCTCTCTCTCTCTCTCTCTCTCTCTCTCTCTCTCTCTCTCTCTCTCTTCTCTCTCTCTCCAGAATCTCTACAACCCAGGGAGTGGTTAGCGACGAGGAGGGCAGGACGAACTCGTGGCGACGGGCGACGGCTCTTCCCCCCCTGCCCCTCCAGCCCTGCTCCCGACCGAGAACGTGATTCCCCGGGAACAATGGTGACCCGTGACGTCACGTACAGGGGTCACCAGGTGTGCCGCCTCCCTCCCTCCCTGCGCGGTGACACGCCCCTCCCCCACCACACACAACAACCCTCCCAAGTAGACTTTACGACACCGACACGCTGAACCTACAACGCGAACGAGTCATTTCACACGCGCGGCCCACGCGACTTTCCCGCCCACGAGCCGCATTCTTCCGCGGGTCTCAGCTCTGCCACACGTACGTACGGTCACGGGAAAAACAGTCGATACCACTGGTATCGAGAAGTTTTCTATCGATACCGATACTTCTGTACTCGATACTTTCATTGAAATGAATTTTTTTTTGCAAGTATCGTACCAAATTTTTCTACGCAAACTAATTAATAATAATAATGAGTCTGGATTCAAGCGACGAACTTCTGCTGCAAGTTTATCAACGAAAAAATAAATAGAAAACACATTTATGACTTTCATGATGTGAATAAATATTCAATATGAAAGACTGAACATTAGTATTTTTTTTTGTAACGAGCGTACTGGAGGCGGGGCCACGGGGCGGGAGAAAGGTCTTACCCGTTATCACGCGGTCCATTACTGTCACGCATCTGATCGGATTAGCAATGGAACCTCGCTAACCCCTCCTTTCCGCTTACCCCTTTCCTCCGCACCTCTTCTGGAGGGTTTGGCAAGTGATGGTGGCGTAACTGTGATGCCATTGTTCTGGGAGCTTCGGGTTATCAAGTCGATCCTGACCGCGCGACACTTCGAACTTCGAAGGGATGCGAGACCATTCCAGAAAGGGGCTTATGGGGTATGCAAATGGCTATGCCAGCCTCCGAGGGTGAGTGACCCCTCGATGAGAGAACGTGGAAGACGAGGGGCGGGATTCGTGCATCGGGACGGTGTTGTGTGCGCGGCGGACGATAGATAAGTGCGAGGCAGTGTGTTGGGACAGAGGTGCGAGGTTTTAAAAAGGTATCCCAGTTAATTAAATACAGTTTCATCCCTCGTCTTCCACGTTCTCTCATCGAGGGCTCCACTCACCCTCGGAGGCTGGCAAAGCCATTTGTACACCCCATAAGCCCCTTTCTGGAATGGTCTCGCATCCTTTTTGAAGTGTCGCGTGGTCAGGGTCGAATTGATACCCGAAGCTCCCAGAACAATGGCATCACAGTTACGCCACATCACTTGCCGAACCCTCCAGGTGGTGCGGAGGAAGGGGTAAGCGCAAAGGAAGGGTTAGCGAGGTAAGTGACAAGCAGTGGAGAAAGCCACTGTCGAGTTGAGCTCCAGTGGGGACAGTTAAATGTGGTGTTTAATTTGCGGACAGACCATTTAATTGTTATAAATTAATTAATAGTTTTAAAAGTAGCAGGTAAATAAAACTGTATTTAATTAACTGTGATACCTTTTTCAAAACCTCTATTCCCACTTTAACAATATGTTTATTTTAATGGAGTGCAACAACCACGGCGAATATTTTTTCACTGTTTAAAATTTAAATCATTGGAATAACAAGGGTGAGTAACACGTTTTAACGTGTGTAACGTACCACACCAATTTTTGTGTCAGCGTATCAGGTGTGCAATGAGAATTTCCGCCTGGTAGCGGGCCACCCGATAACTTTTTATTATCGCCGCGTGGGCCAGCCACCACATGCCTGCATGAGTCGTGACGTAATCGCCACGTGACCATGTGAGGATTGCCGTACGGAACATTCCGCGAGGAAAGATTCGTTGCAAGTCTGGTTGGCGTAAGTAGGGGGTACCCCAAGCAAGGCCAAGTATTTGATGGATATGGGAAAACTCACAGTACTAAAGATACAGCACACATGAGAAGAACACGAGGTAATGCATCACCTGTAGTTTAATTCACAGGAGAAATGCAACTATCACTCCGTAAAGATGTGTTTCTTTTGTACGAGGGAAATAAAGGACAATTTTTAAGGTTATTAGCAATGCATTTACGCGAAGCAGAATGTCCTGTTGTCGAAGCACCAGGTGATGCAGATATTTACATTGTGCGAGGAGAGTGTGTCTACTGCAGCGACTACGTCGTGGATAAGCCGGGTTCACGCCGCGCCCACAGCCGCCGAAACGCTGCTGAACATCGTGACGCTGACCGACAAGAGACCCGTCGTCAATTCTGCCGGACTCGACTCTTTTGTCTGGTGAGATACCAATTTATTTATTTGCAACACAGCAGACTTAACCCATCTTCTCAGAGGACGAGTGCGGAACCTGGAACGAGTACGCCGGCATCGAAGAGGTAGCGAGTAACGCAAGTGTGGAGTCGTACTAGCCACGTCTGCAAAGGGACATGTGCAATACGACCAGATCTAGGGAACTTGGTAGCAAGTAAGCCAAGGAAACAGTGACGGAGTTCCAATGTATTTTGTAATATATATATATATATATATATATATATATATAAATAGTATCAATAAGGATATCAACAACATTAGCAGGTAATGTAACATCGACCTTATGTGCATGAGGCATAGTGATGCTGGTGCTCTCTAGGAACAAACAGCAGAAACAAAGATGATGGAATCCAAGATGGTGGCAAATAAAGAGTACACGAAGTTTGTTGCTACAGGACTCTGTTGGAAACTAGTAACGCTTGATTTAAGTGATATCTACGGGTGTGAATAAAAAGCAACATTGTTATTTAAGTGCAGTTGTTTTGAAAAAGGTAGGCAGGCGTAAGGTGCAAGCAGTTACGACAAGATTAACACAGGACACGTGAAAGAATGAACAGAGACTTGTGTTCAGTGCTATACTGAACACGGGCGTCTTGCACAAGGTTATTCACGTTGGACTGGTTGGAGACTGTGGAGCTGAGTTCTACTCGCTGCCCCCGAGATCGCCGAGCGAGTCGGCAGCAGAGGCGCAGCTCAAGAGTCTGGAGGCGGGCGCTAGGGTGTATTGCAGGAACGAGTGGGGACATCGCGGAGCGAGTACACACAGCGAGTGCTCCACTCGCTGCGAGGACTTGTCTGCGCAGCCCCACGACTGTGACGCAGAAATCGAAGGCGAGTGACGTTTTTTACGTGACAACGTCTAATAAATCGATGAACGCCGGCTGCACGCACGAAAAAGTGTCCCTTTACGCACATTGTTCCGTTACGCTGTGTCCCTTTGCGCTCATTGTTCCGTTACGCTGTGTCCCGTTACGCTCATTGTACGCTTGCGCCGCACCGACAGAAGTGAAAACTTACAACTTTGTTTATAAATGTGTAATATGAAATATTTCTACGTCAAATGTACGTAAGAAAATGAATCTGATTACTAGTATAATTTCAAGTATTTATTCTTTTATTATTAAAATAAAAATGATTCAATTTTATTCATTAAAGTATGCAATCATTTCATCAATTTTTGTTTTATGACGTCACGTTAAAATATCGTCCGTAAACCGACTTTACAGACAACCAATTTTTTTTTAACGCATAATTTCAGGCGGGTATAAGCTAGGGCACTTACGCCATGAAAAAGTAGACACATAAACTATTAATGGTTTTCCCAGTTTTTTGTTAATAATATTTTTTAGATTACCATTTTGTAGACATATGAACTATGAATAATTTTCTAAGATTGCAAGATTTAAATTTGAGATTATAATTTGTTAATACGTATTGTTCTTTATAACGAATTAATTTTGTGAGGATTCCAAATATTGTTCGTTCTGTCAATAACTTCTTTTGCTATGTATAATCTAATGGTAGCGGATGTATATAGCAAAGGTTAATTTCATTTAAAGCTCAGTTGATATTAAATATATTATAAGGCCTTAATTATGCTTTCAGAATGTGGCTCTTAAAATTAATATTATAAGCAAAAGGTCTTTTAAATAAGTAGTGTTAAATCGTATATTTGCAAGCGTGTGATTTCGTACTATTTTATATTCACATAATGTCAGTCGTTCATGAGTATAACTATACTGCAAGGCCAAGTGTATGATCCAGAGAAAATGTTAATTTGTGATGTTTGTCATAATTATGATGAAAATAAAACAATATTTACTCTTAGCACTTCTCTCGCTCGTTATTAAAAATTACCGTCTAGTGTCGCGCCTCATGGGTAGGGACCGGAAAAATTCGCGGGTTCAGTGACCTGTAGGATGAACTCCATAGTTCTACGTACACTCGGTCAAATGTCACCCACTCATTGGCTGCTGTCTTGTGAGACGTCCCAACGTAGCAGCCTGTGATTCGATACAGCTTTGGTCGGGTGTTTCTCATTGGCCCAGAGTCATCCAGGTGAGTTGTGAGCCAATAGCAGAGGCAGCACTGAGGTAGAACTATTTGTATTTTAGCCTATCGCGAAATGAATTCGCGAATTTTTCCGGTCTTTACTCATGGGGTATATAGCATTGGGCACGAACGTTACAAAAGTTATTTGGGAAAAAAGATGTTACTTCCAATTATTCCTATAAAATAATTTTGCGACACGCTCAAAACTCGCAGTGGTCGTAGAACTTCAATTTAAAAACAAATCCAGACGATCATTTTTCCATCTTAAAAATAATTAATATATTATTTACAACCGGTTAGAGGTAAAGGCTCCCGTTGAAAAAAAAAAACGAATACTATAAAAATCACTCAAAAATGATGAAACTATCGGCTTCATTAAATATGACGCTAAGTTCCCATGCATATTAACTTTGCGCCACGGACTAGACAGCAATGCTAGGAGGAACAGGTTGACAAAGAGCGCTTTTTGTACTATTCCAATGTCAAATTATAATCTTAAAAAAATTGGTTTGAATACATATCTAGAAATCAAGCTTCAGGAAGTAAATATTATATGAGCAAAATCACATATCACATTTTAATGTAAAATAATCAAACAAATCTACATAATTCTCATGCAAATTAAAAAAAAAATTGTGTAATCTTAAAATAAAAAAATAAAATTTGTCAATGTAGAAATCTGTTGGAAAGTTACTTGTTACCTTTTTAAATATAGAGACCTTAAAAATTCGCGGGTTCATTTCGTGTTATGTTAAAATTCAAATAATTATACCTTAGTGCGGCTTCTGCCATTGGTTCACTGTTAATCTGGAGGACTCAGGGCCAATTAGAAACCCTCAATCATAGAAGTGTCGAATCACAGGTTACCCAGTCGAGACGACTCACAAGTCAGCAGCCAATGTATAGTTGGCATTTTCCCGAGTGTGTAGAGGATATTGGAGTCTATCCTGAAATTCATTGAACCCGCGAATTTTTCTGGTCTCTACCTATATACATATTTGAAACAGTAATGAAATTGGCCCCTGGATTACCTAATTATTTCAGCGGAAGTTATAATCGTTAAAGGCTCCGGTGATTAGTTTCTCTTCGGGAGACGATATAACCGTCCAAGCCGTATTACAGTTCAGGTTGCGTCTAACGTGATTATGCTAATTAATTTCAGAAACAATGGCATTGACAGATTTCAAGTCTTTCATTTATTCCCATTGGCCGATTCTCGCGGCGTAATTGGTAATCACGGAGCAGAAATGATTGCTTCTCGTATGATTGGATGCCTTTATGTTTTTCTTTATACTTCTTTATATTTCAGGCGTTACCGCTGTAACTCATTATATGACGAGGTATTTTAGTATTAAAAAAACATGTAATTATCCTTTCGGTTGCTCAATTCAACTTAATAAAAACGATTCATTTTTTAAAATATTTTTATATAGTATCTACCTATCCATTAGCAATACAATGAACCTCGGCATTGTTTCAATCATCTTCGGACGTGGACTAATCTAATGTTTAATTGGCAAGTATATGGTAGTTAACGATTAGAGAGATCGGACTTTCAAATTATTGGTAACGTATCAGCACGAGCGTAGTCTGTTGACTTAATAATCACATGTTTAATTTATTTTACGTGAGACGATTATTGAATGAAAACATAACTAAATATATATTGTTTAAAAGTCGGGTGGTAGAGTATCAAATCCTTAATATAAGACGATGTGAACGTTAAAATAACAAGCCATGTTTGTACCACTGACTGGGCGAATCCATTTTTTTCCTATCCAAATGTTGAATTTTATTTTTAAAAAAATTGTTTCAATACAAATCTGTAAATCAAGATTCAGGAATAAAATATAATATTGGCAAAATGACATAAACTTAACATTGATAAAATAAATTTAAAACATTAAAATTTTAAGTAAGCATATTTAACTCCCTTCCAATGTATGTAATTTATATAAAAAAAAATTAATCAAATGCATATACCTTTTAGATAATTTTGCTATTGGCTTACTGTTCATCTGGACGAATCTCAACCAGTTATAAACCCTCAAACAAATAAGGATCGAATCACAGACCATCCAGATGAGACGACTTATTAGTCAGCAGCCAATGAACTTGCCTTATTTGCCCAAGTATACAGGGTAATGTACAGTCTATCCTGAAGGCCATCGAAACCGCTAATTTTTCCGGTCGCTAGCTATAAGGCAATCCAATGGAGACGTTCAATTCAGCAAGCAGCCAATGAGCAGGCAGGAGAATTAGTTTCCAATCCGTAACTGTAAATAAACAGTTGATGCATTATATTTTCGTTTGTAAATGGATTAGAAATATTTACGTAAACTTACGTATATCTGTAAATCTGTGTATATTCATAAAAGAAACTGTATCACTACATAATAGTGTTCGCAGTATTACTGGGTTCAGATTTTTACTGGCATCTATGCTTTATGTCGTCTCAATACCTCCAGTAGTTAAAATTATGTGTAAACCGTTCCCTTAATGGTTTTGCAGTATTAATTGCGCGTATTAATAAGCACAGTTAAATAAAACAAATCCATATATTTGAATACATTGTTATCTTTTACGTAGTGTAAACATATTATGCTTGAATGAAAATTTATTTAAAGTATAAAATTATTCGCCAATTTTCGTAATAAATGGCTCAGTAGGTATTACCTACTACAAAAAACGTATTTCATATATGCAAAAATAACCATAGCCATTAGTTCTACAAAGTTACATTATATTTCTTGTAGTATTACAAACTGGTTTTCAAAGGATTCTTTCGTGAAAAAAACAAATAATATTTTTTCTATGTGTCGTTCTCGAATGTTGCTTCTTGCCGTTCCTCGACGAATAGCAAACGGTAGAACGTAAGTCATACGACCAAAATGCTGGAGAAACAACTGTCCTTCGAATGAATTTTTGGTATACGCCATTGAAAATCTTAACTTTTTTTCCTTGTGATTGAAAACTGACTTTCGGGTATTTTGCGTGTCGGCCCATTGCCATTTCCCAAAGAGAGATAAATTTTTCGGGTTTCCCGTCAAATGATTGTTTGTCTATTGCTAGAGACCGGAAAAATTCGTGATTTCGATGGCCTTCAGAATAGACTGCACATTCCCCTGTACACTCGGGCAAATGACGCAAGTTCATTGGCTGCCGACTTGTGAGTCGTCTCGGCTGGTTCGTCTGAAATTCGATCCTTCTTTGGTTGAGGGTTTATAAATTGGTTGAGATGCGTCCAGATGAACAGTTAGCCAATAGCAAAAATCATCTAAGAGGTATATGTATTTGAATTCTAGCCTATCGCCGAATGAATCCGCCAAAAATTTTCCGGTCTCTATCTATTGCCACTGTCCTTTTCTCGTCTTGGCAGCCCACAAGAAGCTCCTGTAGGTTCTCGGGCTTAAATTATCTCACAAGTGAGCGATGGCCTTTCCTGGCCAGAAGGGGTCCTCAAGTCCAACAAATAGTTGGTTTCAAGTCCGCGGTAATAACGCCCGTATATTTTCACGTCGTCCTCCACGGAGTCCAGCGCGGAGTATAGAATTGTGGATAATGACCGGTGGAGGCGAGTTAATTATGAGAAATGGGGAAGGTGGGGTTCTGGGATGACCTGGGGTGGCCTTCCACATGTGTTCGGCCACCTGTGTTGCCTGACAGCGTTTTCTTGATGCGCTGCCAGCAAGCAGTAACTCCTTCAGTTGGCGAGAGAGAACTCTGAGGGATGTGTGCGAGTATTTGCTACATGCCCAGGGTTTTCTGCAATAATATATCGCGCACACGCTATTGTGCAGACTGATAGTTAACGAACTAAAGTAAATAGCGCTAGTAGAATGTTTTAAACTTATGCTATGCAAAATGAGCAATAATTTGAGCAAAAAACTTCGGCTGCAGGTATAAATTACCAAAAAAATTATTTTAAAAAAATTTTACGAGTTATGGTTTCAATTCCTTCCCTAAGCTGGTATACGTATTTAAAGTTAGAGCTTAACCTTTTTTTTAAACTAAAAACAACGGATAAAATATTTAAGATGGATAATTGTGTGTCCCGATATTTTTTTTTAATTTAATAAATATCTACAACCGCCATAAAACATATCACTGTTGGAAAATAGTTTTTAAAATTAATGTGTAGTATCAAAATGTCAAATAAAAGGTTATACGAAATTACAGTGTTACCTATTATAAAAATTTAAAGCGTAATAATTTCTCAAATTTTAAATAAAACATATACGCAACTTATTTTTGTGACTATTTCTTGGCTTATGGATTAAGGCCACATCTGTGACAAGACGGTGTACCCAACTTTTCAGCGAGACTTGTTCGGGCGATTAATTGTCAATAGCACAAAAAGATGGCTGCAAAAAGGCACGGCGAAACTTCATTTGCACCAACATTCACGCGAACGTTAGGGATGGACTAGAATTCAAATACGTTTACCTTTTTCCTGCTTCAGTGAGTAGGCAACAGTTTATCGGAAGGACTATGAGTAGGGGCATTCATATTTCGCAGAAAGATTACAAAACTAGCTGAAGGTTAAAATACTGTATCATCTTCTGTGTTTCGTGATTGGGTGGGTTACTCTCAGGCACATGTCAACTAATAAAACACCAATCACAGTAACTCAAGAGCGGAAACGCTCCCTAGGTGGCTCAGTCAAATAAGGCAAAGACTTCTCTCGCAGACGGCCGCCAATCACAAAGAAGCAACCACTGATGCGGTCGTACCTTGTTTCAGTCTAATATGCAATTTTTTTTTCACGAAAAAAGCCTGCCCCTACAGTCCAATTGAAAACCCTCTACGAAAGAAGTATCGAATAAAAAACATCCCAGCTGAAAGGTGTCACAAATCAGTAACCAATGAGCAGACGTAATTTTCCAGAGTGCATATAGGATCGTGAAGTCTTATCTTAGAGGTCGTTCAAACAGAATTTTTTTTTCCTGTCCCTTCTAATTTCTAGAGACCCGATGATTTCTTCAATTCATTTGAACACAAGTTAGACTGAAGAAAGGTATATCTTGGCAGTGCGTTGATGATTGGATCTTCGACTGAGGACCAATGAACTACCAGCTAGCAGTAGAGATACCGCAAGTAGGGGGGGGGGGTCCTACAGTAAGAAACTAACCAATAGGATCGCGTATGTGGGTAGAGTATACATAAGACAGTGAATTAAACCTTGACGCCAAATGAATCCACGTGATTTCCGGGTCTATAGACTAATCGATAGTTAATGCTGAGTTTAGACCAACGTTTATCGTATTTATGCAAATTTAATTTTCTTTGTATTTCATTACGCCAAAATGTTTATTACAGTAATTTAAAAAAAATCACCTGATCATTTCCCTTTGAAAAAACCTTGTACTTTGACTGCATTATCATTTTCGTAATTGGAACAGTAAATATTATAATTAACTAAATAAATATAGTTGAAGGTCTTAACTTAAAATATTTTTAAAGCCGGAACTACGGTTGGAATTTTACTAAATAATACCTGTGTTTTTTTTTTTTTTAATGTTCGACGTATATATTAGCGAAATTGCGCATGGGATGAATAATTTAAATTATGATCGCTTCCTTCTTCCCTTAACCATCCGTTACGGGAAACGGCCAACTCCTGATTCCAGCCTCTCCGGCATCAACGGTACCTGCGCTTTAGTGCACTGCGCACCGCTCTCATTATAGCAGCGAGAGATGCTCGCACGGGCGATTTGATGCGCGAGATAAGATACCGCGACCCTGGGGGCCCCCCGAAGGCCCAGAGACCTCCCAGTTCGTGCCAACTCCTCTGTCGGTAGACTGCGAGAGCTCTGGACACGGGAAGCCTTCATTTCACAGACGAGAGAGCCACACCCGAAGTTCCCCGAAGTTCATGCTCGCTTTTTTTTCCCCCGTTCTATCTCATTGTATAAACCGATGTGGCATTAAATTTTGCGGTCGATCTGTATAGGTTAGCTACATTATAAATACTTTCGAAACATTGCGGATGGTTGGTTATATTAGGCAAGTATAACTACATTAAAAAATACTGTAAAATCATTTTATGGTTGCTTAGCAAATAACGTTTTTAATATGTAGCTATCCAGGGCTAGGAAACCGTTTAAATGATTTCACAGTATCTTTAATGTAGCTATCCAAACCAAATCAACCGTCCACGATGTTTTAAAGTATTTATAATGTAGCTAACCTAACCTAATTGGCCATTAGTTATCATGAGTTACAATGAACAAAAAAACCAGAAGTTGCACGATCGGTAGAGACCGAAAAAATCACGGGTTCATTGACCTCTAGGATAGACTCCGCAGTACTTAACAAACTCGAGGAAATGACACCTGTTCATTGGCTGCTGATTCGTGAGACGTCTCAACCAATTTGTACATGATTCGGCACTTTCTTGGTTTAGGTTTTTCTATTGGCACGAAGTTTCCCAGATAAAATGTGGGTCAATCGCAGAAGCTGTACTACGGTATACTTTTTTGGATGTCAGTCTATCGCGAAATGAACTCGCGAATTATTCAGGTCTCTAACGATCGGGCGTTTGGCTCTCTCGTCTGTGAAAAGAGGGCTTCCCTCTCGACACAGCCTGCGTCACGCAACTTCGACGGTGTACTTACGTGCGCGCGTCAGAACCTGCACTTACTTGGCGTGACAAAAAAAAACATTCTATCTTTTATTTTTAATGCAAATTATCAACACAATTAAAACAATTACAGTTCTGGAGTGCTATTATAAATAATGTTTTTAATGTAAAAATTCATTAAATATAATTTATTTAAATAAATAGACTACTTTCTGTTCAGTATTAATTTAAAACATGTGTACAATTTTAATATTTAATTTAGTAAAATAATAAAAATAATAAAAATAAATAATGAATATCAATAAATTTCTTAATTTTAATGTTTTACTAAACAATAATTTAATAATTTATAATAAAAGTAAATTATACATACGAGAACAATAAAATGTTTTTAAAGATATGGACAAGTATTCAATATGAATCACTGAAGTATAAGATTTAAAACCACAACTTTACCTAATTTTTATTTATATGAACCATTTATTTAAGTGAAGCCTTTATTCACCCTGAGAAAATTTCGTTGCTTGGTGCCCGCGCCTTTTGAAAATTCACTCGAATAATTTTTTTTTTTCATAACGTACGTAAAGAAGTATAACTTAAAAAAAAATTGGGAATTAGTTGGCAATAGTTTGTTTTGTAAAAGTACGAGAACTATGATTTAACTCTATCCAGATCGACGCTAGTCCAAAGGGTTTTAGTGCAAACCGCTAAATTTTCAAAAATTACAGTAAATTCACGGACTTTCCAAGAAGGAATATTTGTCTCAAATAAACGAAGAGATCTTCATAATTTAAAATAACCTAATATTTGTAGAAACAACGCCGTATTTTACTTTCCCTGTTGTATATTTAGATGCAAATAAAGTTAAACACACGAGTAGACAAAAAGAACAGTGTTTTGTTGTAGACTTTACCAGATTTTTAATGTTTTGTTAATATACCAAGACATTTATTTTGGATTCATGTTCAAAGTGAAATCAGTAGGGACCGGAAAAATTCGCGGGTTCAATTACCGCTAGGATGAACTCCACAGCTCTATGTATACTCGGTCAAATGTCACCCACTCATTGGCTGCTGTCGTGTGAGACGTCCCAACGTAGTAGCTTGTGATTCGTTACAGATTTGGTTGAGTGTTTCCTATTGGCCCAGAGTCCTGAATATGAGTTGTGAGCCAATGTCAGAAGCAGCATTGGTGTATAACTGTTTGATTTCTAGAGACCTGAAAAAATCGCGGATTCAATTCAAGATATGCTAAAATTCAGTGTCCGAAAATTTGCCAAGACAAAAGTAAATTGACGAGAATCCCTGGATAATTTGTAAACAGCATTCTTCGTAAATTAAAATATGAAAATTTTTAAGTGTACTAAGTTGATGACGATGCGATCAAACGCATGATCATCTATATTATTGGCCTATATTCAATTAAATATATTAATTATATTCAATTAATAGTCTACATCCAATTGAATTTAATTAATTTTAATAATTACTATGGTTATTTTTTGCAGTTATGTAATACTTTTTAAAGATAATATTACGAACAATTTTCTCATAATTTTATATTTCAATTGATGTTTCATTAAAACATAATTTTTCTAAACCACGGACAAAAAATAATAAGATATTACTAAATTGACCATAGTTTAGTTTATAATGCTTATTAATATTCGCAATTAATACTGGAAAGCTATTCAGGGAATGGTTTACGAATAACCGGTACTATTGGAGGTCAGGAGGTACTATTTTTCTAAAGTCGGGAAAATCAAAGAACTTTGATTTTGACGTTCTCCCGAGGTATTCGGGCATCATCTAGCCCCCTCTGGTGTGTCCGCGGGGGTAAAAGAGGGGTCAATTGCCCCCGAAATTATTGGGACTCTAAAAATCGATTTTTTTTTTTCATTTCAAGGATTTTGCATAAATTTAAAGAATATTAATAAAAAAACACATAAATTCCCGCGTAAGAATTCATACCCAGTATTATCACTGCGTGGAGTTGTTTTAATGTAAATGTATAAAATTTACAAACATCGGTCATTTTACATGTATATTTCTGTTTCATTTACTATATATATATGTATATGTATATGTATATATATATACCATGTGGCTTGATGAACAGTTTAGCCTCCCATGAGCCTTTCTGGGGATCCGGGTGGCCTTATCACTCGAGGTTATGTTTGCACACTTCTCCTGCGCGGGCAATTTCTTTCCCCCTTCCCCTCTCACAACACGAATAGAAATATTGTTTGCCGAGAAAGAGCGAAGGAGGGGGGAGTGGGTAATCGTTTTAGTCTCGCCCGCGGGCCCACGTGGCAATTAGGGAAAGCCCCCCCCCCCCCCTTCATTTCACGCTGTCCAGATGCACGACCGTAGATAATGGATAGGGAACAGATATGCTGGCCTTAAAAGCCAAATGCACCGCAGTCTATTCAGGCTGGTGCGCAAAACACTTAAAGTAAATCAATTCCGGGTTGAATCCTAGAAATTACAGTTAATTTACTGGCTTTAAAACGAAGAATTCGCGCCAATAAACTTAACAGTTCTTCGTAATTTCTGGCATCTCAATCTTCGTTGAAACTAGGCCGTATTTTGACTTCTGAGTTTTTTCTTTAGGGGTAAACACACACGTAGAATAAACAAGAGTGTGTTTGCAGGAGTGTGTTTGAATGTTTTGCTCTTACGCCAAGATTTTTTTTCGTGGATTCATGTTCAAAGTCAATAAACCTCGTATCCGTAAATTTCCGAAGATCCCTGGATAATTTGTGACCTGCGTTTTCGTAAAATTTTTCGTGAAAATTTTTAACAATGTTCGATCTCTGGCTTTTGGAAGTTTCTTCTCTTTTTTTTTTACTTGAAGGAAAAAAAATTCCCTTCCGTAAAATACTGCGGAAGTAAACAACGAAATATCATGGTGCCATATTGCCTAGTACCTACACTCCATTCGCTATTAGCACATCATCACCAACCTCTGGGCCAAACCAACCCATAACTATTATCATACATAAAGAAAGATACTTTTTAAGCGGACAAGTAAAACATTCTGTAATAAAATGAACTTAATGCATGGTCTTACACGTCGTGTTGACTGTTTCAATTATTCGCCATTAAAGTTACATGAAGGCTGTTTATAAGATTTTAACTTGACACCTTCCTTTCATTTGTTGTTCCGCCACATATAGGTATATTCAACATAATGTTCATTAAGTGTTATATCATGGGTGTGAAAATTCTCAAAAGTACGCTTTTTTAATTCACTTTTATTAGCTGCACTTGTAACCATGTAATCAAATCTTTAAGTCGATTTTAACCTACTTCTAACTGTCATATCGATTTGAATCTGCAAGTATATAATTTCCAGATGAGAATTCAATAATTTTATGACTATGACCTGAAGAAAGAGGGGGAGGGTCATTGGGACAAAAAAAAACACTAATTTTGAGCTATGGGCAATAACCATGCCTTTTTGTCTATCCTTGAGGCTGGGGCATGGTGTAAAATGTGCCCGGGGGTAGGCTGAAACCTCCCTCCTCTCTCCCCCCTCTCCCTGATCGAGAGAAGGTCATTTGCCACTGATTTTTCGAATTTCATGGAAAATCGAAAGTATGTTGATTTTTACGTGCTACCTAGATATTCGGGCACCATCAAGCCCCCTCTGGTGGGGCATCGGAAGAAGAAGAGGGGGAGAGGGGTCTATTGCCCTCCAAATTTTTGAGACTCTGAAAATTGATTTTTTTTAATCACGAGGGTTATTGCTTGGATTTAAAGACTAATAATAACCGATAAAAATACAATTATTTCATGAATATAACATGTAGAAGGTCAGAGTGTCAAAATATCACCACTTCCAAGCTATAGACAATAACCAGGCTTTTCGTGTATCCATAGGCCAGGGCATGGTGGGAAATTGGCCCGAAGTTAACTGCCACCTCAGTTGTAAAGGGAGGAGGGGGGGGGGACCAAAGTCACAAAATGTCGAACATTCGAAAAATCGATTTTATTTCGACTAGGAGCGTTATCGAGCCATTCAGGGACCTAAAACTTCTCGCCTCAGGAAGTAGGTCATTTGCCCCCGATTTTTGAAAGCTTTAACCATCGAGGGAGAGGAGGGTCCCGAAATTTTCGGAATTTTGAAAATTGATTTTGTGGTGCATTTCGAGGAATTTGTAAAGAAAAAATGTTATTCAATATGAACTAAAAAGTAAAAAAATAAAATTATGTTTTAAAAAATTAAAGAACACGCTTTATACGAGTATTTAAGTAATATTTTAACAGCGATAAAATGAATCACAACTCTGTGTTAAGTAATTCGTTTAGTAAGCTTAAAATAGGAATCAAGTATAAATAAAACGATTTTAATGAAATTATGCGTGGTGTGCTTTCTTCTTTCATTTTCGTAATGACTCTATTCTAACAAATAGTCATTTGTGATAGGAAATTTATGACAACTGTAATTAAGAACCCCATTAAAAAGATAGATTTGTTTATAACTTGATTCCTATTTTAAGCTTACTGAATAAAATTACATTACACAGAGTTGTTCATTGTATCTATATTGAAAAATTACTTAAATATAAAGATTTGTTTTTTTTGTTTATACAACAATAATAGTGTGTTATTTTATACACACGAATTATATTTCACTATGTGAATATCTGTTGAAAATATGTGCGACGGAACAAAAAAAATGCAAGGGAGGTATCAAGTTTGCATTTTAGAAATAGGCATTAAATAAAAAAAATAGTGCGTGGAGTCCCTCCGCGCGGAAGAAGTGAAACTTCACTGTTTACTTCGCTTTAATAGCAAGAATACCACGCGCATGTGCTTGGGATCTACCGACTCACTCTCTTTCTTTCTCCTACTTTCTACCTTTGTGTATCTTTCTTTCTCTCTCCCTCTTGCGTTGGAATATTGGACGCTACTCGTTGCTAACGCTCGCGCTGGCCTGTAACAGGTATACTATTACGCGCATGCGTTCGAGTGCCACGCATTCACTCTCGCTCTGGCTCTTTCTATTCCCTCTCCCCAGGAGCGTTGAACGTTTAACCCAACAGTGCTTTCATACCCCCTCCATGGTAGCGTTAAACGTATAACGCAACCTTGTTGGAAGTCGCATTAGAAGTTTCACTTAAATAAATGACAAAAAAATAAATAAAAAGTCTATCTCCATGGCATGTGAGACCGAAGTTTAAGTGATACGAAATTATAAGCTCATATAAACAACAGAATAAACAAATTTCATTGAAGCTCTAAGTGGCAACTACCGAAGTAACTTTCACAAAATGAATTCAAGTTTTAAATTTTTTCTATTAAAAAGCATTAAATATATTAATAAATTCATTAAGAAAGTATTTGTGAATTGATACCCAAATTCTGTCGACGCTCAAAAAAACTTGATGTATAAACAAAAATAACATACTGTTAAGGTATTTAATTGTTTGCGTAAAGCCAATTTTTAAATTTTACAAGTTTAAGTTAATTCTTTGACAGTAAAAAAAAAAATACATGTAAATAAAAGGGAGTATACAGCACACTGTTAGAAATTTCAGATAATTTGTAAACTTTTCATTGAAGAATTAACCTAATAAATAGAGTTCTTCCTAATTCCAAATAACTGAACCTTCTTAGAAACTACGACGTATTTTGATTTCCGAGTTGTATGTATCGTTATAAACAAAAATATAAACTAACACGTGGACAAAATAAGGTTTTGAAACGGTTGGTTAAAATGTACCAAGAATATTATTTTGGATTCGCGTTTAAAGTCAGTGATCTCAGTGTCTGTAAATAAATTCGAGAAGATTTGCCGTGAATTTGCGAAGATTCCTGGATGATTTGCAAACCAGCGTTACTTCTCAAGTTTGAAGGCGAAAACAGTGTCGTCTGATGGACGCAGGGAGTTTCAACTTCTGGTGCGTCCTGTATCTCGATGACATCCCCCCCCCCCCCTGCGGACCACCAGGAGTGTGGGTGTCACCCGGCATCCCCCCCCCCTTACCCAGCACCTGGTGCGCGCGCCTAGAAGGGCAACCCCCCCCAAGGCCGCGCGTGCCCCATTCACGCCGCACGCCCCCAACTGGAGCATTGTTGTGTCTACTCCCCGCGGCCGAAGGTCGATCGAACCGACTTTAGCGACGCGGCCGTATGCAGGCTATTTGTTTGGTATGAATAGGTAGAGACCTGAAAAATTCGCGGGTTCATCTAGTGTTATGCTAAAATTCAAATAATTATACCCTAGCGCTGCTTCTGCAATTGGTTCACTGTTAATCTGGAGGACTGAGGGCCAATTAGAGACCCTCACTCATTGAAGTGTCGAATCACAGACACTCGGTCGAGACGACTTACAAGTCAGCAGCCAATGATCAGTTGGCATTTGCCCGAGTGTTAGAGGATATTGGAGTCTATCTTGGAGGTCATTGAATCCGCGAATTTTTCCGGTCTCTATTAATAGGTAATTAATAGAGACCTGCAAAATTCGCGGTTTCGATGGCTTTCAAGATAGACTGCACATACCCCTGTACACTCGGGCAAATAACGCAAGTTCATTGGCTACCGACTTGTAAGTCGTCTCAGCTGGTTTGACTGTGATTCGATCCTTTTTTCGTTGAGGTTTTATAACTGGTTGAGATTCGTCCAGATGAACAGTAAGCCAATAGCAAAATTATCTAAGAGGTATATGTATTGAATCCTAGCCGAATGAATCCGCTCATTTTGCAGGTCTCTAGTAATTAATAACCTTAACATGTACAGTGAAATAAAGAATAGTTTTTAGTTTTTTATTAATTATTACCATGTAGTTCGCATACGTTTATTTATTTTATTTTTTGTAAATTATAAGTTGTCTTGTTTATATATCTTTTATTTTATATTAGTAAATTGTGTACTTAATAACTGCAAGAAATAATATCACCATTTAAGAGCAAATATTAAAAAATATAATTTAAACAAAACAAATTTTTTTCGAGGTTTTAATTTATGCAATTTTTTAAATCATCACCAGTTGGTTTTTTTATTTAATGTATATTATTATCTAAAAAAAAGTAATTTTTTTATTTAAATCTTTGGTTAGGTGTAAGGCAAACCGGTGTCCACGTCTTATCATAGCCACATGTAAAAATAAGAAGAATAAATAATTTATATAAATAATATTAATAAGTCCTCATTTTGTGGTGTGCTTTTAAACTTTTGTCCTTATTCCAGTGTGCTCTGTTGCCAGACATAGGCTACGTCACAGAACACATAATTTGTAGACATAACTTCGTAATGTAATTAAATATAAATAATTTATCTGATACATTGTATTTTGCAAAGTATAAATTGGAATGAGAATTTCGGAAATACATTTTCCAGATAATGTTTATTTTTTTATTTCTTAGGAATTGTAATTAAAAGGCGTCATCTTGGTTTCAGCTATTTTTGACAACAATTTAATTTTATAATTTAATATTTAAAAAAATTTCTTTTTTGAGCTTGGCAAATTATTATTTTTTTCGATCTCCCAGTTATTAATAGTTAGCGACAGCTACAAATAGTTTCTCCTGTGAAATATTATTAATGTTTAGCTTTGAATTACTTTTTATAATGTCTATAACTGTAATTTTTACTGTAAAGGTATTAGAAAAATCAAACAAATATAAAAAAAATAATACTAAAACTTATTTTAAATTAAGATGGTATACCAAATAATAATTATAATGTTAACAAGTCGGGAAGTTATAATTTGGCAACAGTGTTTGCTACTGCAGACCAGGCTTAAAACAAGGGATGTAGCGAACTGGATCACACAACTTTCAGTCTAATCCACGATAATTTTTTTAATACCCCTACACGCTTAATAATATTATGTGAAAAAGTTTTGTGTTTTTATTTTAAAAACTTCTGCCACTAATATAACAATTTTATTTTTACGATAACTGTCTTTCTCTTTGTTAACATTTATCTGTGTTGACTAGAAGTATGCATCACTAAATTTCGTGAAATAAATGGAAATTGTGATTTTATGGAAGAATTGTTTATTTACTTTTGAAAAAAAAATGTGTTTATGTTTATTTTGTAACTGAATTTATTTTATACATTAAAATTTTGAGTTTTGCTCAGATCAAACTTATTTCGTTATCGTATTTACGTTAGCCCCTTACGATGGCAGCGCGGCATTTCAAATTTAGAATCGTCTGAATTGCACGATTTAGAATTTTAAATCTGAAATAGTTTTATTATTATTTTGTGTGGGAAGTAAAATTAATTTCGCTTGAGAGCAATAAAATTTATCTGCTCGGGGTATATTGACACTACACTAGACTCTCACGTTTCAGATATGAACACATGGAAGAAAGTCGCAGTATAGGAAAGTGTTAAGCAAGAATCCTATTTAACGTCTTACGGTAGTGAAACTATCCTGGAACACATTTTGTAAACTTCAATAGTAATAGGTAATAAGATATAATCGTAACTTTTAATATACTTATTTTTGACGTGACAACGTCAAATAAATCGATGAACGCCGGCTGCACGCACGAAAAAGTGTCCCGTAACGCACATTGTCCCCCTACGGATATGTCCCGATACGCTCATTGTACGCATGCGCCGTATCTCTCTTCCACTCGATTGGAACAACCATCGATTTGACTTTCCAATCATGTTTTCGTCGTTTGAATTATTAATACATAATAGATAATTTAACGATCATCCACCGATTTTCAGCTCAATCGGTACGGTTATTTAAAAGTAATGTTGAATTTTCAAATACGTTTTGAACCAACAATGGTGTTTTACAGTTACACATAATTATTCAAATTACACCCGGGATCTTTTGCACAATGTTTTTAAAAATATTGTAACACATTATAAATAAGTATGGTGTATATGGTATACGTATTTGTTATAAAATCGTATTATAAAAACGAAATAATATTATTCCCCTACGGTGCTGCCATCTACGGTGAAGAACGTGAACCGAACGAATCGTGCTCTCTATCAGCTGCCGTGGTAACCAGGCACTCGTTAATAAATATTTTCCTTCGTTTATCGCGATGGGCGTTGTTATTAAAGAATTATAAATAAAATTTCGTGCCCGGGGCCACAATTGCATATCATTTTGAGCACTGGAAGACATAAAACCGTAAAATATTCTCGACCAATTTTAATCTGTGGTTTTTATTGCTTATTACAACAACAATTTCGGCAATAAAGATTAATTATTCTTGCATTTTAAAAATCTGATTACTAGTATAATTTCAAGTATTTATTCTTTTATTATTAAAAACAAGTAGCATCTGTCGGCGAGTGCAGTAATAATAGGTTATGTTACAATTGACTAAAAATTATGGTGATTCATATAATTTATGATAGATAATTGATTACAGTTTATTTATATTAAAACTTGTTCATAATTATATTTAAACTTCATAGCTAAACGCCAGTTTTTAAAATTAATTTCAAGTCATCTACATGTGAACTGTTTCGTCGACGGTTTATAAAGTGAAGTGAAAAGTTATGTGGTTTTCATTGCTTATTACAACAACAATTTCGGCAATAAAGGTTAATTATTATTGCATTTTAAAAATCTCATTACTAGTATAATTTCAAGTGTTTATTCTTTTGTTATTAAAATAAAAATTATTCAATTTTATTTTTAGGAAAAATTAGTTGAGGCCTGTACAACTTCTGACAAAATATAATAATATAGACAAAAAGAAACCAGAGAAAGGGTCCACTATGTAGATTTTCCGTGAAAACGTCGGGATTAAATCATAATAAATGTTGCGTATGTAATTTAACTACCGATCACTTTTAAATTTCGTAGCAATCACAGTCATTCGCATACACCGGCACGATGACGTCACAGGCCAAACAAATGCTACCTGACAGACACGTACAGACGTGATCTATCCGTTGTGGGCCTCAACCATTGTCGACGCATTATTTGCTCGTAGTTATTAGTGTTTCATATCTGACGGTAGTTCGACTGAGTATCACTGTAGCAAGAGAATACACGTTTTCACGTATTAAAAAAGACTTACATTTACTAAAATTAATTTTTGGGATAAGAAAACTTTCAGGCGAAATGACAAAGTTTGGAAAATTCGGACTGTCAAATGATCGACGAGTCTCCTAGCGATAAATGGATTTCTAGAGCAGCAAGTTTTGTTTCACTGAGTAACCACTCCGAACTTTACGCACCAAAGATGCTGGACGGAAATATTTCACAGTCTTCCCCCTGTCTTCGCCTCCATGTTTGGTCCGTGTTTTCGGACGCAACTCGGGAAAGAGGTCAGCGCGGCCGGACTAAACGTCGCTCATGTTGTCATCTGATTCCGCGGACCGCTAGCGGGTGTGGACGGTGTGTTAATTGAAGGGGGGGGGGGGGGGACTCGCTCTTCATTTATTTTGACGTGACAACGTCTAATAAATCGATGAACGCCAGCTGCACGCACGTAAAAGTGTCCCTTTACGCACATTGTCCTGTTACGCTGTGTCCCGTTACGCTCATCGTACGCTTGCGCCGCATCTATCTCTCTTCCACTCGATTGGAACAACCATCGATTTGACTTTTTCGAGGCACATTAAACTTGAAACACTCCTATTCGTTTCCTACTTTTCCTATCATCGTCCTATCCTTAACAGAATAACACAGATTGGAAGAAGTTAAGTAGTAAACATGTATAAATGTTATAGTTAAAGTAATCTGTTCGTAAAAGTAATAAACATATTTGAATTAATGAGTGCAAATAAAAGTGAATTTATCAATTAAATAATAGATTTCATTTCACTCCTCCTTTGTATCCATACAAAATAATGATAATTCAATAAAAATGATTCAATTTTATTCATAAAAGTATGCAATCATTTCATCAATGTTTTGCTATGACGGTGTCACGTTAAACTATCGTCCGTAAACCGACTTTACAGACAACCAATTTTTTTTTCCTGAAAAGTTTCGCTCGTCCGTGGCCATTAGGGATAAAGCAATTACCGCAGCGCCTTCTCCCCCTAGCCCCGGGGGCAGGCAGCCCAGGCGGTGACCTTGGGAGGGTAATTAAGCAACCCCCCTCCCCTCCCTTCCTCCGGCGCGGGACATGACCACTCATTAACGGCGCTTCGGGGCGATAGAGTTCGCCTGCGCCCGTCCGCCGCGAAGCTGATCCCCTCTCACCTCGCCGAGTGTTTCCTCCGTCCCGGCAGGGTCGGCGGGGATGATGTTCCGGCCGGGAAGCCTACAACAACTCACGTAGTTTCGGTTCCCTACCACGTTCGTGCAGCTTCGGATTTCTCTCCAAAATTGAAATTAAAAAAAACTCGAAGGGTTAAGTTAGGTTAGGTCAGTCACAAACACGCTTGTTTTCATTGGAAACTTCTGATTTAGCGGCTGAAGTGACGTTAGTACCAAATCGCAAAACTTCGGAAATCTTCGGAAATTCTTGCAGGGAACCGAAACTACGTGAGTTGTGGGCTTCCCGTTCCGGCCAGTCTGGAGGTGAGGTGAGGTGGGTCGTGGAGCAGCGACGGGAGGAATCGGTTTTGGAAACTTGGAGAACCCCGAGAGAAAAATAACAAATGGGCCACGGCATCTGCCACGTCATCACTAGGTGAAAAAAAAAATCCTGGTTCAAACACGCCGGGAAGGGTGGCCAAGATTACACTGTTAAAAAATTGTAGCCTTAAATTTACAAAGGGCAAATATTGGTTACAAAGTATCTTCTTAAAAATTTTGGAAACACCTGCAGATTATTTTATTTAAAAACAAAGTAACAAGAATATCTTCAAATGTTATTCTAACATTTTAAAACAATTAATTCCAGAAAAAAACTTTTATTTTTTCTTCTACGTGTCCATATAATTACCATGTTTAAAACGAAAAAAAAAAAAAAAAGACCTCGAACATTGTGTAGACTCTACCTGTACCTGGGGCATACGCAAAGGGTTGAGGAGGGATGATATTGGGGGTGATATTCTCCCCTCCACATTTCCAAAATTCTAAAAATCTATCACTCGCACCAACAAAAGGAAAGCGCATGAAAGCACAATGAGAATTTTTTTTCTAAAGGGAATATAAATGTTCATGTAAAATTACACATATTGAAAATTTGCGTTTAACATGAAAACAGTTGCCTTTTTATAACATAAAAGAGTTATGATTTGCGTTGTCCTAGTACCACCAAAAGCAAAGGTTATTAATAAAACGTTCAGTGAATAGCTTTCCGGTATGAACTGCGCACATAATAAGCATGAAGCAACAAAATAAAATCTAATTGTTGAATAAGTATTAACTCGATAAAACTATTTCATGTATGCAAGTTTTGAAAAAGTTACAATATCTTTCTTGTAATAGTATCACAAACTATTTCTTGGCAACTGCTTAACCAAGAAATATTTTTCTATAGTACAGAAAATCTTTTTCTGTGCAAACAGCATGCCAAGAGGTTAAAGTGCTTATTTCCCCCCCCCCCTTTTTTTCCCTCATTTAATCGCCAAATTTATCTGTAAATATAAAGAACTCTTGGTTTTGTTTGGTGTGAAATTTTCTTTGAACAGTCCGTATATTTACTGTGATTTCAACAATGTGACCGATTTGATGGTATGCCTACAAAGGGAATTATTAAATTATTTTTGTATTTTAACCCATATTTATCCACTCCTTGCAGCAAATGGTTTAGAAAAAATTCGAACGTATTTGAGAGTGTACCTACTAAGGTAGTTATAATAATTTTTTTTTTTTGACATTCAACCCCTTGCAATAATGGTTGGTGGTATAAAAAATATTTCAGATGAATGTTGTTGTTAATAAGTTCAGGTTTTACAAAAAAGAAGAAGGAATTTAATAGTGTACATGGTAAGGGAATTTTTTAAATTCTATCCTTTAATTTGTTTAATCCCTTGCACCAATGTGTGTTTTTACACAAAACTATTTGATAAAAATTAAAAGATTAACAAACAATTCGAACGGATCTGATAGTGTACCTACTAAGGAATTTTAATTCAAACCCTCATTTTTTAACCCCTTGCAGCAATAGTTAATCTAATCAACCTGTTTCATACAAAAGTTTAATATTAAAATTATAAGATTTACAAACAACAATTTAACAATTTGCAATGGTGTGCATACGAAGGGGATTAAGATATTTTTGTCCTCCTAACCTTTTTTTATTCCACTCAGAAGAAATTTTTGATAATATGTTAAGATTTTACAATAAAAAATAACTGATTTAATAGTGTACATGGTACAGAATGTATGAAATTTTTTTTTTTAAAAAATAATACACTTGGTTCTTTTCAACCCCTGCAAAAACGTCTCGTCTTATAATAGTTATTCCAGATAAATGTTTTAGATAAAAACTATAAGATTTACAAACAATTTTAACGGGTGTGAGTCTCAGGAGAATGTCGACTTTATAGCATTCAGTCGACCGGACGGTAAATCCAGGAGCGAGATTGATGTGATTGTTATCGATTATCAGTCACATCGCCCTTGAGTCTCAGGAGAATGTCGACTTTAGCATTCAGTCTACCGGACGTTAAATCCAGGAGCGAGATTGATGTGATTGTTATCGATTATCAGTCACATCGCCCTTGAGTCGCAGGAGAATGTCGACTTTAGCATTCAGTCGACCGGACGTTAAAGCCAGGAGCGAGATTGGTGTGATTGTCATCGATTATCAGTTCAGGTCGCCCGTGAGTCGCGGAAGAATGTCGACTTTAGCATTCAGTCGACCGGACGACGCGTCGATAAAACTTGGAGCAGGACACAGTTTTATATCTAATAATAAAGATAACGCCCGGCTCGGCCTGTGTTCAGATAAGGGAATACCCGTTCCTGTAGATAGCTAACACGTGTCGGCTCAAGACGTTTGTCAGATGTTTATCACCTACCTCCAAACAAGTTTTTTTTTAGGGAGGAAGAGTGTCCACGTATCTCGTTCCTCATTTGTTCCCCAGCATTTTACATAAGCTGGGTGGACAAAAACCGGGTGACAGGTATATTAAAAACCTTCAAAAAGGTGTACAAAATAATTTTGTGTGAACACCACATGCCCAAGTATTATTTGGACACTACACTACTGATAATATTTTTGTAAATAGTGCTATTATTATAATGTTATACCACAAATATGCAGAAACAGAAAATATTTTATAATCTACAAACTATAATTGGTACATGTACAAGACAACATGAACCACATTTTATTTTTACATTTGTATACATTAGCTTTGCAACCTCAAAGACAATTGTTGTAAAATTTACATGATATTCCTTGCAAAGATTCGTACAATATATTTGGCAACTACGAAGCTTAATTTTTAAAGTTTTTTTTTCTTACTGTGTGCAGTTCCAAACATATTTCTGTTTAATACCTTTATTATAATCTTAGACGATGTAGTACATAATTGCTCATATTAATCATTACTATTTATATTCGACATCACTGTATTGTAAAATTTACACACATCCTTTTGTAGCGTTACTGATAATGTATTTCATTATTGTTTCAGAAGTGTTTTTTTGGCAAGAGTTTAAGTATTTTGAAATGTCCTCTTCTAAAAATGTTTTCGGCTCTTATGGCTAACGCGTCGTGCTCAAGAAGCTCAAGAGAAGTTATGTTTTTTAGATCCCTTTTACCTCCCTCCCCCATTAACAAAATGAACCAAGGTATTGTCCCTATTTGTTGGATTGGACTTGCATTCCAGGTGACACTTGTTCAAATAGCGGCCATTTAATTAACGTTTTTCAGGGCTTTCTAAAGTCACCTCGGCCAAATGCTTAGACGGTTCCTTAAAAATTGATGACCTATTTCTTCCTCCACACAGTAAAGTTTTTGTAACTGGAACATAAATATTCATGCAAAATTACACCTTTTTACATTTTTTTATTCGTAAAATAAACATTTTTTTTACAAAATAGGGTTCGCAGTAATACTGGTATCGGATTCTCACCCTGGTATTTATGGTTCGTGTTGTTCCAGTACCTCCAATAGTTACCATTATTTGTAAAATGTTCCCTGAATCGATTTCCATTATTAACGTCAACACATTAACAAGTATAATAAAACATAATAAAGCCCAAGTATTGAATATTCGATTGTCTTCTCCATGATTGAAAAAAATATGCTAGAACGAAACTTCAGTTAAAGTATAAAATTATGCTCCAAATTTTGGTAAACGTATTTAATATATTAAAAAATAAGCATAGCCATTTGTTGCAAAAAAATTACAATATATTTCTTGTAGTGTTGGAAATTATTTCTTGGCAATTGGTTTCCAATGGGATCATTTGTTAAATAACAGAAAAATTTATTTCTTTGTAGCATCCCCTGAATTGTGTCTATTATAACCGACTCTAATAACCTCGTTTCCCAAAAGACTTAAGGTCCATTAAATATGTCTCTTCGCCGCATTCCTTCCGAAACAATGTTGGATTCGTAGCGTTCATTGCCGCTAGTCACCGGTGTTTTCTCGGCGTGCTACCGATTTTTTTTTCTCCCCGAGGCGAATTTATTGTGTTTCAAACACTCGGCTGTTTATTAAGGGGCCTCGCCCATCCGTACACATCTACGGTGGGTGGAGCTTCAGATAAATAGATATAACACGCGATTTGAAAACTGCTCAAAATATCAGAGTGGTGTCTGTTTACGAAAAGAATTAGGGCGGTTGAGTGTTTACGAATTCAGTTATTTTTTAACTATATTTTTACAAGAAACTCCTGATAGAGTTTTCTAAAGCATAAAAGAGACCTGCGTTACGACTTCATCTTCATTTCTCCGCCATGAAGTAATATGATGGCCGCTCAGATTTCATAGTTTACCTGTGCAGTCCACAGCCTTGCGCATAGAGGCGATACCTCGCTAGAAGCAGCAAGCGAGTGTCGCACTTATCATCTCGCCCCACCAACACAAATACACCCCTTAATAAGCTGGCCCTTAAAACTACAAAAAGAAATATTTATATTGTAACTTTGTACAACACATGGCAACGGTTATTTTTGGATATATGTAATACGTTTTTCGAGATAGATATTAAGAAAATCGGCGCATAATTTGTTTAACTTTGGAAAAAGATAACCAAATATTCAGTAATTAGAATTTTTTATGTTAGTAAGCTTATTAATGTGCGCAGTAAATACTAGAAAGCTATTCAGTAAACGAATTAGAATAAAAATTCAACTATTGGAAGTACTGGGACATAAGTAGGTACCCGGTAAAATTCCAAACCCAGTATTACTGCGAACACTATTTTGAAGTGATAGAGTTGTTATAATTTAAATTTTTCAAATATACATATATTTATTTTTACATGAATATCTCTAAGCATGTACAAAAAATATACAGTGTATTAAATTTTAATCTTGTAACAGTAAACCTAAAAACAAGTGTTAATAATTATAATAACTTTTGAGTAGGCTATTTTTAAGAGCTCTGAAATAACTTTTTAAATATTTGGTGAGACAATTCGTGACTCAAACAATAAATGCAAGAGGTCTATTGTAATATATTTAACAGGAAAACCCTTAAATTTAAATAATATAAAAAAACAATACAAACAAGTGAGCAATTCTTTCAGTGCTCGTCAGTGACGTATAACATAAAAAATAGTGCGTGGAGTCCCTCCGCGCGGAAGAAGTGAAACTTCATCGTTTACTTCGCTGCATAGCAAGAATACCACGCACATGTGCTTGGGATCTACCGACTCACTCTCTTTCTCTCTCCTACTTTCTACCTTTGTGTATCTTTCTTTCTCTCTCCCTCTTGCGTTGGAATATTGGACGCTACTCGTTGCTAACGCTCGCGCTGGCCTGTAACATGTATACTACGCGCATGCGTTCGAGTGCCACGCATTCATTCTCGCTCTGTCTCTTTCTATTCCCCCTCCCCAGGAGCGTTGAACGTTTAACGCAACAGTGATTTCTCCGTGGTAGCGTTAAACGTTTCACGCAACCTTGTTGGAAGTCGCATTAGAAGTTTCACTTAAAAATGTCGGTAACGAGCAAATGCATGTGTTCTCATGTTGCAAATACACTTATAATATGAAACTCGGACACCCAATTTAACTAAGAATAATTCTTTTAATTAATGGCGAGCGTGATAAATATATGCACAAATTGTGTTTCAAACTACATTTATTGATGCAAATCACACGTACATATAATTTGCGCACCCGCCGCTATAATTCGTTGCTGGAGTTTTTACGTCAACTATTGAATCATTTGATTAGCAGACCGAAATTTAAAACGCTATATGAAACGGTTTTTGATAAATGCGAATAAAGACTCTAAAAAGATATTAAAACTTGAATTTTGGACGTGTTTTTCGACAAGAAATTTTATAAAAAATACTGCCCCTCTTGTTAAAATTCATTACCCAGTAATTCTACAGAGTTTCCCTTTGGCTTTGTGAACTTTTGTTAGCGCCGTCCACCACAGATGGCAGCACCGTGGTTACACATATTTGTCCCGTGTGACTTCCGTTGCATTCACGAAATTACTCCTGTCAAATCCCGGTTACCGAGAGCTAAGAAGTTACACTTTCAAAAAAAAATGAACCAACCAATGCCAGTCACTCATCAAGCCCACGTGCAAACAGAATCGATAAAAAAAACACACGAAGTCTCTCCCTTCTTCTCCTACTCCCAGTTTAAGTGAGATTGGGTCGTGCCTGGAATTCGTGCAGGAGAGATGACCCTGCATTCGTTTATTTCTTAATATTTTTTTCGGGGTGGAGGGGAGCGGATAACCACCGTAACACTGTTATTTTGTTTTGTTTGTATTCAAACACTCAGAACAATTGTTTGCTCGTTTGCTGCTTCGCTTGTTTGTGCAATTTACCTCCCCCCCCCCCCCCCCTTATTCTTCTCATACATCTTATTTTGCTACAATCATCGCCGGGAAAACCCTAGACAACAAATCATTCGAATTGGTCGTACGGGAGCCGTATGTATAAAAACTGCACATATTCCTTGCCTTGTTTGTTTTGTCTCTACTGACAAAATCAATTAATTTTGTTGTACTGAATAAATAACTTGTTCAAACCATACATTTTGGTACACAAATCATGATTAAGTTATCACAAAGATAATTTTAAAATGTTCTATATTTGCTTATGATGTTGAGTTGATAATATAGAGAAAAACAGCTTAAATGTAAATTAAGTATTGTACATTTTCGTGATCTGTTAATGGAAGTATAAAGAAGAAATGTTAAATTCCATGTAGCAAAGTACTTTAAAATTTAAGAGGCTCATAACTCCAATTGCATTAAATGGGATTATAAATAAGGGCATGGTAATACAGTTTTAATTATTTACTGTATATAATCCTATATATTTAAAAAGAAACACGAAGCATCTTTGTGAAATTTCAGACATGTTATAATAAGTTATTAATACAGGAACAACAACATTAAACTGATTTTCCCAAAAATATATATTTATTTAATTACGTGTACGTATCCAGAAAAATATTTATGTCTTAGCTACATATTTGTTTCACTTTATATAATAAACATATTAACTGTCATAAAAAATTGCCACCACGAACACAGGATTAATGCTTGTGCATTATTATAAATGTCTTAAAATTTCCGAGAAACTATGGAGTAATATACCATTAACACATGTAACACTTAAAGTCAGTATTGTCATAAAGTTACGGAAATAATGTACGTAATTTTTTTTTCAAATACGAAACTTTTCGTTAATGTTGTAGCTTAACGAGTCGAGGACGAAAATTGCCGAAGGTACACGAAGCGTTCTTTTGTCAGAGAAGCAGTGGAAACAATCGAATGACTTACGACTTACATCTCTTAGTGTAAAAAAAAGTGTTAAAAACCACCAGAAACATACAAATACGATTTAAAGTTCTCATGCAGGTAATCAACTGCGGTTGATTAAGAAAGATTTTTTTCAGAACTCATTGCATGGTATAGTCGTAGGGTACTGGGTGTAGTGACAAACTAAAAAAAGATGATAATAATAATTTTGATTCTCGATTTACCCGTGAATATGTGAAGTCAACAACATCATCCGATTTTGAGTTAAATAAATTTGTAGGGACTGAAAGAGGAAATATATTTAACGATATATTGGATTAGTGTAGGAATATTTGTTACCTGATAGGAAAAATATTTAATACATAATAATTTAAAAAAATCATAGAGACACTAAGTATTATTTTATGGTATTTTTTTTTTCATTTTTATCATTAAAAAGATAATTACCAACTGGAAGATTCCGTTAAGAAGCATTGATTTTAACTCAGGTATTAATAGCCTGCATCCCCCCCCTCCCCCACGAGGCAACCAACAGTCTCAAAGGAAAATAATGACGTTGGAATTTTCTCGAGCTTAACAGAACAGTAAGACAACTCTTCGGCAAAGAAACGCCAGAAGCAAAACGAATTAAGAAATGAAAACGGAAAGTAACATTAAAGCATAATTGACAATGGTGGAAAATCACGCTAACGTCTTAGGCAGCGTCATTAAAGACAAGTCGGTGAGAGTAGGTAATTAAAGGTTTATTTTTAAGGAAAACATTAACTCCCCTGATTTTGATGAGTAAAAAGTCCTTACCTTCTCCCACTCCGATGTTTTTTTTTCAATCGTTTGCCTTGTGGAATAAACGTAATTGTGTAGTTTTTCTTTTTGCCCAGATTTTAATTTTGTTTTTCTTGCTCTGCTTTGACTTTATCTCTAGCAAAGTAGTAGCATTATAGTGAGTTGACTCAGATCTAGTAAAGGCCAACAAAAATATTTATATGTATATCTGTGTTGGTGAGTGTGTGTGTATGAGTAGGTGTGTGTGTGTGTGTGTAATTTCATGTAAGTATTAATTTCAACTTAGGTTTTTTTAGATAAAATTGTGAGGTTTTTAATACGACCTCTAGTTAAGCAGATGTTATAAAAACGATTTTGGCATAAACCTTAAATTTATAATAACTAAAATGTGAACTAGTAACTGTAGACGTCAAGTTACAATGAATTCCACGTAATATCTTTGCTATTAGAGGTTAATATTTTTTTTAAATTTGTTACGTAAATACTAAAAATCATGTAAAAAAACTTAATTTTGGTTTTAAAAGTAAATTCACTATTGAAGCCCAAATATTTAACTGAAGGAACTTTTTAGTATCTCATATTGATATCAGTTATAGCTATGAATAGGGGCAGGAAATTTTCGCGAAAAAATCTGAACGCCTACTAGACTGCAACAAGGTATACCCGCACCAGAGGTTTCTTCCTTGTGATTGGCGGCCGTCTGCGAGAGAAGTCGTTGCCTTGTGTGCACGAGCCACTAAGGACGAGTTTGCTTCCACACTGAATCAGTGTGATTGGTTGTTGTAACAATCGACATGCACCTCAAAGTAACTCACCCAGTCACGAAACACAGACGATGCTACAGTGTTTTAACTTCCAGCTACTCTCGGAATCTTTTCGCGAAATTTTCATGGCCCTAGCTATGAGCTTTCGTATTAAGGGAAGACAGCAGTTGGATGATGATTTTATCACTCAGAACCACTAAGTGAATTGAAAATGCTGTTGTGGAATATAAACACAGGCAGTCGACAACAGGATAATCGCTTGGTTCGTAGTCTCGAATCTTCATTTATTTGTAATGTTATAAAGATGGTTTGTGACAGAGGTGAATAACTCGATGAGAAATTTCTGATGAGAATTTGTCCAATGTAGAAAAATTAAGACATACAAATATAAATTCTACGTACCTTTAAAGGAACCATAAGCCAAAATTAGCTTTGAACATCAAACGATAATGTAGACACCTGCAGAATTCTTCAAAATTTAGGTCAGCGAAGAAAACCAACCCACAAGAAAAAAAAACATTAGTCAAAAGAACGAAGAGAACAAAAAATATTTCTGAGAAATGGCAAACTACTTTGGATGACATTATAAAGTAAGAAAAAAATGAACATAGTATCCGGCATAAGACAATAATCTGTACAGTCTTAAAGCATTTAAACATAAAAGCGTTGATAAAGAAATTCTTTAAATTTCTTTTTCATTCTTTCTTTTAAAATAGTGTTTTTTTTCCTCTTAGCATTGTACTGTGCGTGTTTTGCCAATTTTTATTGGTTGCGCGTCTCCGATATTCTTCCGGTGGGTTCAGAAAATTTCCAAACAAATATTGTGATTTATTAAGAAGTCTCTTATCATCCTCAGGCACCTAGGAACTTAATTTGGGTCACGAACATAGATATATGTATCATCTTCACAGGTCTACATCTTCATTAGTCTATGGCAGGTGTTCCCGAAGATTATAGACTCGCGGCTTCTCACTGTAATTTGAAATTTTTATGAAATATTTAACATTCAATTTTTTACATTGTTATATATAAAATTATTAAAAATAATATTGTTTCATATCCATATAGTGTGATGTCAACTTGAATGTACACAACGTTTGGTAACACTCAATGTATAGAGTCCCGGAAATTTCGCGGATTCCTCTGGCCTCAGGATAGAATTCAAAGTTATAGGTGTGCTCGACCCATTTTTACTTTCAATTGGTTGATTTCTTAGCGAGAACATTTTTATCCTTGTTGTTTGGCACTACCTGATTCGCTTACTTCTCTCCTAGCTGGACATCGTTGGCTCACGGTCGTAGAGGGGCGTGTCCAGATAACTTCGGTCCAATCATGAACACAGTGCGACAGTGTGGAGGTTTGCATTCTAGCTTGCGACTAAATGAATCCGCGAAATTTCCGTGGCTCTATCAATGTATCATTGAGATATAAATTGTCCACTTCAGTGGATGACTACACTGAAAACGTTAAGCTACAGATTTATTTCCAGTAGCGCCCCCAATACGAACCAACCAATACGGGCTGGTACCCATAAAAAAAATCGTTAGGTTATTTTTTATGAGTTTGTGCTATAAAAATTTAATGTATGAATTTAAATATTATTGTTTGATAATTTTTTTAAATTAATTTAAACTTTGGCGGTCTTTAGTACTAAGTCTATTTTATAAATAAATGGCATGGGATGGTAGAAAGGATATAACTGTGTTGTTAAGAAGCAATTACGTTAATAGCTAGGGACCGGAAAAATTGGCGGGTTCAATGACCGCTAGGATGAACTCCACAGCTTTATCTATACTCGGTCAAATGTCACCCACTCATTGGCTGCATTCGTGTGAGACGTCCCAACGTAGTAGCCTGTGATTCGTTACAGATTTGTTTGAGTGTTTCTTATTGACCCCGAGTCCTGAAGATGAGTTGTGAGCCAATGGCAGAAGCAGCATTGGTGTACAACTGTTTGAATTTTAGCATATCGCGAATTGAATCCGCGATTTTTTCAGGTCTCTATTAATAGCACATGCCAGATGAGACACGAAAATGCTACGGCGCCCTTTTGTGACGCAAGGAGGAGCAGACTTTGGGAACCCCTGAGACCAATTTTTTATTTGTGGTTGTAGGATTGCTTTGGGTGGTGGGGGGGGGGGGGGGGTTGGAGGGTCGTTGATTCTTGGCCTCGCTCCCGGTAGCTAAATAGTTTCCGGCGTTGCCGCGGCTGTCTATTAGCGCGCGCGGCGAAATTTTCCCGCCTTCTTTTTTTATCCCCGCGCTGGCCTAGAACAAGCAGTGGTTAAAGGCACTCGCGTCGAGGGGAGGGGGGAAGATATTTGTTGGAGGGGGAAGATATTTGTTGTCGGTGGGGGAAGGGGGGAGAGGGCAGGAACTGAAGCGTGCCATGACGAAAGGAATTTGTGCTTCAATTTGTCCCGCGCGAACGCCCTTTTACTCTCCCCCTCCCGCAGGGAGCATGAGCGAGGTCGCGAACAGAATACCAATGGGGCTCGACGTAACAACGTCCAGCGACTACTGTCCAGCTTTGAGATTAGTCAGTCAGCAAGCGGCCTGCGTTTCGAAGGACAAATTGTGCGCACAGATCCGTTCCATGTCTGAACACACAAACGAACAATTTTTTTTTTGACGTGACAACGTCTAATAAATCGATGAACGCCGGCTGCACGCACGAAAAAGGATGACTCATTGTCCCGTTACGCTTTGTCCAGTTACGCTCATTGGACGCTTGCGCCGCATCTATCTCTTTTCCACTCGATTGGAACAACCGTCGATTTGACTTTTTCGAGGCACATTAAACTTGAAACACTCCCATTCGTTTCCTACTTTTCCTATCATCGTCCTACCCTTAACAGAATAACACAGATTGGAAGAAGTTAAATAACAAACATGCATAAAAGTTAAAGTTAAAATAATCTCTTCGTTAAAGTAATAAACATATTTGAATTAATGAGTGTAAATAAAAGTAAATTTATCAATATTAAATTGAATATTTCATTTCACTCCTTCTTTTATCCATACAAAATAGTGATAACTCAATAAAAATGATTCACTTTTATTCATAAAAGTATGCAATCATTTCATCAATATTTTGTTATGACGTTGTCACGTTAAACTATCGTCCGTAAACCGATTTACAGACAACCATTTTTTTTTCTACTTTTAAAAGAGATTCCATTGGAAACCAGTTTCCAAGAAATAGTGCGTAACACTACAAGACAGACATTTTAACTTTGTACAACACATAGCTATGGTTACCTGTACGCTTTTCGATTAAATACCAAATATTCCTTGCGTAAATTGGCGCATAATTTTACATTTAGGTTGATGTTTCATTCAAGCATATATTTTTTAAACAACGGAAAATATAATAAAATATTTAACAATTTGACTAAATTTTGTTGTATAATGCTTATTATGTGCGCTGTTAATACTGTGAAAGCTATTCAAGGTACGGTTTACAAATAAATTTAACTAATGGAGGTACTGGGACAGCACAAAGCATAAATTTTCGGGTGAGAATCAGAACCCAGCATTACTGCGAACACTATTTTGTAGTGATGTAGTTGTTTTCATCTAAATGTAGACATTCACAAATATCTGTAATTTGACAAAAAAATACAGTGTACCTCCTATTGTACTCAGATAAAAATTACTAGGCGCTGGTGTTTTGATTATATATTTGCATTTATTAATTTGTAATTTTAATAATTAATCACCTCAATTTCATGTTTATAATTTTAAAAGCTTATAAACTGTTGTCAATAAGTGTCGTGTTTTAGAGTTATGGCATTGAACTTATCATCCGGAAGACCATAGTTTCATTACTAATTATATTTACTCATTTCATCTTTTAACTGTGTAATAGCCCCAGAGTTTATTTTATTTTACCACGTGATAAACTCCATGTTAACTAGAATCTATAACAAAATGGTTGATTCGAAGTAAATAAACCTTAGTTAATTCCAATAAATATGATTTCAAACACTGGAATAGTATTCAAAGAAACTAAATATTTTACATTTGTAAAAAAAAAGAGTGTAAAGTAAGCATACACTTACAGCTACTTCAGCGATGTTCTTTTCGCTGCTTAGCTCTTCCCTTCTTGCAGCACTACCTTGCAGTATAGGTCGTATATCGTTTCTTTTTTTTACTAATTAAAGCTGTTAATGGCGGTCGGAAACGAGCGCGCGCAGTGGCATTGAGGCTTGTTAGCACGGGAAAATCTTATCTCCATCACCCCTTCCCCCGTTCCTCTTCGGGAAAAACCCTCAGGGTGGAACTCGGCGCCCGGGTCTAATCAGAGCAGCGCTGTTTGTGAGTCCCAGTGGTTTATGTATGCAACCGACCTGCCTCCCCAGTCCCTCGGACACTGATTGGTTGGCTGCTTCCACCAACCACCCCTCCACCCCACCCCCCATCCATCTTCCTTGTTGTAAATCTGTGAAGAGGTTCCAGTAGGTACAGTCTGTGTAATTTCACTTGTCACAATTTCATAGTTCTCCACGTATTAATTCTGCCACTGTTGTTATTATTTTTTTTTTGGTTACCAGTGTTTGTGAACAATTTGGTGTGATATCTAGAGACCCCGGAAATTTCGCAGATTCGTCTGGCTTCAGAGTAGAATGTAAGGTAATAGGTGTGCTCAACCCATGTTCGCTTTCCCATTGGTTGATTTCTTAGCGAGGGCATGTTTATCCTCGTTAATCGGCAGAACCCGATTCGCCTACTTCTCTCCTAGCTGGGCGTCGTTGGCTCACGGTCTCGGAGGGGCGTGTCCAAGTAACTGCGGTCCAATCATGAACACAGTGCGAGAGTGTGAAGGTTTGCATTCTAACTTGCGACTAGATGAATGCGCGAAATTTTCCGTGTCTCTAGTGATATCCATTAACATTAACATCATAAGGGATTGCTTCCCCTTTTGGTTTTTTTTTTTTTTTGTCCCAGCCCTCTTAGCATCAGCCCTACCAACCTGGGGCCCGCACGGGTGTGGATACGGAATACGCCGTACACGCGAGACAGGAGAGGTGTTACGAGATCCAGCTATGACCAGAGGCTGAGACTACCTACCCATCTCAGCATAGACACACCCTTCACCCCCTGCCAAACTCAACCAACCAGACAATTGGCTGCGTCCTAAGCTCTGAGAAGTTATCAGCGTTGCTGGCGCCTACTCCGTTCTCCAACATCACACTGATGGGAACCCTCAATCACACAGTGAAAGACACGCTGACTTTTTATTTTCAATTTTTGACGTGACAACGTCTAATAAATCGATTAACGCCGGCTGCACGCACGAAAAAGTGTCCCGTAACGCACATTGTCCCGTTACGCTGTGTGCCGTTACGCTCATTGTCCGCTTGAGCCGCATCTATCTCTCTTACACTCGATTGGAAAAACCATCGATCTGACTTTTTCGAGGCACATTAAACTTCAAGCACTCCCATTCGTTTCCTACTTTTCCTATCATCGTCCTATCCTTAACAGAATAACACAGATTGGAAGAAGTTAAATAGCAAGCATGTATAAAATTTATAGTTAAAATAATCTCTTCGTTAAAGTAATAAACATATTTGTATCAATGAGTAAAAATAAAAGTAAATTTATCAATTAAATTGTAGATTTCATTTCACTCCTTCCTTGCATCCATACAAAATAGTGATAATTCAATAAAAATTATTCAATTATATTTATAAAAGTATGCAATAATTTCATCAATGTTATGTTATGACGTTGTCAGATTAAACTATCGTCTGTATACCGACTTTACAGGCAACCAATTTTTTTTTTTTTTTGGCGCTTGGATCGCTTTTGCCAGATAACTCTTCAGTTGGACGTCACGGCCAATGGGATCGCACGAGGCGTCGCGGCGCTAGCACCGTGTGTGGCCGAGGCTCGGACAGGTTAGAGACGGGCGACAGACACACGTGGTCTGGCACGCCGTCAGGAGAAGAACGCGGACCGGCGAGAGATAACAAATCTCCTTGGGGGGGGGGGGGGGGAAGGGAGCTTCCCATCCACGCGGCGAGCACACGCAATGACCAGAAACTCTCGTGGCGCTGGCCGTTTGAAAACCAATATACTGGCCACGGCAAACCTTTTTCGAAACGCTGTTGTTGCTTTTGCGCATGCGCGCTCGGTAAGCGCAAAGTCTCACACACGAATAACCAGCTCCCGAAAATGACTGACGAAAAATGGTTCCGTTCTACAGAGAGAATTTCTTTTTTTTTTTTTTTTAACTTTTCCAGAAGATTTATTTGTAAACCAGTTGCTAAACTTGTACAACACTTTGTACAACACATAACTATGGGGAATTTTTATGCATGTATGAAATACATTTTTTTCGAAATATTTCTTACGGAAATTAGCGCGTAATTTTATATTTTAATTGATGTTTAATCAAAGAATATTTTTTTGAAACCATGGAAAAGATAATGAAAAGGTAAATGATATTTCAATTATTTTATTTTATAATGCCTAATAAATATGATGGTGTTGATAAAAGGATAATAATGGTCAATTAGGTTAGGTTAGGTTAGGTTAGCTACATTATAAATACCTTAAAATATTGTGGACGGCTGATTTGGTTAGGATAGCTACATTAAATGATACGGAAAAAAATATGAACTTCGAGGAACTTCGGGTTTTGGCTCTCTCGTCTGTGAAAAGAAGGCTGCCCGCCCACATACCTGGGCTTAAGAAAAGCTTCAGAAAAAAAAAGACACGCGATTTGAAAACTGCAGAAAATATCAGAGTAATGTCCGTTCACGAAAAAAAAAAAAAAAGTGGTCTGTAAAGTCGGTTTACGGACGATAATTTTACATGATAACGTCATAAGTAGAGACCTGCAAAATTCGCGGATTCATTTCGTGATATGCTACAATTCAAATAATTATACCTTAGCGCTGCTTCTGCAATTGGTTCACTGTTAATCTCGAGTAATGAGGGCCAATTAGATACCCTCGCTCAAAGAAGTGTCGAATCACAGACACTCAGTCGAGTGACTCACAAGTCAGCAGCGAATGAACAGGTGGCATTTGCCCGAGTATGTAGAGTGTAGTAGAGCTTATTCTGGAGGTCATTGAATCCGCGAATTTTCCAGGTCTCTAGTCATAAGAAAACATTGATGAAAAATTGTTCCTTTTTAATTTTCAAATAACGGTTCTTGCACGCTCGGCTCAGGTGGAACGTGACAATGAGACATGATTTTTCGTGCGTGCAGCCGGCGTTCATCGATTTATAAGATGTTATCACGTCAAAAAAAATATGTGAGCGAGTTTTTCAGTACCTACTCGCCAAGGATGTGTACCAACTAACCTCGGTCACGAAGCATATTAATGTGTTCTCGTGTTGTTAACACACTATAATACGAGACCCTGACACGAAATAATGCAAATCACACGTAGTTTCCACGTCCGTGGATAGAATTTGCTGCCGGAGCAGCTACGTCAATTATTAAAGCATTCGATTTGCAAAGCGAATATATACATATAATGAAAAGGCTCCGAACCAGCGAAAAAAAAATTAAAAAAATTTTAAACCCTGCCTTTAGACCTGATTTTCGGCAAGGGATTGTATTAAAATACTGCCCAGCTTGTTGAAATTAACTGAACAGTTAATACTATAAAGTTTCCCTCTGTCTTTGCGAGCTTTAGTTCACGCCATCCGCCACAGATGGCAGCACCGTGATTGCACATTTCCGTTCCGTGAGACTTCCGTTCCGTTCAAAAAAAATTACTCCTACCAAATGCCGTACACCGATAGATAATATGTTTGCACATCAAAATTACGCTGAGAGCGGTAGAGACGTTCTTATAAGGTACTAGTAGTACTTATAACGAACACGTGTTCAAGATCCATCGAAGCCTGATGTGGAATTTTGTGGCAAATCCTGGAGTCTGAGACTCACACTTCCTCCCTAAGAGAAGGAAGAACTTGATATTCCCAAACATTTTCGCTAGCAGAATGAGAGATTGTTTCTACACTCAAGACTGCGTGTGCCACCCCAAAAGTCACTGGACTTCCAAGAAGAAGAGAATGTTTAAAGCGCGTGTTATCATAATAATATTTAGGCTCGAAGCACCCGTGTACAGATTATTGAAAGCACCCGAGAAACTTGCGTTAGAAACTTATCTTCATTTCTCCAAAACACGAACTAGCGCCAGTTCAGAGCCTTTATACCTCGCTGGGAAGCACCAGCGAAACGTCGCCACCAACCCAAAAAAAGTCTCTTATGTCCAACCTTTGAATATATATACTGTATAGAAGTCGCGAGTGGATAGGATTTACTCTACGTTTTTCAGAAGCGTATGATGAGCAGCTTGGGAACTTCACCGCTGCAGTGCGCTGCCGTAACGCCCTGTATCGTCTTAGTTGTTATTTACACTTTAGAGCGCAGCAGTGTCGCCCGCTGTCATTCCCCGCACACCCCACCCATCATTCACTGCAGCTCAAGATTGTTCAACGGGAGGGGGAAGGGGTGTTTGAAGAGTTCGACACTCGTCCGCTAGGGACCACCACAAGTCGATGCCCTAGAGATGGTGGCGATTGCGGCGGTGAATTAACCAACTACCTCAAAACCGTATTAGAAATGTTAACCTGGGCTGGCGACTTCTATACAGTATATATATTCAAAGGTCCAACGGAGGGTCGCGAAACTGTGGCACATTCAGGGGGCCAACGAACCCCATCCGTCAAGAGGCGAGGAGCTGGCAGAAGTGGCCGGTGGCGCGAACCCGACGACTCGCGCACAGCCGATGACCCCCTCTCGCGGTCTGCGCCAGAGGTCAGGTCGGGCGGCACGTCTGACTCTCCCAGAGGCCCTGCATTGTCCACGGGCGCCATTCAGCACCCCTCTCCCTCCGCCCCTCAGCAAGGGGCCACTTTTTCCACAACCACCCCCCCTTTCCACGGTCTTTTGCAACGCCCGGGAGGTGTTCGCTCGTCATTCAAACGCCACAGCCGCCCGATGGCGAAATGTGTTTTCCTTTGTGCGCCTCTTCCAAAAGCCTCCAGCCGCGAAGAGTATGACATGTTGTTAGTCATTGCGGTGAAAGCATTCAATAATGGAACCTCCATCGTTCTCTCTCTCTCTTTCGGTCGCAGTTCCTCCTTTTCATTTCGTTCCCCCCCCCCCCCCCCCCCGGTCATCTTTTTTTTCTTTCTTGTTCGGGACATTCTGCCCCCTCTCCCCTTTCCCGTCGGGCTCTCTAGCGGCGACGAGCAAACAGTATTGTTCCCCTCCGCAGAGGACGCGGCGCGCATACCAAAACGACGACCTCTTCGCGGGCTCCGTCCGGATTCGACGCGCGCGTCCTACCCACGTCTGCGCCTCGCTCCCGTGTGAGCGTGTGTGTGCGTGCTAGGGCTCCCATTTCGGGAGAAGATTTATCACAGCCTTCCTCCTTTGCGACCATTCCCACCCTCCTTTCTCTCCCCTTCCCCCCAACCCCTCATCCACTAGTTCACCACACGGCATAAGGGGGGGGGGGGATCTCTGGAGCTCACGTGACCAATTCAAATAACGAGGGCCGAGTGCATCCATTGGAAAATTTGCCGGCCCAAGAAGTAACGGGAATTGCATTTCCAGTATCAACAACAAAACGACTACCTCTCCCACTATGCCTTCCTTTGCCATGCCATCCACTATATTCCTTATCATTCGCTTCATGCCATTTTGGTTTGTAATAAAAATTAAATACTTGCCGCTGAGCATCTTTTCATAAAGATCACACACACACATGTATAAAGCAGTGCTTTTCTGTTGCCGGCTATGAGTTTTCTAACATTGCTGTAGCGGAAAATGTGTTTATATAGTATCAAACTGTGGAGTGTGGCCAATTTTCAGACCAGATTCTCATTTATGGTGCCCTGTCGACATGGATTTAATATAATTCTACTATATTTTATACTTAAATTTCTTCTCTTTCAAATTACTGACATGTCAAAACATACAATCATATGTATATAACTAGGACACGGACTTTAGCTTCAAATTGTTGTCCAAAGACAAGTTATGCAGTTTTGTTTGTTTAATGGATTAAATAATATGTCTATTATGCTAGCTATGTCCCAATCTTCAAAAAAATTTTGGAGGAGAAGGAATTGTGAAAATAATTTTTCTATGATACATGTTCATTTATCAATCTATAGTGTATCACTATTTATGTTTTATCACTGCTTGTTTGATTATCAGTTTGTGACCAATATTACTATTAACTTAGATAGTAGCTAAATCATAGATTAAACACTGAATTATAGTTTTCATTGGTAGAATACGTAAAGAAATTATTTATTTCGTAGTTACCTATTCACTTCAGCAGGCATTTTTGGTCGGATTATGAAGCTACAGCGTGCGGATTTTCTGTTCATGGCGTGGCAACACTGGTTTATGGCGTCTCCGAACCAGAGGCACGGGCATGCCCGAGAGCTGCAAGAAGTCGCGTCACGGTCCCAACAAAACGGAACGCGATGTCGAGATTCAGGGACACGTCTTTCGGAGCCCGAGTAGGAGATTTCCACTGAAGCACACAGAGAGGAGGAGGTTTTTTGCCTTTGTGCCGCGAACTGGTGAAAAGAGGCAAAAGGGAGGCTTGTTTGGGTCCGAAATCTCCGTACAAGTGGCCGCCAATTTGCATACTCATCCAGAGCCTGAGCGACACTTGGTACTCAAGGTTATGTCCCACAAGCCATGTTGATCTTTTTTTTTTTTGTTGTTGTTGTTCAAACATCAAAGCTCTCAGTAAACGGCATTTGGTAGAAGTAATTTCGTGAAGGGAACGGAAGTCTCATGGAACGGAACTGTGTAACCACGGTGCTGCCATCTGCGGTTGATGGCAAGAACCAAAGTTCACAAAGTCGAAATAAATATTAAAGTTCTTGCTGTTTAATGATTTCAAACAAGAGGGGCAGTATTTTAGTAAAAAATTCCTATTTGAAAATCAGGTCCGAAGCCGGTGTTTAGTATTTTTTCAAGAATTTTTCGCTTTTGTTGGAGCCGATTTATTAAATAGTACAACCTTTCGCTCTGCAAATCGAAAGATAGTCGACGTAGCTGCAAATCGAAAGATAGTCGAAGTAGCTGCTCCGGCAACGAATTATAGTGGCGGGAGTGGAAACTACGTGTGATTCGCGCCCAAGAAATGTAGTTTAAAACACAACTTGCGTTTGTATGTCACGCTTGGCATTATTTTAAAATAAATTCTGTATTAAATTTTCGTGTCCGAGTTTCGTATTACAAGTTTTATTTGCAAACATGAGAACACGTGAATTTGCTCGTTACCGAGGTTAGATGTTACAAATCTCTGGCGAGTACTGAAAGACTCGCTCACTTTTTTTTTCATGCTCTGAAGTATTTAAACATTATTCAGCGAGTGCTTGGTGTAACGAAAAAAAAATTGGTTGTCTGTAAATTCAGTTTACGGACGATAGTTTAACGTGACAACGTCATAAAAAACATTAGTAAAATGATTGCATACTTTTATGAATAAATAGAATCATTTTATTGAATTATCAGTATTTTGTATGGATACAAAGAAGGAGTCAAATGAAACCTACAATTTAATTGATAAGTTTACTTTTATTTGCACTCATTAATTCAAATATGTTTATTACTTTAATGAAGAGATTATTTTAACTATAACTTTTATACATGTTTGCTATTTAACTTCTTCCAATCTGTGTTATTCTGTTAAGGATAGGACGATGATAGGAAAAGTAGGAAACGAATGGTAGTTAGTGTTTCAAGTTTAATGTGCCTCGAAAAAGTCAAATCGGTGGTTGTTCCAATCGAGTGGAAGAGAGATAGATGCGGCGCAAGCGTACAATGAGCGTAACGGGACAACGAGTCATCCTTTTTTCGTGCGTGCAGCCGGCGTTCATCGATTTATTAGACGTTGTCACGTCAAAAAAAAAAACACACACACACACACACAGGTTCGGTGACCATGGGATTCGATGGTACATTTGCAGCACCACACGCGAAGCTGTCCCATCGTGACTCGAGTTCTCCGACGAGTGAGACTCTCTCTCTCTCTCTCTCTCTCTCTCGCATCCCTCGCACGATTCTGTTCTCGAGGCCTATCACGTGTCTGCGGCGCGGGGCGTGTTCGTGTTATCCCGCCGCGGGCCGCACGCGCATGTATAAGAACGTACGACCGCCCCCGCCCGTTTACGACCCGGGCATGTTCCACAATGACACGGCAAACGGACACGGCATCTCACATTCAAATAGCCTATCGCGTCCGCTGCTTCCCCGACGCGCGCAGGAAACGTTAGATACTAATGGCCACCAATGAGTTTCAATTTCACGTTTTTGAAAAATTTAATTAAATTTTTTAACAAAAATTGAGCTCCAAGAACATGGCTCGATTTGAATTATAATCTATAAAAATAAAATTATTAATGTTCGTTCGTTTAAAATCTCAAATATCCGAAAGTTCTTCACTGATTGCTTTGAAATTTTGACATGACGTTGCATTTGAAAAAGCGTGCGTTTAAATATATATATATATGTCACTCTTGTGACAAGTAAAGGGGTAGATAAAAATATAGGTGGATTTTGTAAAGATTAAGAAAAATACATAGAGATATAGAGATAAAGAGAGATGGTAGAGAGTTAGAGAGAGAGAGAGGTATAAAGAAGTATAGATAGAGTGGGAGACATACAGAAATAGAGAGATGTACCTATAGAGAAATAAAGCGAGGAAGACTTATAGACATATATAGAAATGTAGAGATATATAGATACTGGATAGATGTAGATAAACATCAAAAAATAGATACAAGAAATGTATAGAAATTAATGGAGAGATATGGATATATATACATAGAGATAGAGAGCTTAAGATATAGAGAGATTTATATTTATTGAAAAAAAAATAGTGATATTTATAGAAATGACTTATACAAAGGGATAAACAGATAGAGATATATTCTTTATGTGTGTACCTACTTCAAACAAATTATGAAGAAAAAAAATTGAATCAGGCATAGTATTGTTTGCCGGCCATTAGCTAGTATATGATAAAAATTATAAATAAAACCTAATTATAGAACAGTATATATCACAAATGTTAACCTCCTTAAATCTTAAGCAAATATATCTTCCAACGTAGCTAAATATTCGGGTTCTATTTGTAGCACAGAGAATTAATGTAAACGGAAGAGATGAGCGTTGCCAAGCTAACTGGCGCGGGTCCGTATTCGCATTCGTGCCATTGTAGATACTCCGTTCCATGAGATCCGCCTTTGCTTCCATGTCATTGTAGAACGGCCCTTAGGCCGCGTTTATAAAATACTCAAGAAACGCAACAAAAAAAAAAACGCAAATTTCTGCAACCACATTTTAGAGTACCGATTTATATAGGTACTACTCAAGTTTGCTAAGGCAACGCAAGTATTGTTCAACTTCAAGGTTTCTTTCGTTTTGGGATGCATTCTCGACGGCCATATTGGAAATGAAGTGTTCCCAAAACTTCCAAAGACGCATGCGTTATGTGCGTAGAAGGCCACGATTTAAAAAAAAAATAAACAAGAGTTTTCACTTGTTAAACTTTTGCACAGTGAAACAAAGAAAAATAAAAGTACTTAAATATATCATCGAAAATTTCAAATGTGAATAGAAAAATTAAGCCCTGGGAAGAATTTCGTTATTCAACTGTTTTAAATTTCGTGTTGTAGGGTTGGTGAAGTCTTGCGACTTGTGTGCTTAAAAAAAGGCCGTGTTTTATTTCTATGGTTGATTGTTGCGTTATTGCGGCGTTGCGTTGCGTTCCGTGTGTAGTTTATGAGTCCGACTCGAGGTTTACGTCCTCTGTCAGGGGTCATCTTCACACGTCCCGTCAACACATTGACCACACATAATTACACCGCATAGGGGCCCGATTAGCATAGCCGTGAAAGGGGATACAGGCCGTGCAAGTGGAAGTTAAACAAATAAATGAATAATCCACATCTTGCGACGATGTCACAAGATTTTTTTTTTTACAACGCTAGCCCCGCCCCGAGATGAGACCGAGTGTACTTAAGTTGGCGTCGAAAACCATTTCAAACGTTTCGCTGTTCGAGCGGTCGTCGAGAGAAATCGATGGCGTGGTTTTTCCCTGCAACGACTTTTTAGAGAGCACGAACGTGTTACTCGCCACTGACGTAATTAAAAGTTTATAACGTGCGTTCCTCCACGCTTACCCATAAGCTTACAGCCATGGTCTATTTTTAACCGCTGAAGTATGCATATGTTCCATTCATCCTCACTCAGTGAAAGACATGTCAAAAATAGATGTGAGATCATAACTAGAGACCCGGAAAATTCGCGGGTTCAATGACCTCCAGGATAGACTCCAATATCCTCTACACACTCGGGCAAATGCCAACTGTTCATTGGCTGCTGACTTGTGAGACGTCTCGACTGGGTGGCCTGTGATTCGACACTTCTACGAGTGAGGGTCTCTAATTGGCCCTCAGTCCTCCAGATTAACAGTGAACGAATGACAGAAGCAGCACTAAGGTATAATTATTTGAATTTTAGCATAACACGAAAAGAACCCGCGAATTTTTCGGTTCTCTACTCATGACCAAAAGTAAAACATAAAAAAATATATTTTAATGCCACGTGATAATTATTCATACCATGTGATAGTTATACATTAAAAAAATGAACACTAAAGAACGTAATTACTTTTTAAATTTTATTTTTAAGGTTTTTATTCCAACGGTTGTTTTCAGCTGCTGGCTGTGTTATAGTATCGATTATTTAAGCTTCAAATAGATTTGGTTTAGTAGTTTTGTATCAAATTAAAGTAATAAGCAGACACTGGCTTGTGTAGCTCACGGCAAAAAAAAAAAATTATCATCGAAATTATCGAAATAAAGTTCACTTGCCTTTAAATGTGTTTTTGTTTAGCTACCGCTTTTATTCTATAAAATCACAATGATTCTAATATTAAAAATGATTCTTAAAATATACAGATGTATACTATGAATATAATCAAGCTTTATATATGCTTATTTCACTTCATTTATTAATTTTCTCCAGCTACCAAAATTTTTTGTAGCCATTTGTAGCTAAGAAACCATTCGTTTTTAAAACAAAAAAGGGTAACTAAATTTAGGTCATTTTTTTTCGTTACAATTGAGTTAAGATAAATTTAATGTTATTAAAGTTAGATAATATACTGTAGCACAACACCTTTAACAAGAGGAAAATTTAAATTTGACAATTGTCGTAGTATGGAAACCATTAACTGTAGAACGAGATCTTCGGTGTCAACGTGATACCGATGTGATTTGCCTTTGCCATCTGCGATGTGGAAGATAAAACCAATCGCACTGAAAAAAAAATGTTCAGTGCTTTTTATAAAAGATTCCCTTGAATACCAGTTGCCAAGAAATAGCTTGCAATACAATAAATATATTGTAACATTGTACAACACATTGATATGGTTATTGTAACACATAACAAAAAGGGTTTTTCGAGATAACTCCTTTGTATGTATTATAAAAATCGGCGCATAGTTTTAAATATTAATTTATGTTTCATTCAAGCATACATAAATAACAGTAAAGATAATCTAATATTCATTAATTTGACTTTAATTTGTTTTAATATCCTTATTTATGTGCCCAGTTAATCAGTGGCTCAACAACAGGCGGTACAAGGGTATTTTGCCCCCCCCCCCCCTGAAAAACCTTGAAGTGGGGGCAAACGGGGGCAAAGAAAGTGCTGTGTGATCAATTTTTAGATAGTAAAACACCTTAAATAGCACCATTTTCCCCCTTGAAATACAAATTTTCCCGGGGGAGGACCCCCGGACCCCCCGCTTCAATAGGGGGGATCGATGATTCTTTATAAAAAGGTATATTTCCCCCCCTCCCCTTTGGAAATTTAGTTGTTGCGCCCCAGCAGTTAATACTAGTAAGCTATTCAGGGCACGGTTTACAAATAACTACAACTGTTGAAGGTACTGGGAGAATACACAAACCATAAATGACCGGGTATGAATTCGAAACCAGTATTACTGCTAACATTTTTTTGTAGTGATTCAGATCTTTTTCTTATATAAATGTTAAAAAATTACAAATATATGTATATTTTCGTGAATTTTTTTGTTCCATTTAAAAAAAAAAAAATCAGTGGAACACCCAATAACTTACCTTGGGGAAGTTTCTGAACTGCGGTAAAGGTATTTAAAACGGGAACCTTCCACTCACCAATCAGACATCTATCAACTAGTGAACCAAGCATTCGGTCTTGGATCACTTAAGTTAAGTACATTTGAATTCAAATGTAAGTTTCGGCTGTGACTGGAAACCTCAAAACTAATTATGACAGGAAATTGGCCCAATCCAACAAGCCGATGACATTCTCCACGGTTGCAAACGCTAATTTCGTAGTTCATTAAGATTCTGGGCTTCAATCACGTCATGAGCTATAATCAGCGTGCGAAGTCATATCAGCCCATTTCGCGTCCAGTTTTATTTCTTTAAACCCACGACTGGGACGATTTAATTGAGCACAAATGAGCGACGGGTTAAGGTCCATTGATTAGTAAATTAGTAGACTGGGAACGCTTCGAATATTTTAGTTTCCCTTGAATTCACATGGAATTCATCTACTGCAGCAAAAATGTTCGAAACTTATTTATTAATACAATATTAAAAATGCTGAGATATATTTGTGGGTCGCAACGTTTTCAAGGCAACCACAGAGTTGAACAGTGCATGTACATAGCTTTAGATGATACGTTTTACATTAAGCAACACTTACTATTTTAACATAAATATTATTAAATGTTCATATTTGAAACACACTTATTTACAGATTATTTCTGATTGTATTTTTTATTAGTTTTCTTGTAAGAAAAATAACTTACCACTATGGACGGTGTCTAATTTTTAGACACTACATAATTTCGTAAATATTTCTTCCGAGCCAATTAACGTGGCCAAAATGGATGTTTCCACGAAGCTGTATCTCGAAAACGTGTCACTATATGTCTACGAAACAACCCAAGACGCGCGCATCGAATTTTGTAATACACTTTTAGAAAAATAAATGAAGGGTACCGGTTTAAAATGTTGTAGGTACACACATAAAAAAAAGACCTCCCACCCACTTGTTTCCGTGCGCGTAAAGGTGAGCGGGCACTTGAAGCGTTTGGTGGTATCGTCCTTAAAGGCGAGACCACACGGAAAGCTTCGCTATGTTCGCTATGTTCGCTACGCCAGGCGGCCAGACGGGATAGTCTAGTTCACAATTTCGAAAAGACGCATTCTGTGGGATTCCAGTGATAATTCCGACCATGATGATATTCTGCTGGCTCTCACAGTATGTGAACGTAAAGCGAAATGTGTTCATGAAGTCAATTCAAAAAGAAAATAATTTGGAGAATTTCAACACTTGACTAAGCAAGTGCATGAGGACGAAGCCACAATTGTGGATTATTTCAGAATAAATATAACTCAGTTTGATAGCAATTTATTTCTCATCAAGAATTAAATTTGAGAAGAAAAATCTAAAATTTAGCAGAAAAACGATTTCTATTTGCTTGAGGTTAGTTAACAATTATTTCATAACTATATAATTCTTTAACGATTAATTGTGAACAATATAAAAAAAATTAATGGGATTCCACAACGATAATTATTATTTTCTTAATAACTTCGTCTGGAATCAAATCCCAGGCATTATCTCGCATATCTTACTTACTATATAATTTTATCTATTTATGCCAAAATAATGGATGTTTTTGTACTTCTTCAGCGAATTCTTCCATCGACATGATACTAATTTAAAGCAAACACAAAACTACAGCACGATTCCGCGCGAAGAGAGTTGTTTTTTGTTCATCTGCGCATGCGCGAAGTCAGCGACGTTTCAGAAAAACAGCCCGAGAACCAAACACCTGGCAACGTCGCCAACATAACGAACATAGCGAACAAAGGTCTGTGTGGCCAGTGACAACTGAGTTGCAGCTGGCTACATTTTACCAGCGTAGCGAACAATACGAACGTAGCAAGCATAGCGCCCTCTGTGGCCGTAGCTTAACGTCTCCCGGTTTCCACGTAAATGGAAAGTTCTAAAGCCAGGTGAAGGAAACACGCAAAAAGATACGAACACAAGGCACGCAAGCAACGGAAGCAATAAGCAGAGACTGGAAAAATTCGCGCTTTCAGTGACCTATAGGATAGACTCCACAATGGCAAATGCCACATGCTCATTGCCTATCGACTCATGACATATGTCAACTGGGACGCTTGCGATTCGAAACTTTTTTTGGTTGAATGTTTTCCATTGGCTCAAAGTCCTTCAGACAAACTGTAAGCCAATCACAGAAGCAACATGAAGGTACAGTTTTTTGGATTCTAGCATAACGCGAAATGAATCTGCGAATTTTTCCGGTCCCTAGCAATAAGTCATGGACTATACTGTAAAAAACTAATCCTGTATCACCCGGGATTTTATTTTTCAAAAGTCAGGATAGCCAGGGCTTTTATTGGAAACCTGGTTTTCCCAAACGCGAGTACAAGTTTTTAAAATCTGCGTCAATAATTATCCCCAAGATGCGAAATGAAAAAATGGGGTCCGAACGACCAGTGTTAGTATTAGATACGTGTATTCCTTGAAAATTTAACACACTCTCTCTACATGGCATGGTTTTCTATGTTATTTGCATTTTACGCTTGTAAACAGGATGCATCTGAATATTGAGACATATATTATTGTAAGGTAGTAATAATAAAAGTATTAGTTTGTTGCAGTTTCGTAGCTATAACACGAAACAAAATCCTTTCCTGGCTGGCCCTTGATACTTTGTGGATATTGAGTAGTGATTACATCAGTGTTTGACAGTGTTAGTCATTAATAACATCAATTGAAAAATATTTTATGGTCAATTATAGCTACCGAGTTTCTTAAAAATAAATTCTATTTGTATGTACTCTCAAAATATGTTGTAGTAAGCACAGACGAATATGTAATTTTTATGCATGGCATGAGTGTAATTCCAATTTTTCTGGAGAATATTATTAACATTCTGCTAAAACAATATCTCAATAATTATTAACGAGCTTCGTTAACAATTTCACCTACATAAAAACGGTTTTTGCGTTTAACATTTTTTTTTTCAAAATTAGTCAATTAAAATATTTTTTAGATAACTATGGCTAATATTGTTTTTACACAAATATAGATAGCTAGTTTAGTAGATACCTCGAACCTTAAGGAAGTTTTAGCACTCCTTTAATGGCTGCACAAGTATTATTTGACTGTAAAACAAAATGCTCAACGTTAAATTTTGTTTGCATTCAACACAATTTTTTCAGGACCTAATATTTGTAAACAAAAAAATTAAATAAATAAAAACCATTTCTATGACCATTAAATTGTATTTTGTAGTAGTGTTCTTTAACGAAAATTGTGTGTGTATGTGTGTGTGTATAAGGAAGTGGTATTCCACTTCCGGTGCCTAAAGAGATTTTTTTTTCGCCGCACGCATTTAACCAAAAAATAAATAAATAATAATAAAAACCTCCAAGGCAGCGGGAGCATCGCATTTCGGACATGGCGTGCTTGCGGGCTCCGCAAAATAAAAAAAGAAAGAGGCAACCGAGGGGGAAAAAAATAATAAAAACCAGAGGCCCCGCCTAGACAATTAACGGTAATTCGTAGCGGGCACGCGGGTAATTCATACGTCCCCCCCCCCCCCCTTCACCACTCGCCCACCCCGAGAACAGCTGAGTCCTGCGATTATACACGGTCCGCCACCCAGCGCGCTTCAACTACTGACCCCATGCTTTTATTTCCTAATCGCCGACCCACACGGCGATGGAACCAAGCCCGCAAACCCCCCTTCACCTTCCTTCCGCGACAACAATATTTTTTTTTTTCTCTACGCCCTAAAAGGTTTAGGGGAAGCTCCCGTTTTCCAGGGTTACCCTAATTAGCCTCGCAATCACGGGGACCAGAGTTCCGTCTCCAAACCCCCACCATCCCCCCCCCCCCCATTTTGGAATCTCACTACGCATGAGCCCCAGGTTATTGTTACACGCGGAGGGTAATGACACTGGCAGAGAGTTGCTGCCCCATTTTCCTCTCCCTCTTCCCCTCTTCCCCTCTCCCTCTTTCTCCCAACTCGAGGTAATGGCTGGTCCTAATGTAGCTAATTGCTCTCGCTGTCCACAGATTCCTCTTCCCACTCCATTACCTATTTTTAACAGCAATAATTGGTTTAATGAACTTGTACCTACCCTAAAAACATGAACTGTATTTTTTTTTTTTGTATTTAATGGAACAGAATTATTCGTGTAAACTTACAGATATTAGTGAATTGCAAAATTTACCTGAACAAAAACTCTATCACTACAAAAAATAGTGTTCGCACTAACACTGGGTTCCGATTCACATCCGGGCATTTATGCTTTTGTGTTTTCCCAGTACCTCCAAATGCTTTCCAGCATTAGCTAACTGCGCAAGTTATTTAGGGTGATATTACTAAAATGTATTAAAATTTTTGATTATTCGATTATCTTTTTCGTTTTTTAAAAGTATTACGATTGATTGAAGCATTAAAATGTAAAATTATGCGTCCGTTTCAGTTAGAAATAATCAGTGTTGTCTCTAAAAATCTATTTCATAGGTATATGAAAAAAAATGACCATAGCCGTGTGTTTTACATAGTAAAAATATTTTTTTCTTGTATTATTAAAAATGATTTCTTGGCAACTGGTTTCCAAATTTATCTGCTGTAAAAGTACAGAAAAATTTATTCTGCGTACTGTGTTTCTTTCTTGATAAACATGTCAAAAATGTTGACGGTCGATAATCTGTGCTGCTTCCGAATACTAGGCTAATGGATCCCCCTTGACTAAAGTTATCCACTGCAGTTATATTGCAGTGGACGGGGCCATCTCTGCTTTGCTTCTGAATCCACACAAGGGATGCCGATGTAACACTAAATGCGTTCCCTAAACTCGAGATTCCTAGCGAGATAACTTCTGCGTCCACTAATGCGTCGCTGCGTCCAATAGCTTCGAAATAGCTTTGTATTTGGTAAGTTAAAATATTTATTCATTTTTTTCCCCACAAGATAAGTTTTATTTACAATCCCAAAAGAGACAAAGAAAAACGCAAAACAAAGTTTTAAAATTACTACTTGTAGGTTAACTTATAATGTGTATCTATTAAATATCCTTCTAATTTCAAGTTTATTTTTATAATTTGGAATTAATAACCAATTTTTATTATTTCTAACCATTTATAACATCACGCTTCACTTAAAGTTTGTAATTCAATTGGCCAATGGTCGTTTTTTGTTCACGATTCGCTGAATATCCGAAAATATTACGACACAAAATGGATCCGTGCACAATTATACGACCAACTGTTAAAATTTGGTGCTAGCAGTAAAGTTATTCGGATCCATCCCCTGGAAATGCGTCTTTTGCATTGTGGCTGAATTTTCTAAGGGATGTAGGGATGTGTGTATTCGGGAACAGCCCCGGTTAAATTGCCAATTCGGCAAGATAGTTGTTCTGAAAGTTTTGGACTAACATTCTTTACTGAACTAAGAACACTACTTAAGAAAAAGTGTTTCATTCAAAGAAATTAGGCAATTCGCCTTATTTTTTGTACATGAAACGTAAATGATAATGTAAAACTACAGATAGTCGTATATTTTGTAAATTTCCATTAAAGATACTGTATCATTACAAAAAAAAAAGTCCGCGATAGTACTGTGTTCAATTCCTGCCCGGGAAATCAATGAGCTGTGTTTTTTTCTGTTCAAAGTTCTTTTCAACTGTTCCCTGAATAGCTTTGCCAGTATCAACCGCGCTCACTTATCAAGCAAAGCGAAACAAAATTGAAGTCCAATTGTTTAATGTTCGATTTAATTTTTCCGTGAATCAAAACATTTAATTCGATTTTTAAAAAATTCGCAGATCTGTCGAAAAGAGAATTATTTTACAGATGCAAAAAAAATAACCGTCGTAATGTATTGTAAAAAATAATTGGTTGTCTGTAAAGTCGGTTTACGGACGATAGTTTACCGTGACAACGTCATAACCAAACCTTGATGAAATGATTGCATACTTTTATGAATAAAATTGAATCATTTTTATTGAATTATCACTATTTTGTATGGATACAAAGAAGGGGTGAAATTAAATCTACAAATTTAATTGATAAATTTACTTTTATTTGCACTCATTAATTCAAATATGTTTATTACTTTAACGAACAGATTATTTTAACTATAACTTTTATACAGGTTTTCTATTTAATTTCTTCAAATCTGTGTTATTCTGTTAAGGATAGGGCGATGATAGGAAAAGTGGGAAACGAATGGGAGTGTTTCAAGTTTAATGTGCCTCGAAAAAGTCAAATCGATGGTTGTTCCAATCGAGTGGAAGAGAGATAGATGCGGCGCAAGCGTACAATGAGCGTAACGGGACAATGTGCGTAACGGGACACTTTTTTCGTGCGTGCAGCCGGCGTTCATCGTTTTATTAGACGTTGCCACGTCAAAAAAAAATTTACAGTTTATTTCGTGTAGTTTTAAAAAAAAACAATTTCTTGGCAACTGGTGTCCGGAGGAATCTCATGTGAAAGCATGCAGTTGGTTGCTTGTTTTCTCCCGCTGTGCTGAGTGACGTTCCGCCAGACGCGAGACAGCCCGGCTGGGGCAGACGCCTTGCAAGCGTCGCTCCTGACGAGCGCCCGTCAGCCCGCGGGGGCGCGCGCATCCATCACCCGCGCCACGTCACACGTCATTGCCCGGCGACGCCCTTCTTCTGTTCCCGGACGCCTCGTCGCGACGGGCCTGCGTTTTATTTTTTACAAAACCCCCCTCGCGAACAAATTGGAAAATAACAAAAATAAAATTAGAAAGAAATCTCTTCGGTTTGGCGTCCCCGGGTACTGGGGGCGGAGGAAGAAGAAGATGCGCGCGTGTTTTGTTTTTATTGTTTTACGGGGGCGAAGCGCGCGCGCCCCGGTAGGGAAAAACACGGAACAACTCTCCACGTCAGACGCCGGAGAGAGAAAGAGAGAAATAAATATTACGTGTGCGCGGTACGCCATGCGCGCGCTTCAGAAGAGAAACTTTACAGACCGTAGGGAAATTTCGCGGTAGGTACACAAATACTATTTGAAACACGCGTCTGAGTACACAAGCGTAAAGGTAATGTATAGAGCCACGGAATTTTCGCGCATTCATTTAGTCGCAAGCTAGAATGCAAAACCTCCACACTGTCGCACTGTGTTCATGATTGGACCGCAGTTTTCTGGACACGCCCCTCTATGACCGTGAGCCAACGATGTCCAGCTAGGAGAGAAGTAAGCGAATCAGGTAGTGCCAAATAACAAGGATAAAAATGTTCTCGCTAAGAAATCAACCAATGGGAAAGTAAACATGGGTCGAGCACACCTATAACTTTGAATTCTATCCTGAGGCCAGAGGAATCCGCGAAATTTCCGGGACTCTAGTAATGTATGTGTATTACGTAGTTACGTTAATTTAAAACAGTCTAATGTTGTGAGTTTTTTTTAAATATCGACAAGACAGATGTTTACAGTGTGGCATGAACACTCTGTAGGGGCAACATGTGTAGGCACGCTCTTACACGGTACTGCAACAGAGGACAAAGAATAAAAACTTAATATTTATCTTTATGTTAGGCACGAGATCATACACATATACTATAGTGTATGTCAGCAGGGAATTTATTTCAATGAATAGTGCACAGTTGTAATGAAAACATTCTGTTCGCTTCTGACACACCATAAATAAATAGGCTCTTGGAAAACATTGCAAAATTTTGTAATTAAAATATATCAAACAAGAGGAAGGAGTGACACAAATCTGTAAGCAAAACAATGTCTACCTCTTTGTAAGAACAATAGTTTAATTATTGTTTAGAACGCAAGATTTCGTCAGAACAAATAGAAAACATAAGTCATTCTGTGTAGCCCTAAGCTTGGAAATTGCAGGAATTTATGACGGGCACAATAACAAACAAAAGTATTAAAGGGACAAAATATTTTTTTGTAGAATATGATGCACAAAACTACTTAAGTTTATTTGATTCAGTTAGTTTTTTTTACGGCCTCCGACTAGTTAGAATCAGTGGTAGGCATCAAAATTGTACAAACGGACTACTGGGCAGACGAGCGTTAGTTTTGAGATAAATTACACCGTTATATTCTAATTGTTCACGTAGTTTAAAAAGTAATTACCTTTTATTTACGGCACAATTCAATGCTCTCAATTCACTTGCATTTAAAAAGGCGACTGAGCATATCTTAACGGTCACTAACAATGGTGGTTATAGGTCGGACCAAGTACTTACTGAAATTACTTAAATGCACTAGTTTCCTATTACTCATACATTTTAGTATTCTCCTATGCACCTAAGCTTAAATAGAATACACTAAGCACTTTCCGTAAAACTTATTTTAGGTGTATGCTATTTTATTACACCGATTTATGCGGCAATGCTTGTGAGTTGCGTTATGTAGCACTTTTACTAAACTAAACTAAAACTTTTTTTTCCATTATTGTTCAAATATCAGTTCGTTCACTAGAACGTCTGTGATTGAAGCTGCCTCCCTGGTCACGTGACTTCAGAGTAAACAAACACCCAAACACACGTTATACAAAATAAAAACAATAATTGTTTATTAAGAGATTTCAAAAATTTGATAAATTGGGCATTTAATCTTTAGTAAATGATTACAATTTAAAAGTTCGTTGTGAGAGCAATAATTGCTTATAGAGGCATACTCCATGATGCCATAGAGAATGATTGATATAGAGGGATAATTTGTTTTATTGAGCCAAATACTGTTCATGATCCAATTATAAAAGTTTTGGTAAGAAAAAAGAGTTTGTAAATATACGTAGTCCATCTTAGCTGTGCTGTTGTTTCAGCACAGTGTACTCTATGTTTTTTTTGTAATGCAAGCATAAAAATGTATGTAAAATTACAGATATTTATCAATTTGTTCATTTACATGAAAGCAACTGTACTTATCACTAAAACATAGTGTTCACAGTAATACTGGGTTCAGATTCCTACCCGAGCACTTATGCTTTGTGTTTTCCCAATGCAAAAGAGGCAAAGTGTTAAATTTACGGAAATAACCCTTAACTAATAGTAACTACGAAAAAATAAAAAAATAATAATCATAAATGGGATGTGCAACCCCAAATAACCATCTGGCGATTTCACATATTTTGATACTGCTTGCAATAAAGCCGCCATGCTAACATATTTGGTTTTTCATGGCATCGGACTTATGCTTTGGCTACTTGAAGTCGAGACTTATGAACTGATGTGATTATCACGATAGTTGTAGTCGCCCGCGTGAGAAAAAAAATCTATTTTCTCGCGGCGCTTACAGGCTTAGACCCTGTTAGTAAATCTGTGTTTGCAACAAGTTGCAGAATGACAGGGAGATAATGGTTTGTGCCTTGACATTGAAATAAATAGTACGGAATCAGGATTGTAGCAAAAAAAAAAAAAGATGCAGCAGTTCGAGATGGCGGGCCTTTTAAGTGCCAGCGCGTGAGCAGCGGACAATGGCAGAACTGTCGAAACTGTTAACCGCCTCCCCCTTTTTCTAAGTCCTTCTTCGTCCCGTCAAAGAAATGACGTGGTGAACCCCCCAAGAAGAAGATGTACGCCAGCCCAAAACGACCTGGGCGCTCGCTACGACCCCACCATCCTTAACCCTTCCCCCCTCCCCCCCCTTCACCGATTCCTCGTCAACCCTCAACCCTAGAGTCTCAAGTTAATTAAGCGCCGGGGTCAAACGTGTGATACCTTCAAGGGGGGGCCCTGTTTCCAAACGACGCCGCCGAACGAACCCCCCTTTCCCCCCTCCAGCATATACGTGTCGTTTTCTCCCCGGAGACAGGTGGGACCAGAAGGGGGGGTAGGGGAGGGGTATTTTCGCAGGCGCCACCTATGTCTGGCGACCTCCGACCCCCAAATACCCCACCCCCCCCCCTCCTTACCTTCGCCAGGGGCGGTCCCTTATTAACATAAGCGGACGAGGTCATTAAGGCACGGGCCGGCATACATCAACGCTAGCGCCAGGCACCGCAGATGCCAGTCATCGGCGCGGAGAGAGAGGCATCGGCCTTGTGAGAACGTATATGTTTGTGTGTTTCTGTTCGTGGGAGAGAGAGAGAGAGAGAGTGAGATAGGAGAAAGGCTTTTGATGGGAGACATTTCTCTCTCTCTCTCTCTTTTTTATCGACCGGATCCGACGTGCGTCTGTTAATGGCACGCTCAGAAAAAAATAGTTTCTGTTCTTTTATAAAAGATTCCTTTGGAAAACATTTGCTAAGAAATTGTTTTAATACTACAAAAAATAATATTATAAAATTGTACAACACATGGCTATGGTTATTTTTGCAATATTATGTACGTTTTTTTTTCTCAAATTAATACTAAGAATTTCTTAAGAAAATTGGCGCATGATTTTTATTTTACTTCATGTTCCATCCAAGCATATTTATTATTTTTTTTCAAATATTCCAGAAATTGTACTTTATTTTGTTTTTCCGTGCGTGTTAATATGTGCAGTTAATACTGTAGAGCTATTCAGGGAACGGTTTACAAATGACTTCAAATATTGGAGGTACTGGGACAACAACAAAGTATAAATGCGCGGGTAAGAATTCGAACCCAGATCTACTGTGAAAAACTGTTTTGTAGTGATACAGTTGTATAAATGCAAAAGTAAAAATGTACAAATATCTTTATGTTTACGTGGATTTTTTTGTTACACTTGCAAAAAAAAATTTACAGTGCGTGGCCTGATGACGTATTGCAGTATTCGCGGTGCATCTAAAAGCTTGGTTGGCCTACCGTGATACCTCCCTCCAATAAGGTACACGAGTATGATTTAAATTTATATTTTTAAAAATATTAATTTAAAGGGCTTGCATACTAATAACTTACATAAAATACTAACCTGGTTGATCTCTTGTTTGACATTGTCCAAGAGTAAGTCCAAGCTTTTAGACGACTTGCAGCCATTTCGTGTTCTAGGCGGAACAGCTCCATCTTAAATACAATCAAAATATAAAATAAAATAAAAAATTACTATTGGAAATTAGTGAAAGTTCTTTGAATAACTGTTAAAACGTTTCCATTTGTAAAATTACTGTAGACTTTTTCCACAATTTTTCAGTCAATTTCCGCTCATATTCAGTAGATTATTTTTTTTTTTTTTACAATTTCATGGTTGAAGGTTATGTAAAGGTTATCTAATGTACATATATTTAACGTCTTGTTTACTTAAGAGGTAACTAATAGTTTCTGCCAGATTGTGAAATTATCCTTTGTTCAGCAAGGCTAGAATTCTAGCACAAGCTATAATTCATTAATTTTTTATTTACTTTTATTAATATATTTTGAATTTTTTACATTTATATTTTAAATGTTTTATTTTTGTGATTCACTGTACTTGATTTAGGAGAACGCGAGTTGGTTTTCTCCGTGTGCTGCTGATTATTCTTGCCAATATTTTGTTGGTTTCTCCCAGTTCTTCTGGTCATTCATGGCGATGCTTATGTTGGTTTTCTCCATGTGCAACTGGTTATTCCTGGCGAGACTTCTGCTGATGTTCTCCAAGTGTTTCTGCTTATTTTTGAGAAATAAATCTCTGTATGAAAAATTTTTACCAAATGAGACATTCAATTTTATTCAGAGTTACATTTGATTAGTGAATTCTGTTACTAAATCTGCCCATACGGTAGTTTTATGAGGTGTAATTACAATTTAAAAAAATCATTAACTAGTCAAATAAAAAGCCTTGGGACAATTTGATAAACTTTCATTAAAAACGAATTTCCTTCTCCATGATGTATAGCGAAGCCTTCCTTCTCTTGCGATCGTATATGAGAATCCTGCATTCCACGTGAAAAATAAATAATATTTACCTCCATACAACACCTTGTGAAATCTGTTGTATAAAAGAATAATTCTTCCAAAATTTTAAATTTACTCTCACTGATGAAATATTAAAATTTATAATTAAATAAAGGTTCCAATTAAATTATTTTAGGTATTTTTTTCCAATGGTCAGGTTTAAAACACGTCTAAAACTTCCTCTTGAGCATTATAAGTGCACGATCTATCGCTGTGCTACCAAAACTTATTTTAATTTTGCAAGGAGGGTATGTATTATAATCATTGGAAAACCAGTTTCCTTACGCATTTCAAAAATTGGTAATTACATTTTACCGTGACTATTTTGGTTTACCCAAATTATATTCTAGGTTAATTTCAATAATATTAAGAGTTTAATTTGGCACTCCAAATACTTTTGGTTTTGCACTGTAATGTTTACGAAATTGACTATGTACTGGTTTATGTTGCTGCAACTTGGTTCCGCCATCTCGACGACTTTGGCAGGCACCGCGGTTACACATTTCCGGTTCACTACACTTCCGTTCCATTCACGAAATTTCACCTACCAAATCCTATTTACCGAGAGGTTAGGTTTTTACACGTCAAACAAATGAGCACAGTTTCAACGCCTCGCTGTGAATCGCTTCAGTTCTCCCGGAAATGACTCGGTAGTAAGCTCCCTGCCAGCTGAAAGTGGACCGCCTCTGTGACGTGCCACAAAACCAATTACAGCACGTGCTTTCACTGCTGCGTCTGTGGACTGTATTTGTGAGAATCAGTCCACAGAAAGCCGTGCCACTGTGAAGAAATGGCCATCTTTGGGTCACTTGACCTCGTGGAAAATTCCTCATCAAATGTTCTGATGGCTTAGGATAATGTTGCGCACATGTCAGACATCGGTGAACAAAATTTATTCTTATGTTACGTCCATTTAAAGCGTAGAAGTTTTTTTCCCCTCAGAATGAAAGCCAGAAATTGTTTTGGAAATGCATTAAGTAACCTCTAATTTCCTTGTGTATCAAGAGATATTAAGTCCAGCCGAGCTGCTCCTTTTCACGCGCTTGCGGTTGAGAACGCTAATGGCAGCTGTGTTATTAGTATTTGCAGTGCAGTTCTACCAAACCTCTGCTGATTCTTATTTTCCCTGTTGTCATATTTCGAAATCACCCGACTACAATTTCATCTCGTCAACAAAACGTTCAACATTGTAGTCGTTCAAAATTAGCACTGACTTGCTTCTCATCACAAGTCCACGACAAACAACCAGGAACTGAAACTGTTAAAGTGATCATGGGGGGGGGGGGGTGGGATTGACAAGGTTGGCAACCCTGAATGCTCGCGGAAGATTGCATTGCTGAGGTTACAAATAACCTTACGGCACAGTGCTATCAGTAAACTCTCAAACGAAGTACGCCGTAACCACGAGCGTTCTAGTTTACAAAAATCACCATTCGGAAATATTTTCCACTTCGAATGAAAGAGTTTAATTTGACCCGATACCGTTTGACATTGCTACGTTTAAGCAAACGTGAACGAGATCGCATGAATAAAATTTGACCTTACGCTATAAATGTTATTATTTTTTTTTTGTAAATGGAACAGAAATATTCATGTAAAATTACAGATATTTGTAAATTTGTATACTACAAAATAGTGTATACTATAATATTATATTATTAATCTTACCCGGGAATTTATGCTTTGTGTTGTCCCAGTAACCCCCATTAGATAAAAGTTATGTATTTGTAAACCATTCCTTTAATAGCTTTCCAGCACATTTGAGCATAGCATTATAATTTTATGGAATTCCTTGTTACTAACAATGAAAGATCGCTACAAATAGTTTTCTCTACTCTGTAATAAATAAATGATTAAAATAGAATTTTTTCGCCAGAATGACTACCAATTTGTGATTATAGAAAAAATTAATCATCTTAAATTAAAAAAATATATAAATGTATATTAAAGTTTATTATAATTAATGATGGTACAAAGAATAAGATTTGTCATAGAAAAAATGTGAGCTAGTCTTTTATGTAGTATTAGCCAGTGATGTGAACATCCAACCTCGATTACGAGAATATTCATGTTTTCTCATGTTGAAAATGATACGAAACTCGGAAACGAAATTAAACACGAAATTCTTTAAAATAAGGCCGAGCGTAATAAACATACGCAAATTGTACTTTCAACTATATTTCTGGACACGAATCGCACGTAGTTCCCACACCTTCCGCTAGAGTTTGCTGCCGGAGCAGCTACGTTGACTAACTGAATAATTACATTTTCAGACCGAAATTTTCAACTCTATAACTAAAAGGCTACGATAAAAGCTTAAGAGACTTGAAAAAAAAAATAACTAAACCCCGGCTTTGGACCTGATTTTTGACAAGCAAAAATTATTAAAATAGAGACCACGTTGTCAAAATTCAATAGAAAGTTAAAACTATAAAGAATTTAAGTACCTTTTGATTTGTAAGCTTTGGTTCGCGCCATCCGCCAAAGCTGGCAGCGCCGCGGTTGTCACACATTTCCGCCACATGCGACTTCCGTTCCATTCACGTAATCACGTATACAGAGAGCTGAGATGTCAACAAGCCGGGCGGGAAGAATCTGACAACAGTGGTCGCCGTTCCCCTCCGTACCGGTATCCAAGCATGGGACGGACTAGGGTCGTTACCACAACGCCGAAATACCACAACGCCGAACGTACAATAACGCCGAATGCCAAATTGACCACAACGCCGACAGCTAGAAAACTGCTGTGTACCACAACGCCGAAATACAGTAACGCCGAAAAATGTTTCTGCGGGGGGGGGGGGGGTGGTCCACAGGAGCAAAATGAAAAACAACTGAATGAATTTGTGTGCTAACCTTACCTAACCTATAACCTTTGTGGCAGTCCATGCAATGACATTTCTCGGGGTTAATGTATTTCGGCGTTGTGGTAATTCGGCGTTGTGGTACGCAGCAGTTTTCTAGCTGTCGGCGTTGTCGTCAATTTGGCATTCGGCGTTATGGTTTTTGGCGTTATTGTACGTTCGGCGTTGTGGTATTTCGGCGTTGTGGTGCGTCCCCGACGGACTACAGTCACTGTAGTCATGGGTAGGGACCCGGAAAATTCGCGGGTTCAATGACCTCCAGGATAGACTCCAATATCCTCTAAACACTCGGGCAAATGCCAACTGTTCATTGGCTGCTGACTTGTGAGTCGTCTCGACTGGGTGGCCTGTGATTCGACACTTCTATGAGTGAGGGTCTCTAATTGGCCCTCAGTCCTCCAGATTAACAGTGAACCAATGACAGAAGCAGCACAAAGGTATAATTATTTGAATTTTAGCATAACACGAAATGAACCCGCGAATTTGTCGGGTCTCTAGTCATGGGACGGACTACGGCCCCGCTCCGCCTGCGAGCCGGCAGCTAGGCAACCCCGCCCGACGCTGGGGAATTCGCCCGCGGGCGGTGGCCTAACAACCTTCCTGCACCGCGAGACGCCCGCTGAACGTCAGCGGCATTACCATGTTGATTGATGGTAATCCTGCTATTCATTGAGCCCGAGTCAGACGCCCAAATAAACCGCGTTCGTTCATCTTCGGACTCACACACACACACACACACACGAAGATGAACGAACGCGGTTTTTTTTTTTTAAATTTCACCTATACTTTCAATATTTATTTATGAAGATTTACACATGACTCTGCCACGCTAAATGCGGCCTAAACGTGTTTCAGTGTCATATATGCACACTAGCTAATGCCCGGCATGCTTTCCTATGCCTTTTTCAATTTTTTTTTGTAATTCAGTTGAAATAGGTACACATATACAAAGCATTTCTCTGCCCCTGTCTCTCTATATGTGTCCCTGTATAAATTTCACTATATTTCTACACATATAAAAATATCTCCAAATCTCTATCTATACGTATCCATATCTCTCCATATCACTCTCTCTACGTATCCATGTTTCTATCAATATCTCGATCCAACTCCATATCTATATCTCTCTACATGTCTCTATACTTCTATATATAGCCCTCGCTCTATATCTCTCTTTCTATATCTGTATATCGCCCGCTATATATCTATACCTCTCACTATATCTCTAACTTCTTTTTCTATATCTTTATCTTGACAAAACAGAAGACGAACACACAAAAATACATACATATTTTTACCTATCTATATTTTTAAGTATCATTTAACTGTCACAGGACTGCATGTATACATAAAAACACACGCGTATTCCAATGCAACGTTGAGACAAAATTTCAAAGCTATGGGTTAAGAACATTCTGAGATTTAAGATTTTATACGAACGAACATTTAAATTTGTATTTATACATTTATATATTTATTTGCTGTTCTATAATTAATTATAGTTATTTGCGTTATTTATTAAAACTCTTTTTATAACTTTTTTTATATTTTTCCCCTTGAGGGTAGATTTCAGCACGTCTAGGTTATTGTTACTTAAACGAAACGTTGGTCATGTTAGGTCAGTTGTAGCAATTTATCCAAATATATTTTAATTAAGAAACAAAATCATCAAAAAAATTCGTTCTTTATTTTTCTATGAGAGAAAATAATTTTTAATTTTTGTAATGGAAACCTAAATAAATGATTGGTTAGGTTAAGTCAGCGACTTTTAAAGAACAGTTTTTTTTTAATGTAGAGCAAAAATATAAAATTTATCTCATTTCTTTTTTTTTCCAGGCCGCAAAGTTGCACGAGCGTGCGTCGAAATTCGGATATGTTCGGGAGCTGATCTGGGGTTGGTGAATCTCAGGCTTCCCGTTGATTGAGTGGTTCGTTTGCACGAAGTTTAATGCAGCTAGCGGTTATTATGTGTTCTTTGATTAATATTTCCGCCATCACAACTTCAAAATATTTTTTTTGGCGCATGAATAATGACTTGAACTGTGACAGCTGTTAGAACTAAAATAATAACAATAATTTTAGTTCTATTTCTGAAACGTTTATTGTATGAACGTATAGCAAAAGAATGTGAAAAAACGGATGTTTTAATAATTTATGAAACTGAAATCTATGCAGTAGTAAAACCCTCTAAAATTTTATTCGAACGAAGAATTACTAAACCAATCTAAATTAAGTCCATAGTTATCTCGTAAACATTCATTTAATCAATATTTTCAATAATTTAAAGAAAAAATCTTTAACCGGGATTTTATAATATCTCAACTATAATTAATAAGAATATTTCAATATCTGTTTTTATGATGTTAATCTATCGCTGAAATTTATATTTACTTCTCTAATTCCTTTTTCAAGTTACTTTAAATTATTAAACAAGTTCAAATGTTAAATTAAAATGTGTGTCAACTAAGCTTTTGATTTAATTGTAGATTATAATTAAAAGCCAAAAAAAATTATTTGGTAACGAAAGATTTTCATATTTTTTATAATAACAAATTGAATAGAACATATTTCGTAATAAAAATAGGATACAAGTTAATTCGAAGAATTTACGATATTTTAGCTAAAATATTAAAATTATATTTATGTTTAAAAATATTTATAATTTTTGTTACGAGGCTTACTCTATAAACTTGTGCACATACAAGTCAATGTCATTAACTTCTATTATGCTGCCGTTTTTACTTCATAATATAATGCACATATTGTGGTCATGTCGATTTTCTTATTTAATCATTGGTTTCTTGCCCTCCTAGGTGTGTCAAACTACCCACTAGTAAATGAAAATGCCAAACCAAATTATTATTTGGTATACGATCTAACCCGTGTCTAAAAAAAAAAAAAAAAAAAAAAAACCATTTGTACGATTGTACGAGGTTTGCAAATTTCCAGTAATGAGCCATTTTATTATTTGCTTGTTTCAAATAAAGCTACAGACACAAATTAATTTAAAGAAAGAAAAGTTATTCTTTTGCCACTTTATTGTCTTTCGCAGTAGACAAACCCGACGCAAAAAGGTGGAGAAGGTCTGGGATATATTATTTCTGCCTTGGCATGCCAAAAATTGGGATCAAAAGTTCTAAATTAAAATTATAGCAAAAAAAATTATGGGAAAACTTTCAAGCCGGTAGGGCCTAATACATCTTAAGTAGGGGCATGCACATTTCGCGAAATAATCTGATTGCTCGTTAGACTGCAACAAGGTATACCCTTGTTCCCTTGTGATTGGAGGCCGTCTGCGAGAGAAGACATCGCCCTGTTCGGCCGGGCCATTCAGGACGAATTTGCTTCAGCACTGGATAGCTGTGATTGGTGCGCAAACAGTAGACACGCACCTGAAATAAACCCAGCCAACCACGAAACACAGCTAATGCTACAAAGTTTTAACATCCAGCTGGTCTGAAAATCTTTTCGCGAAAATTACATGGCCCTAATCTTAAGGTGAAAATCTCTAACAGCGTAGAGATCCTGTAGAAGATAAAAGAGACGGTTACTGTTCTGCACCTAGGCTACGGTTTTTGTTTGTTTACTGTGGCGATCCTTATGTCTAGGCTTTAACTGTGTGTCTCAGGTGGTCAACTTTTTCTGCATAACATACAACCTTCCCGTCCCTAACTACGTCCACGCTATACTTCTCACTAACCAACACAGAAAAAAAAAATCCTGTACGTTTACAAAAGATTCCTTTGGAAATCAGTTGCAAAGTCTGTAATCCTACAAGAAATAATATTGTAACTTTTTACCACACATGGATATCGGATTTCAAGATAATACGGAGTTTTTCTTACGAAAATCGGCAAATAACGTTATTATTTTAATATATGTTTTGTTCAAGCATATTTTTTTAACAATTGAAAATATAGTAGAATATTCAACTAATTGACCTCTTTTTGTATTATAATAACGGCAAAGATACTCAGGGAACGGTTTATAAATAACTTTAACTAATGGAGGTATGCTACTGGGATAACACAAAGCCCGTGTAAGAATTCGAACCCAGTGTTACTGCATACACTAATTTGTAGTGATACAGTTATTTTCATGTAAATTTAATAATTTACAATGAAATGTAATTTTACATTAATATTTATGTTACATTTACAAAAAATACAGTTAAGCTTCTTAATATAAAACTAATAAATGTTCGTGGATACTCTGTTTTAAGTAAAAAATAAATTATTACTTATTACACTTAATTTTTTTCACGAAAAGGTAGGTTTTGTAAACTTATTATTATAATAAGCATATTTGCACTATAAAAAATGCTCAGCATTTCTCGTGACGTTATTGGATCAGATACAGTATTTCATGTTTTACTGCATTTTTATTTATATTTTTTTTATTGTAGAGTTTTACGTACCTAGCCAACGGCTTACGCAATTTTCTCGGTGACTGGATATTTAAAAACAGAAAGCTGGGGTTTAAATGTACTGTGAAATTGTTAAACGCATCACTTACATAATAAATAGCTTAGTATCGTCTGCGGCTGGTTTTAAAAGCGGAAAATCCTGCCCTATACAACAGCCAAAGCCGTCTACGCAGTATATTGCATATCTTGAAATCATGGGTTTCGAGTGGCGTCGATTAAAATCGTTTCCAACATTTTTCTTTAGCTAAACACGTAAAAGCTTCCTGCTTAGTTTGCTCAGACAATTATTTTAAAACGTATATTTTCATTACATCCAGTCACCAAACAGGAGATCTTAACGAAAGCTGATGAGTATCAGGAACAAATTTTTTTGGTTTCATGTGTATCGCGAAGCTTGACAATAACAGTTTCAAGTGGACTTCTTATCTCACGTCACTATCGGCTTTGTAACCAACAGCAGTCTAAGTATAATACAAAACCGCGCGATAAAATAAATTAAACGAGGTAGTTCTGTTTGATTTGCCGTGTGCAGCAGAATAGAGGCCCCCATTACCAGAGCCAATGCCTGGACAACCGAATCTGTCGGGAGAGTTTCTGTAGATTTAATGTCTCACTTGATGGCTTCGGTGGTTTTACGACTTTCGTCAAGACTTCGAACTAAGTCGTCAAAGCCCTTGTGCTAGGGGATAGGGCGGGGAAGGGGGGGGGGAAGAAGTCTCCCTCAAATGCACTAGGCTATAAACCGATATCAAGCAACGTGGAAACCGCACCCTGTTAGAATTTACAGTCCATTTAAGGAACATTCAACTAAGAATCAACTCGAAAGTAAAAGAATTCTTCGTAATCACAAATAATTGTATGTTCGTAAAATCTACGCTCAGTTCCAACGTCCGAGTTACGCGTTACGTTGCAAACACGACAAACACACACGCGGGAGAGAAACAAGAAGGTTTTTTCTTGGACGTAAATAGTTTTTGTATGTTTACACTATAATAACATTATTATTGTTGAGTCACGTTTACAGTAAATGAATTCAAAACCCGTAAACTTACGAAGATAGCCGTAAATTGACGAAGATCCCTGGATAATTTGTAACAAGTATACTTTCTTAAATTTAAGGTGAAAATTGTAGCAAGTTTTTTTTTTCATGCAATAGTAAGGGATCCTGAAACTCTTAAAATAGGGCTTAATATAGCATTTGATTGTGTTATTAATTCAAGAGTGGGTTATATTTTTTGTTAATAAATCATTATTGATTGATCAATAATTATTGATATCCTGAGCAGTTATTTTTAAGTGAGTAATAATTTTATTAATTAATGTTTATTTAGAAATTTGTCCCCCCCCCCTTCTCTCTCTCGCTTTCTGCCTTTTTTTAATCCTTTATGATATACTTACGAGTCGAGGTTTGAATTGCCAAACAAGTTTCACTTCTTTCACATGTAATGAGTTACACACGCTATTTTTTTTTTTTTTTTAAATTTGTGTTTAAGTGTAAGATAAGGCGGTGTTCGCGCCATAACTTCGCTACACGTAAAAGTAATCTTAATGAATCAGTATTCTCGTCCACATCGCGCCAGGCGCTGTGACCGCGCCAGGAATGTGGAGGTCGCGCGGTGTCGACGGGAGTTCCCCCCCCCCCCCCGCGAGAGGTCTTGTTTCGCTCGCCAGATGCGGGTGCTTGCATGAGGTGTCCTTCGTACATGAGGTCGTGCGCCTCCGCGTCCAAGGTCAGTCGACGACAACCTCGTTCACGACAAGCTCGTTCACGACAAAACCCGGATAGTGTGAAATGAGCCTTTACACTCGGTATACGGCTTTTCGTAGCAGTAGTTTCATAAATGTGACGGAAGTCCCATGGAACGGAAATGTGTAACCTCGGTGCTAGGCACCATCTGTGGCGGATGGCGCGAACCAAAGATCACAAAGCCAAAGGAAAACTTTACAGTTATAACTATTTTATGAATTTTTAACAAGAGAGGCAGTATTTTAATGAATATTTTTTACAAAAAACCATTTTTTTCAAGCCATTTAGCTTTCATCGGAGCCATTTCATTATACAATCTAAAATTTCGGTCTGCTAATAAAATGATTCGTTAGTCAACGTAGTTGCTCCGGTAGCGAATTCTAGCGGCGTTTGCGGAAACTACGTGTGGTTCGCGTCCAGAAATTCAGTTGAAAACCCAATTTGCGTATGTTTGTAACGCTTGGCATTAATTTTAAACAATTCTCTTTGAATTTCGTGTCTGAGTTTCTTATTGTGAGTGAAGACACGAAACGGCTCGTCCCCGAAGGTTCGATGTCGCAAATCTCTGGCAAGGGCTGAGGGACTCGGGAAGCCTTCATTTCACAGACGAGAGAGCCACACCCGAAGTTCCCCGAAGTTCAAGCTCGCTTTTTTTTCCCGTTCTATCTCATTGTATAAACCGGTGTGGCATTAAATTTTGCGGTCGATTAGGATAGGTTAGCAACATTATAAATACTTTAAAACATTCTGTATGGTTGGTTATATTAGGTAAGTATAGCTACATTAAAAATACCGTAAAATCATTTTAAGGTTGCTTAGCAAATAACTTTTTAATATGTAGCTATCCAGGGCTAGGAAACCGTTTACATGATTTCACAGTATCTTTAATGTAGCTATCCTAACCAAATCAACCGTCCACAATGTTTTAAAGTGTTTATAATGTAGCTAGCCTAACCTAATTGACCATTAGTTATCATTAGTTGTCCAAAATAAACATTCACGGAATATGGGGCGTCCCGAGAATATCTGTGGAAGACAAAGACTTCCTAGATTTTATACGGCATGAAAAAATATACAAATCCAAAAGTACGTTTCTTCAATTAGGTATTTTCCTCTAATAACAATTACAAATAAATACCGTTGCCTTGTTTATGGTCTTTCCTTTTATCAACACCGCCATATTTATTTACAATGAACAAAAAAAAAACCGAAGATGCACGATCGGGCGTTTGGCTCTCTCGTCTGTGAAGAGACTCGCTCATGTGCAACGCTCAACTGGAGCATCGGCCCCGCAGGGGGTGGGGGAAGGGGCGTGGTTGGAGGGTTGTTGTCGACGGGTGTCCGCGACGCCGATTGGCCGATGCCCCCCTGAGGGGTTTGGGCGGCACAGCGAAGAGCGCAGCGCGCCGCGCGACCTAATGAAAGGGGTTGCGAGGCAGGGGTTCGAGCCCTGAGGCGGCGTGGCCAACTGGGCCGCAGTAGCGCTCGCGGTGGCGAGTTCATGAACCGCGCAAAGGACGTCTCGTCTCTGCGACATTGTTCTCTCACTTGTGCGCAAGCGTCAGAAGTTACACTTTATTTCCGTTTAAAACACACTAAACTATTTTGAAATCAATACTACACACAAGTATATACCAAATAGACTACAACCTCTACTTTAAAAATAAATTTTAAAAAATCGCACCGAAAAATTGTCAGCACAATTTTTCTGACTGAAATTTCTTAAAAAATAAAATTTGCCATCTTTTTTATTTTTGTTTTTCAACTTTTAAAGTTTACAGAACGTTTTACGAGGAACGTTTCACCACCGTAAATTTTAATTCGTAATACCAATACGCTTAACACGTCCACAGATGTTCACGAAAGCGAACATATACGGGTGTGCACTGCCGTGCGCAGGTCCGCCATTCTGACGACTTCCAACTCGTGTGGTGGCAGCACAACAGCGCATGCGCAACGGAACTTCAACCAGTTTAGCTTCAGTTGCGTGGTGCGCGCGGGTTTTTTAGCATTCAAAATTTCTCCCTCGATGCGCCTAAAGAAGTAGAACTTCAAAAACTCGTACTTATACACTGCTCACCAACAGCGCTGTTTCCAACTGTGTTTGCAGCAAGTAACTTGGCTTGACACCTAATATATGATACATATATATTTACCAATCGAGGCGCTTTAGTGTAAATTCTAAGCATTTAACTCAAATAAAAAAAATCTCTTAAAAATTTCAAATAAATGAATTTTCGTGGAAACTACGAGGTATTTAGACTACCGAAATGTATGTTTCAGTCTTAACAAAGAAATACACGCACTTGGACAAAATAAAATTGTTCTTACTGTCGACTTTTTTAGGTTTCGAATGTTTTGTTAATATATTACGAATGTTATTTTGGATTCACGTTAAAAGTAAGAGAACTCAGTGTACTTTAAAATTTTCGAAGATCCCTGGGCCATTTGTAACCTGGCGCTTTTCGTAGATTAAAGGTGAAAATTTAAAAAAAAAATTGGTTGTCTGTAAAGTCGGTTTACGGACGATAGTTTAACGTGACGACGTCATAAAAAACATTGATGAAATGATTGCATACTTTTATGAATAAAATTGAATCAATTTTATTGAATTATCACTATTTTGTATGGATACAAAGAAGGAGTGAAATGAAATCTACAATTTAATTGATAAATTTACTTTTATTTGCACACATTAATTCAAATATGTTTATTACTTTAACGAAGAAATTATTTTAACTTTAACTTTTATACATGTTTGCTATTTAACTTCTTCCAATCTGTGTTATTCTGTTAAGGATAGGACGATGATAGGATAAGTAGGAAACGAATGGGAGTGTTTCAAGTTTAATGTGCCTCGAACAAGTCAAATCGATGGTTGTTCCAATCGAGTGGAAGAGAGATAGATGTGGCGCAAGCGTACGATGAGCGTGACGGGACACAGCGTAACGGGACAATGTGCGTAACGGGACATTTTTTCGTGCGTGCAGCCGGCGTTTGTCGATTTATTAAACGTTGTCACGTCAAAAAAATGTGATGCTTCCGCAGAAACTTGAGATCAGAGAACATGTCTACTGGTCGCGCGCACGTAGACGGCTCTGCTTCGGTCACGTGGTCCACAAGGCCGCGGCCGTGGGTGAAGGGGGCGGGGGCGACAATCACCCTACTTCTTTTCTTTTTTTGTATTGCTGGGCGCGCGACGGTGGCGCGCCTGGAGGGAAGGCGGCGCAACCGGCCACTTGTGATCACACGGCGAGTGGCTTGTGGTGGCGTCGGGCGGACTTTCCCCCCGAAGAAACGTACAGTCCGTGACGCGTAGCTGGTCCGAAATGCGACGGCACGCTGTTAAAAATTACACACCTTCAACTTACGAAGAGCTCTTGTCACAAATACTATCCAGGGATTTTCGAAAAATTTACGGACACTCAGATTACTTACTTTGAATATGAATCCAAACGAATATTATTGGTATATTAAAAAAAAACTTTCGAAAACTTTATAAGAACACTCTTATGTTGCCCACGTGTTAGTTTATCTTTGTTTATATCGAAATATACAACTCTGAAATCAAAATACGGCGAATTTCCTAAGAAGATTTAATTATTTTAAATTACGCGAAGTACGCTCCATTTATTTGAAGTTAATTCTTTCTCGAAAAGTCCGTAAATTTGCTGCAATTTCTAACAGTGTAGAGTTATACGTAAACACTTCTCTGAAAATCTTTACATAATTAACTGCACATAATAATAAGCACAATAAAACAAAATAACTTTTAATTATTTAATGTTCGATTATTTTATCGATGTTTTAAAAAAAATTTATTTGAATGAAACTTCAATTTAAATATAAATTCATACCCCAATATTCGTAAAAATAACTCTATATAATTTCGAAAAACATATTTCATATATGCATAAATAACCATAGTCAAATGTTGTAAAAAGTAACAATTATTTTATTGTAGTATTACGAACTATTTCTTCGCAACTTGTTTTGAAAGGAATATTCTCTAAAAAAAAATTATTTTCTATGCATTTGCACTTCGAAAATTATTTAATCAGTACCTACTCATGAGTAGTTTCGAAATTTAAAAAAAAAAATCGTACAGATTAAAGTATCCAATGAAATGTAGCGAGACTATTAGGTAAATTAATTTTCCTTAAACAATTTCGTTAATTTTTCACAATAAATAATAAACTAACAAAAAACGCGATTTATCAAACAATAATTTTACAAAAAATAAAAGTTATAAAAGTACTAACAATACATCATAAATCAACATGATCTGAACAAGATGAGTGGACGAAACGAATGCATGCCAACAAATAATCGTTAATATTAAAAAATAAAATTAAAAACACGGATCTTGGTAAAACTGACTAATACAGCCAGATTTTGGAGAAACTTGAACTCATTTAAATTCTGTCTGAGGTTCCGTGGCTTGTGGATTTTAGCCACGTCAGAATTAAAGAATTCCCCAAAGTTTCGAACGAAATTGAATTCGCCATCTCCAGGACAACAGTCTCCTAGTGATATTTTTAGCAATCTTCTTTCCTTAAAATACTCTCGCCTTAGAGCAGTTTTCTGATAGGCTGCAGCAGAAGGTCAATAAGAACCATCTGTAGACCAAACATAACCTTCTTTCAGTCGGTTTTGGGGTGGAAAATGTAGGGGGGGGGGGGTTGTCGCTAATCAGAGATGGACTTCTGTAATGGTAGGAGCTAATGGCAGAACAGTGGTCTATATACTCTTTTTGTATTGCTGGACTAAGAGCGCTGAGTTGCCAAACAAACACAGAAAGGAAACCCCTGATTAATAACTAATGTATTTTTGAACTATCTGGCCAGTCAAAAACGATGTCTCTTTTGCTTAAAGCAGATCTTCGTTTTAAATGTTGTTCAAGAGAACTTCCCAGATTTTGCTCAAATTTTATCAACTATTCTCTTGTTAAATAAATCCGCAAATTTCTCGTGCTTCTAATCATAACGCATAAACATAAAAACATTATCTACAAAGTAATTATAAATTTAGAATTAACCAACGTTTCACAGCACAAGAGTAGCTACATTTCACAAACAACAGAATTATTTAACACCCACTAAAAATAAATCGCTAAACCAACTTATGCATCCGACAAAGACAAATTGCCTCAGATTAGGCAGGATAGCCCATCCAACCAGCCCCAAACAATCACAGAGGCCCAGCTCTAATTTGCCAAACAAACTGGCCAATCAGAAGAAAGGAAGGCTCTGATTTGCATACATCTGCAGCCAATCAGATGAGAGCATATTTAAAGACACACAAAAAAAATATTTCTGTACTTCTACAAAGGATTCCTTTGGAAACCAGTTGCCAACAAATAGTTTTAATACAATTCCAAAGACATACGCCATTGCATTTTTCCACTGTTTATCAAGGGGAAAAATTCGTAAATGCCAAATAAGAAATAAACAATTTTGAAATCAGTTTTATTTCTTATTTTGCCTTTATGATTTTTTTTCCATGACAAACAGTGCAAAACTGCAAAGGCGTCTGTCCAAGAAATTATATTAAAGCAAAGTTCCCAATTGCATGAATCATTTAAAGAAAGTAAAAAAAAAAATTGTAATTCAACGAGAAAGATAATGTACAACACATGGCTATGGTTATTTTCGGATATATGAAATACGTTTTTAGAGATAATACCAAGTGTTTATTACGAAAACGGGTTCATTATTTTACATTTTAATTGATATTTCAATCAGGCATTATTTTTTGAACCATGGAAAAATTCAATAATTGGACTCTTTGACTATAACTTACTTGGACAGCACAAAGCAAGAATCCGAACACAGTACTACAGCAAACACTATTTTGTAGTAATAAAGTTTTTTTTTCGTGTAAATGTACAAATATACATATATACATGATTTCACACGAAAGTTTTGTTATATTTACAAAAAAATAAATTTACAGCGGGTCGATGACAGGTGGATGTGCTTTGAACCGCGGGGGGCGGGCCAAGGGGGACGCACAACAAAGCCGAAATACACTAACGCCGAAAAATGTCATTGCAGGACTGCCACAATGGTTAGGTTAGGTTAGACTAGGTTAGGTTAGACTAGGTTAGGTTAGGCTAGGCTAGGCTAGGTTAATTTAGGTTATGTTATATTACGCTAGGTTAGGTTAGGTTAGGTTAGGTAAGGTAAGGTTAGGTTTGATTGTGGTATTTCGGCGTTAAGGTACATTTAAGAAACACACAGCACAAATTCATTCAGTTGTTATTTCGGCGTTGTGGTAGACAGCAATTTTTCTAGCTGTCGGCGTTGTGGTCAATGTTGACATTCGGCGTTATGGTATTCCGGCGTTGTGGCAACGACCCCGGGCGAAAGGCGCTGATCAAACCTTGTTGATGCGTGCGCGCGCAGCTCCCGCGCCCAGTCTTACGCCCACCGCCACCGTCACCTCGAGGAAGAGGAGGGGGGGGGGGAACGGCAGGGAGGAAGATCGCGCCGGAGGTGGTCCAGCGCTGATGAATCACGGGTCGAGGTCCGCGCATGCGCAGAGACGCACGTGCGTGCACACGCAAGCACGCGCGCCGCGGCGGGCCGCGGCTATAACAGACAATGGGGAGGGGGGAGGGGAGGAGGGGGCCGCTACTGAATAGGCAGAATATGGCCATTAGGAAAATCTGTGCGGTTGTGAAATGCTGAGACACCAACATCAAAAAAATTAATATTATTTCTCATACATAGATAGAGACCTGGAAAATTCGCGGATTCATTTCGTGATATGCTGCAATTCAAACAATTATACCTTAGCGATGCTTCTGCAATTGGTTCACTGTTAATCTGGTGTAATGAGGGCCGATTGGAGACCCCCGCTCAAAGAAGTGTCGAATCACAGACACTCGGTCGAGACGACACACAAGTCAGCAGCCAATGAACAGGTGGCATTTGCCCGAGTGTGTAGAGTGTAGTAAAGTCTATCCTGGAGGTCATTAAATTCGCGAATTTTGCAGGTCTCTATAAATAAATAGACACTGGAAAAATTCGCGCTTTCAGTGACCTCTAGGATAGACTCCACAACCCCCCCCCCCCCCCTACACACCCAGGCAAATGCCACCTGTTCATTGGCTGCTGACTTGTGTGTCGTCTCAGTTGGTTTGTCTGTGGTTCGATCCTTCTTTGGTTGAGGGTTTATAACTGGTTGAGATTCGTCCAGATGAACAGTAAGCCAATAGCAAAATTATCTAAAAGGTATATGTATTTGAATTCTAGCCTATCGCCGAATCAATCCGCGAATTTTTCCGGTCTCTATAAATAGAGCACCGTTGCCTTGCACGTGCGTATTAACGTATCTAGGTGTGGCGCGTTAAAGAGTGTATGTCTCGGTTCCAGATCATTATTTTATATTTACGTGGCTTAACTTTCATAAAATAACAAAATATACTGCATAATATTTGCTTAATTAGCTGGAAAAGTTGCTATTTTAAAGTTTTTTGTGCAGTTCGGATAAGTAGAACGAAACGTTATATAAAAAGTATAACTTTTTAGGTTTACAGTGAATTTAACTGGCTATGTGTTATAGTTTAATTTCTTTCAGAAAAAACCTGCCTTTTGAAATTATCAGAATTTTTATGATTTTACAATGCTAAAAAATTATTCAATTTTGTATTTAAATTTTTAATTAAAAAATTATAGTAGTGATTTTATTGAGTTTTTTTCTGTATTCATAAAACCAGATATTTAGTGCAGAAATTTTCAGGTTCTTGGGAGAAGGTACACAGGGGCGTATCTCTGTTAGTGAGGAGGGATTATAAGTGCGATGCTCGCTGGTGCTTCTAGCGCGGTATCGTCTCTAAGCGCAAAGCTCTGAACTGGCGCGCATTCTTCTCGTCGTGCATAGGGCGATTATGAAATTCGAACAGTAGCCATAACATTAGATGGCGGATAGATTGGGATCAAAATTAAATGCAAGTCAGTAGAGTGCTTTAAAGAATCAGCACCGGTAGTTTAGTTTTAAGCTATTTTCACACCCAAAAAGAAAACAAATAACAATTAAATTCGAGAACAGACCTATTAATGCACCTTCAGTGTGTCCTTGAATACATTATCGGATATCTTTAGCAGATTTAAATCACGTGGTTTCTTCTGAACGTCCGAACGCCGTAAGTAGGGGCATGCAGATTTCGCGAAAATATTTCGAGACTAGATGAAAGTTAAAACACTGTAGCATCGTCTGTTTTTTTCGTGATTGGGTGAGATACTTTGAGGTGCATGTCGATTGTTACAACAACCAATCACACTAATTCAGTGTGGAAGCAAACGCGTCCTTAGTGGCTCGTGCAAACAAGGCAACGACTTCTCTCGCAGACGGCGGCCAATCACAAGGAAAAAACCACAGGTGCGAGTATACCTTGCTGCAGTCTAATAAGTGTTAAGATCTTTTCGCGAAAAATGCCTGCCCCTACTTATTAACTGTTTATAACTTGCACAAGGGCCAAAGTGGTTTAATGGTCCGATCACTCGTCTCTTAACAAGGCGATCCGGGTTCAATTCCACGTAGGAGGGGGGGGGGGGGAGCAGTCAAACTTGAATTGTTCGCAAGTGGTTAGCGTAGCGGACGTGGTCGTGAGTTGATGTGTTTTCTCGGGGTGCTCCTGTTTCTCCCACCGATACCTTCCGGCAATGCTCAGTTCCAATTCCACCACCTCGCATCGTCTCTCATGACCCCGAGGTCGGAGCCGTTAACTATTCATAACTAACAACTTTCCGCATTTGTTAATATTTATAACTAGGGCCATGAAAATTTCGCGAAAATATCCCGAGAGTAGCTGGAAGTTATAACACTGTAGCATCGTCTGTGTTTCGTGATTGGGTGAGATACTTTGAGGTGCATGTCGATTGTTACAACAACCAATCACACTAATTCAGTGTGGAAGCAAACTCGTCCTTAGTGGCTCGTGCAAACAAGGCAACGACTTCTCTCGCAGACGGCCGCCAATCACAAGGAAGAAACTGCTGGTGTGGGTATACCTTGTTGCAGTCTAACAGGCGTTCAGATTTTTTTCGCGTAAAATTTCCTGCCCCTATTTATAACTTGTTATGTAACCCACATTTATAATAAACTACATCAAAATAAAATAAAAAGAACTTTCTTAGCTTTAAGCAATGAACACTTATTTTATCACTTTCTTGCTGAAAATGGTGACAATTAATAAATAATCAAATAATCACCTCACCTTGTTACCTTCTATTCTAAACAAATTATAGCTAACTAAAATATGGAACTAATATCGTTATGTAAACTATGAAAACCAGTGAAATTTATAATGATATAGACTACGAACTACTACAGTATGTATTCTCATACATGTTTTCTTTCACGTTTACAAAATAGCCAAGCTTTAAGTATTTTTTGTATTACCAATTGCATTTTTACTTATGCTAACCAAAGGAATGGAGATTTTTATGGATGAAATGTATAGAACAATTGAATAGCCCATATGCAAAAGCCAGTAAAAAACTAATTGAAATATATTTAATTGTATCCACGGATTCTTTTTCCCTTGTCTTTAAATTGATTTTAATGTAGAGTGGCGAACCTCGTAATAATCTGTCTAAATATAAAAGAGCAAAGTGAGGTCAGTTGCAACGTATGTTGTGTGTAGAGACCTGCAAAATTCGCGGATTCATTCGGTGATAGGGTAGAATTCAAACACATACACCTCTTAAATAATTTTGCTATTGGCTTACTGTTCATCTGGACGAATCTCAACCAGTTATAAACACTCAACCAAAGAAGGGTCGAATCACAGACAACCAGCTGAGACGACTAACAAATAGGCAGCCAATGAACTTGCGTTGTTTGCCCGAGTGTACAGGGGTATGTGCATTCTATCCTGAAGACCATCGAAACCACGAATTTTGCAGGTCTCTAGTTATGTGTCGTTGGACAACAAAAACCAAACATGTTAAAATCCCGGGAAAGCCAAAAGCCTCTACATCTTTGATCACGCGGACAAATTTACTATCCCAGGGCTAGGTTCGACCGCGTCATCGTGGAATGGATCACTGAGCCACGGTCAGGTTTCAGTACAAAAAGATGCCGGGAAAACTGTAACGGCCGTGCGCGCAGTTACATCCATAACAGCCACGACCTGTTTCCGTTTGAAGTACCGTTATAACCTGTTATTTGAGTGCGCCTTAAGTTAACACTCAAATTTATTACTTTTTTTCTGTATAAATGTAGTACATAAATTCCGTGTTATTATTTTGAAAAAAGAGGAAAGTAAAAGAATTTATCAATATTTTAACCCCATACAGACTCATTATTGCAGTGGAGAAAACATAGAGCGTCAGTATTTGAGCTGCCACTTAAATGCGAAGACAATGTGGGAAATATACGCCGAGAAACACGCGGAAGAAAATTTGCGAGTTAAATATGAGTTTTTTCTTACAGTTTTTAATGAAAACTTTAATATCACCTTCGAAGTCCCATACACTCATGGGTGTTCCACATGCCTGAGTGTGGAAAAAAAATCAAGGATAAAAGGGACATTACTGTATAACCAAATTAAGCTATTATCACAAAAATTAAGTAATTAGCACAGAAATAAGGGGCACGTAAGTTTTATCAAAAACTTCGGGTAAAAACCAACAGGTAGTTATTCTCAGTTATAACTATCAGAAGAACTTAAATGTGCTAAAACGTCCGAACCAAGCGACATTTTACAAAATATAAATAATGTATTTGTTTAATTTTTTTTTTCAATATGTGAATGTATTTCAAATCCCCTCAAAACAGAGAAATGTTTTTTAATGTTTGAATAGAAGTTAATTATGCTGTTTCAAGTGCAAAACCTGTTATGTGAATAACTTATTTTTAAATCAAAACATAGCGCTTTCGTTATAAACTAACTAATTATTTCACCGATTTTTTAAAATAATTTTTGTTACGATTCTGCGACAGGTGTGTCACTTGTATAAATTTTTCTCGATTTCCCACCTTTTTGTTGATCTGCAGGTAACGCTTTTAATGTGGGATATTCAATTTTTAAACTATTCAGTTGCAAAGAGGGTTATTCGTCTTTAAATGTTATGAAAGACTTAATTAATGCAAAAATGGTACTTTTACAAAATATATTCATTTGGGAACCAATTGCCAAGAAATAGTTGGTAATACTTCAAGAAAGATACTGTTACTTTGTACGATACATGGGTAGATACCCGGAAAATTCGCGTGTTCAATGACCTCCAGGATAGACTGCAATATCCACTACATACTCGGGCAAATGCCACCTGTTCATTGGCTGCTGACTTGTGAGACGTCTCGACTGGGTGTCTGGGATTCGACACTTCTTTGAGCGAGAGTCTCTAACTGGCCCTCATTACTCCAGATTAACAGTGAACCAGTGGTAGAAGCAACGCTAAGGTATGATTATTTGAATTTTAGCATAACACGAAATGAACCCGCGAATTTTTCGGGTCTCTATACATGGGTATGGTTATTTTTGCGTATGTATATAAAACAGGTTTTTAAAGATAATACTGAGCATTTTTCTTGCGATAATTAAAGCATAATTTTATAATTTAATTGATGTTTCAAACAAGCATAATTTTTTAAATCATGGAAAAGATAATCAAATATTAAAAATGTTGACTATTTTTTATTTGCATTAATTTGCGCAGTTAATACTAGAAAATTATTAAAGGAACGGTTATCAATATTTCTAACTATTGGAGGTGCTGGGACAACACAAAACATAGGTAAATTTCCGGGTTAGAATTCGAACCCATACTGCGAATATTATTATGTAGTGATACAGTTGTTTTCATATAAACCATATATGAATATTTCTGTTCCATTTACAAACAAAAATTACTGTGTACTACTCTGCGAAACGCACAATGAATTAAAGACAAATATGTCAATCAACTGGCAAAAGTATAATAACCAATTTATTCTTGATGTGTTGGAATGAATAAATTGAGATAGCGTCTATATGGGCTGTTGAATTGGCTTCGTGCGGTGAACAGGGGGGAAAGAATAAGGTACACGGTAACTCGAAAACCGGCCTCAACGTACTAAGCAGAACCACGTGGTGTAATAATCTAACTTCCGACCTTATTTGCGGTTTATTGTTACACTCTGCTGTAACTAATTCTTCACACAAAGACTCGGCTCTCATTTCCAAATAATTACGGTCTCATACGTGAGAAGGAAACCGCAAAGTGGAGTGCAATTTCGATCCTTCTTTCAGTTGTTGAACTACGCTTTCCACGTGTATGCCAAAGGTAACCGACGAAAAAAAAAAAAAAAAAAAAGAATGGGCCAAGATGGCGTAACACAGTTGAGTTTTGAATCTGAGACAAATTTCTAAACATATTCCGTCACAGTTTTGGATCATTTAGCTTGACTCTGACAATTCCCTCGGGGCTTCGAGACTACAAATTTAAGGGGGGGGGGGGGGTTAAAAAAAGATAGAATGACGCAAACTTTGTTTTCAGCGGCTTTTTGGCAAGAAAATATTTTTTTACATTTTAATTTTAAACATGTGGTGTTATTAAAAAATATAACATTATTTTTAAAGTTTATAGAGTCAATGATGACTGACTGTTGCTGTAAATTCGTAGGCGATCAATTTTAATTTATTTTGAGAATTAAAACCGTAACATCACTGTCAAAGAACATTACACAAATATCTCTGTACTTATAAAAAGAAGATTTCTTTGGGAACCAGCTGCCAAGGAACAGTTTGTAATACTATAAGTAAGATACTGAACTTTGACCAACACATAGTTTTGATTTTTTTTTGCATGCATGAAATACGTTTTACGAGATAATACAAAGTATTCATTAAGAAAATTGGCATATTGTATTGTATTTTATTTAATGTTTCAACCAAGAATATTTTTTTTAAAACCATATAACATATAATCGAAACTTAAAAACTTAAACATTATTTTGTTTCATTATGTTTTTTTTTAACGTGCCAGTTAATACTGGAAAACTATTCGGGGATTGGACTACAAATAACTTTCACTATTGAAGGTACTAAGCGAACACAAAACATAAGTTCCTGGGTAATAATAAGAACCCAGTATTACAGTGAACACATATTTTTAGTGACACAGTTGTTTTAATCTAGATGTACAAATTTATATTTTACATGAATATTTCTGCTACATTTTACAAAACTCAGTGAATCTCCTAATGCGTGTGGTCTCAGTTTTAATGATGATGATTTTGCGACATTACACGATAAACGATTGCTATGGCTTAAAAAATCTCTTTAGACCAAGGTGGGGTATACATGTTCCTTACCCTTCTATTTTAAAAACCGAAGAATGCCGATAGAAGTAGCGTAATTGTATAAATAAATGATCAAGCTTAATATTTTTATAAAAAATTAAGGGTAATTAGTAGAGACCTGCAAAATTCGCGGTTTCAATGATCGCCAGGATAGACTCTACTACACTCTACACACTCGGGCAAATGCCACCTGTTCATTGGCTGGTGACTTGTGAGTCGTCTCGACTGAGTGTCTGTGATTCGATTTGAATTGTAGCATATCACGAAATGAATCCGCGAATTTTGCAGGTCTCTAGTAATTAGGGACAAAGAGGGTCAAAAAAATGAGAATGAACCATTGACATAATAACCATACTAACCGGGGGAAAACACCAACGGCTCTCGCCAAAACAATTCGGGTTCAGTCCTGCCAGGAGTAGAATTTGGATCGTTCTGGTATGGGAGGCGGAGTGATCAGACAGCTGAACCAGCCATGCCCCTAGTGGTGAAATGAAGCGGTATTAGAACGCGTGATTAGGTGAACTAGGTGAGTTTTTGCATCATTGATGTGTAGCATCTTGGCTCTCATATACGACAATTGACGGGAGTAATTTCGTGAATGCGAAGGAAATAAAGGAAAGGAATTGTGTTAAAGACGGTGCTGCCATCTGTGGCGGATGGCAATACCCAAAATTCACCAAGCCAAAGAGAAGCTTTATAGTGTTAACTCCTTAATGAAGTTTAACCAAATCGGCAGTATTTTAACTAAATCGCTTGTCAAAAGTCGGGTCCAAATCAGGAATTTGCCATTTTTTTTCAGGTCTGTTTCGCTTTTATCGGAGCTGTTTCAATAAATAGTTTAACGTTTTTCTCTTCTCATTGAATGATTCTATAGTAGACATATCTGCTCAAGCAGCGAATTCTAGCGGTGGGTTGCGGAAATTAAGTGTGATTCGTGATCAGAAATTTAGTTGAAATCACAATTTGCTTGAATTTATCACGGTCGGCAATATTTTAAAGTCAAATTTCATGTCAGAGTTACGTATTTTAAGTTTATTAACAAGACAAGAACACATTAATTCGATATTTACCGAGTTTATAATTTACTCAATACTGGAATATCCATGTCGTTGAAGTTAACAGTAGGTACTTATTACGTTGTTACGTTAGAACAGAAGGAAAAAAAATTGTACTTTTACAAGGATAGCCCTTGTAAAATCAATTGGCAAACGATTTAACTTTTAAAATTGCAGGGCAGAACTTTGTACCATTTGCAAATTTAGAAAGCTCTGCCTTTCGGATTTACAAGTGATGTCGTAGCAAAATGAATTTTCAAGAATTTTTATTGTAACAAGTAGAAACATTATTTAAAAGTGCATAGTTGTTTTTTTTTTTTTTTGAAAACGTACTCTTGCGCTTTACAGATTGAGTTCGGAGCATACTTGCAAGGTACGGTGACATTTACTCGTTCTAGTTGCGTTCTTTCACATCCTAACGTACCCACGTACCACAAAATTTGAAACCTAAAATCCTGTGTAGAATCTGCTTAATACGTCCTTATTGGCTGGAGCTGCGGCAAAATGCAACAACAACGTCGGAGACTATTTCTTCCAGCCTGAAGTGACAAAAACACACACAGAAACTCCGCTTGGAATTAAAACAAATTTTCAACCTCGTCGAATCCTATATAATGTGAAGCCTAATGCTCTAGGAAGCTTTAAAATTTACTAAAATGTTAGGACGAGTGTTACTGTACGCGTGCGTTGGTTCTCTCATAAAACCACGAAAGCTTAATTGAATTTTTCCTCTCCGCTAATAAAAACAAAACCTGTTTGCTAAACGAAACAAAAACCCATACCCGAAAAAATATATCTACCGAACCAACAGTCCACATTTATATTTAATGTTGTGAGAAAACGTTAGCACCTCTTTCTCGAAAGATTTTACTACCTAACAATTTATTCTCGCCTGCCAGTAAGAATATTTACAGTTTTTTCTTATTCTTCGTCTGCGTGATAGAAGAGAAGTCCAAATCCTAAGATTTTTTTCTTCTTCTCATAGATAGGCTACATTTGGTGAGGTTTTGAAGACGTTGAGAAGCTATAACTAAGTAAAATAAACAGTTTTGTGATTGCAAGAATCATTGCAGGTCCCAAAGAGACACGAACATAGGAAACATATGAAAAGCAGAAAAATTTGGTAAAAGTTTTTTTATCTACGAAAAAATCTTATTTTTCTCGTTGCTTCTTTGTGAAGCTTTGATTTCAAGAAACAGAAACTATAATTTATTCCTCAGGTGCTGACTCGGGCAGTAAAATATATATATATATATATATATATATATATATATATATATATATATATATTATTTCTCTACTTGGCTTTTCACGATTCCAACAGCAAAACTAAAAATAAAAATAAAAATTCTGTTGGGGGTTTAGAAAAAAAAATTACCGCTGTCGGAACGAGCCGACGCCATTACTCATGCATTCTGCCGCCGCGCCGCTGAAGAGGAGAGATTGGCTTTCTTGCGCGAAGATTTAGGGTCGGCGCGGTTGGCGAGTCTGGCGGCGCACAAAAGGTTGGAGGGAAGTTTTGAGTTCTCGCGGCGGGGAAAGTTGGCGGCAGCGACATTCGCGCCGGCCCGTGCAGTAAAACGTGCCACGTGGCAGAAGCCCCATGGCCGCTGCGTCCATTGTCGTCCCATCAGCGATCGGTTGTATTTCACGCATCGCCTCGCAGTGGCAAGTCCGTAGAAGCATTTCATCTTCCAGCGTTTTATTTTTTTCTTTTATTTCCACGCCATCTCTCTACGCAAAAAAAAAAATCTATACGTTTACAAAAGATTCCTTTAGAAACCCAGTGGCCAAGAAATAGTCTATAAAACTACAAGAAAGATATCTCGTAACTTTGTACAACGCATGCCTATGGTTAATTTAAGACATGTTAATTTTTTTTTTCTTTTTCAAGATAATACCGAGTATTTCTTACAAAAACTGGCACATAATTGTATATTATAAATTATTAGTAGAGACCGGAAAAATTCACGGATTTATTCCGCGAAAGGCTAGAAATCAAATACATATACATTTTAGATGATTTTGCTATTGGCTTACTGTATATCTGGACGAATCTCCACCAGTTATAAACCCTCACCCAAATAAGGATCGAATCACAGACATTCCAGATGAGACGACTTATAAGTCAGCAGTCAATTAACTAACGTTATTTGCCCAAGTGTACAGGGTAATGTACAGTCTATCCGTAAGTAGGCCTACATCGAAACCGCAAATTTTTCCGGTCCCTAATTATAGTTATACAAAATTTAATTTCCGGCCTCTATAAATGATGTCTCATTCAGTCATAATTTCATTTTTAAAGCTATTGGAAAAAAATAATAGAATATTTAATAAAGCAATTCAGGAATCGGTTTACAAATAACTAGAGACCGGAAAAATTCGCGAATTCATTTCACGATAGGCTAAAATACAAATAGTTATACCTTAGTGCTGCCTCTGCTATTGGCTCACAACTCACCTGGATGACTCTGGGCCAATGAGAAACACCCAAACAAAGCTTTATCGAATCACAGGCTGCTACGCTGGGACGTCTCACAAGACGGCAGCCAATGAGTGGGTGGCATTTGACCGAGTGTGTAGAGTGTAGTAGAGTCTATCCTGGAGGTCATTGAATCCGCGAATTTCACAGGTCTCTACTAATGGATAGAGACCGGAAAAATTCGCGGGTTTATTTCGCGATACGCTAAAAGCCAAATACGTATACCTTTAAGATGCTTTTGTTATTGGTTCACTGTTAATCCGGACGACTCTGGGCCAATGGGAAATACTCAACCAAAGAAGTATCGTATCACAAGCAAACTAGTTGAGACTACTCGCATGTCAGCAGCCAATGAAAAGGCGTTATTTTCCCGAGTATACTGAGGACTGTGTAGTCTATCCTGAAGGTCGTCGAAACCGCGATTTTTTCCAGTCCCTACTAATGGAAGAAAAATCAAACACCCAATTTTAAGGCGATGCACTATGCGTGCTGGCCACGGGAGGTGAGTGGGAAAAGGAACACACGCCAATGTCACCGTTGGGAGCCCGGCACTCCATCAATGTCACCTGGCGGGTCCGGAGCTGCGGGCGATGTATAGTCAAGGGTGTTCGCGAACTTAGTGGCATAAGTTTAATGGTTGCCAACGGATGCCAAAAACAAGCGCAATTCTTGTTAGTGATCACTAGAGACCGGAAAAATTCGCGGACTCCTTTCGAGACAGGCTGGAATCCAAACTCTTTCAGCTTAATGCTGCGTCAGTGATTGGACCGCAATTTTTCTGAAGGACTCTGAGCCAATGGCAAACACTCAACAAAAGAAGTATCGAATCATAAGAATCGCAGTAAACAGGTGTCCCGAGTCGGTAGCCAATGACCAGGTGATAGTTGCCCGAGTACATAGAGAATCGTGGAGTCTATCCTAGTGGTCATTGAAACCGCGAATTTTTCCAGTCCCTAGTGATCACTTGGGGTAGGCATTTTTCGCGAAAAAGAAATCTAGAATGTCTCTTCAGACTGCAACCAGTTACACCCGTACCAGTGGTTTCTTCCTTGTGATTGGCGGCCGTCTGCGAGAGAAGTCGTCGCCTTCTTTTGACCGGGCCACTCAGGACGATTTTGCTTCCGCACTGAATTACTGTGATTGGTGTTGTAACAATCGACGTGCACCTCAAAGAAATGGTGTTTCAACTTTAAGCTAGTCTCTAAACACATATGCACGCCGTTTATGATCACTAGGGACACCTGTATTTCGCGAATACATTTCGTGTCAAGGTATTTCACAAAATACTGTAGCTTTTCTCCTGTGGTTATTGGCTGAGGTCTGTGAGAGGTGTCGTTCCGCTCTTGACGGGGCCAATGAGAATGTGGTCACCGTACTGCTGCACCCTCACAATTTGCCATGACTCTTAGAAAAAGCTACAGTATTTTGTGAAATACCTTGTCACGAAATGTATTCGCAAAATAAAGGTGTCCCTAGTGATCAACTGTCCGGAACTGCGACCGTCCAAAGTTGCAGACGCGAACATTAGCGCGCGGATTTGTATTCGGTGCCGTGACTTATCACGTTCATGAGCTCTTTTGGTAAGAAGATGAGAGTGTTGCAGACGTCAGTCAAATGCAATAGCAACCGGCAGTGTATCGTACAGCACAGCGACTTGTCGGTTGTGTTCCACCTGCATGTTCAGCTTGGTCGATTGGCGCAGAGTTGAATGTTTGGTAAGTACCGTGCTATGATTGAGCGTTCTCTCAGCCAGTGGAGTGTCGCCTATTGCGCGGGAAATACAAGTGTTTGCACCTGTAACTTTGCAGGTTTGCTTTTCCGGACGTAAGTCAACTGAACAAAAATTTTGCTGGTTTTGGAAACAATTCAAAATTCAATCAAATATGCTAAACTAATGCCATTACAATTTTTAATAGGGTAAAAATTGTTTTTTACACTTTATTTGCTTAAATTATAAATATTTTTTAGTTACTTGCTATGTTAGCGAATTAAATTTTATATGTAATGAACATTCGTATTTACTGGATTAAAAAATGTTTTGTCGCATAGCCTAAGTCTTCCAAGAAATTATTTTCTTCCCCTAAAAGTAGACCATGTTTGATTTTATTTTGAATTATTATCAAAAATATATTATTATACATGAGTTATGATATATTATAGTATATTTATGATATATTATTTATGATTGCGTAGAAAATGTTTTAGTTAGAGTATGCAATAATTTGGTACTGGGTGGGGATTTAAAAATTTTGTAAAAAAAAAATTCCTTTAACTCAAAAACTACAAAAGGTTTTTTATTTTTTTATTTTTTTATTTTTAAATTTGGAATCGTGATTAATTAGACAACAAACTTTTCTTGGTTTGACGTTGAGTTGTGGGCCATTCTGTATCGTCCTGTCCCCACACTACTTCGCCGCTGGCTGTCTCGGTCTCTTCCGTTCCTCGCCAAGGTCGCCAGATACGAAACGTAGAAACTGGTTTAACCATCGAGATACCAAACCCGCGCCCTGCCCGCGCAGTGTGCTTGTCCGACTACCGGGAGTCTTCTGTTCCGACACCAGTGGCGTAGCTGGCGTTTACTTCAGGGAGGGTAGGACACTTCAGTTGGTCTGTGCCGCAGTCTGTGGTAGGTGAAATATCACTCATATAACTAGGGGCATGCAGATTTCGCGAAAAGATTCCGCAGACGATCTGAAAGCTAACACACTGTAACATCCGTCAGTGTTTTCGTGATTGGGTGAGGTTCTTTCAGGTGCAATGACGATTTTTTACAACTCCAATCACAGTGGATCCAGTGCGGAAGCAAACGCGTCCTGGAGCGGCTCGGTCAAATAAGGCAACGACTTCTCTCGCAGACGGCCGCCAATCACAAGGAAGAAACCGCTGGCACGCGTATACCTTGTTGCAGTCTAATAGCCGTTCATATCTTTTCGCGAAAAATGCCTGCCCCCTAATTATATATAAACATCTTTGTTCTCGGTATGCGGCATTTGGCGGGAGCAATTTCGCGAATGCGTCGAAAGTAAAGGAACGGAAATTGTGAAACACATGGTGCTGCCATCTGTGGCCACGGCGTGAACAAAGGTTCACTAAGACAACTTTATAGTCGAAAATCAGCTCCAAAGCCGCGGCTTGGTAATTTGCAAAAGTAGATTTTTTTTTCGCTTTTATCGGAGCCGTTAAAATTATATACTTTAAAATTTCGGTCTGCAAGTGGAATGATTCGATAGTTGTCGTATGTGCTCCGGCAGAGAATTCTAGCGGCGGGTGTGAAAGATAAGTGTGATTCGCTTTCAGAAACTGAGTTGAAAACACATTTTGCGCTATCTCTCTCGGTTCTATTTTTTTTTTTTTGGGCGGAAGGACAAATCATCGCACAAAGAGAACGAAAATGAGCCCAGCAACGTATATAGATAGCAAAGTGCTTTCTTTATATTTATTTGGCCTTCTCTCGCATCAGGAACGTCTCACAAAAACGATTCACGAAAACCGTCGCATCAAAAATTTCGGCCTTGAAATTTTACTCTTATCGCGCCCAAAGAAGTTTCACTTCAAAAAAAAATATTTTCTCGGTGGCTATGACGAGGAACACGGACGCCCGTGGGGAGGCAACGTGAAGCGGAAACAAGACCAAAGCATTCCCACAGAGGGAACGAGGATAATTAATGGACGCTCTTAATGGCGGGGTAATGGCGTGACGCGCTGGCGTCTTTTGTCTCGCGCCGTCCGCATCCGCGGCGAAGCAATCAAGAGGGCCCCGCCTGGTCCGGGGCGCATTTGTGTCAGCGAGGCGGGACGATAGGTGCGACTCTCGCTGGTGCTTCTAGCGAGACACCGACCCTTACCGCTAGGCCCTGAATCGGCGCACCGTCCTGCAGTCCTGTCTTTGAATATATATACTGTATAGAAGTCGCGAGTGGATAGGATTTACTCTACGTTTTTCAGAAGCGTATGATGAGCAGCTTGGGAACTTCACCGCTGCAGTGCGCTGCCGTAACGTCCTGTATCGTCTCAGGTTGTTATTTACACGTTAGAGCGCAGCTCTGTCGCCCGCTGTCATTCCCCGCACCCCCCACCTATCATTCACTGCAGCTCAAGTTCGTTCAACGGGAGGGGGAAGGGGTGTTTGAAGAGTTCGACACTTGTCCGCCAGGGACCACCACAAGTCGATGCCCTAGAGATGGTGGCGATTGCGGCGGTGAATTAACCAACTACCTCAAAACCGTATTAGAAATTTTAACATGGGCTGGCGACTTCTATACAGTATATATATTCAAAGGTCCTGTACAGATAAGTAGAGACCTGTAAAATCCGCGGATTCATTTCGTGATAGGACAGAGTCCAAATACTTTTGACTTTATTATTCCTTCAGTGATTGGGCCACAGTTTATCTGAAGGACTCTGGGCCAATGAAAAAATCTTTAACAGAAGAATTAGCGAATCACGATCATTCCAGTCAGCAGGTGTTACGAGTCGGTAACCAATCAGCAGATGTAATTTGCACGCGTGCATAGAGGATCATGGAGTATATCCTTTAGGGATTTGAAATCGTGAATTTTACAGGTCTCTACAGATAAGGATCGGATTTATTTCACGATAGGCTGAAATTCAAAAACATTTACTTTTGAGCTACTTCCGCTATGGGCTCGCTGTTCGTCTGAGCCACTCCGGGCTAATGAGAAGTATCGAAACACAGTTCAAAGAGTTCAGACAACTCAAAAGTCAGCAGTCAAAAAACTGGCGTTACGTTCCCAAGTATAACGAGAACTGTGAAGGTCATCGAAACCGCAAATTTTTTTTTTCCAGTCCCTATGTACAACTCTTCTACGGGGGCTGAGCAGATCCGATTAAATTGAATGGCGCGTTAATGAATATAAATGTGTGATGCAAGTAACTTGGATGATTTCAAGAATCTTTACTGGATGTTTCATGCCTAAAAATTATTCTGAAAACACGCGTTTCAGCCAATTTCACTCTCCTAAAACTACAGTTAAGAAACAAAATACGAAAACAGACACACTCATCCACACTCAGCGTATCTTAACATGCTTAGCACATACAAACATTACTTGGATAACTTTAGCAGTTGTCAAAGCGTGTGTGTTGTTTTTTTGGCAGCTCTGCATACCGTGCTACATACTTGGGCTCAGACAGACGGCAAACAGGTCTTTATAAGTCATAAACTACTGATAGAGCCACTGTTAATTTTTGGATTCCTTTTATTCCCGACATGACTCAACTTGCCTCCACAACTTGGGCTACACGCAATTAGGTAACCACTTCTTCTCCTTGTTTATAACTGGCTAGGAGTCGCCAAAGACGTGTCAAGTCCCTGTAGTTATTCATCAACACGTAAAAGATGAATTTGTGCTTCAAATAAACTTTGCCACCTAACGAAACTGAGTATTAATTGATACGTATATTATTGTTCGTATACACCAATCCTGCCTGGTCCATTGCTCACAAACCATATTTGAGTACACAACAAACTGATGTGATGGAATTATTCTTGTCTTGAGCATATTGCTCCAACATCTACTGACTATTCGCCAACATATCTATCAAAATCAGTTAGTAAAAGCAATGCCATGTCCGTTTCTTACAAATCGTACTTCAAAAATCAAACTCTTTTTTTTCTATATACGTAGTAGCTATATTTTGAAATGTACAATTATTTATATACTAGCTGCTGAACATGAACATTTAGTTCGTAAAAATGAGACATGCGAATGGTAATAAAAATACATAACAGTGATATTCAGCCTTCTTTTAACAAGAGCCAATCGCTGGCAAAATCATTCTACAAAAAAGAAGTGTTGAATTTTGTTTACATTTTAATTTATAACGCTCTTCATATAAATTACACGAGACCGAGCGATATTTCTTGCATCAGTTTTAAGATGCTTTCAGTAGACAGTAAACGGTCATAAAAATGCGACCAGACGTGTTTCGTATGAGTATTCTCAGGCGTACTTGTAAAGGTTCTCAGCAAAAAAAAAAAAACGCTCACTGGTCCTCAAGTTAACAAAAAAAAAAGAATAAAACGATAATCACGTTAAATCCAACTGGGAGGGAAAATGTGGAAGTGGCCAATGGACTATAGACACCAATCGAATTGTGTTAAAGTGTGTGCTGTTAATCTTCTTACAAGAACACAACAAGAACTTTGCAGGGATTTTTAGCAAAACGTTTGCATGGTAGTAGTAACCTTAACAGCAAAATATTATCAAATAGGTGTTATTAAAAAGAGTTTTTATTAGTTCACTGTGTTGCAGGTACATTGAAACCGGTTTATATTTTACCCAATAATAAGAGTGTTGGAGTATTGTGGGTACACTCAAAAAAATTTAGTGTCATTCTTAAGAATCAATGGAAGTTATTGACCTATACAACTGACATAAATTGACGGTATTTTCAGCTAATTTTTTTTTAAGTTGCAATTTTATTCTTGTAGTATTACAAACTATGTCTTGCCAATTGGTTTCCAAAGAAATGTTTTTTAAAAGTACAGAAAGATTTATTTTTCTGTGTGCAAATGGTAAATTCTCCACACCAATTTAAATAAGTAAGTGAATACAGGCAGTCGTGTACACATTACTACACAGTGAAGCCACTTTTGGTCCAGCTGATGGTCTCCGACATATTTTTGGACAGTGGCGAACGCGGAATTTCATTTGGGGAAGGGAGTTGGAGATATAACCACTTTGCTCGCTGTTTGTTTTATTTAAAATTCATTTTACTGACGGAGGGGATCCATATGCCCCTGTTGGCAGGACATCCAAAATTTTATTTGAAATATTATCTTTGAAAGATTTGTGCAATGGGAGTGCATGAAATGAATTATCAATGAAATGTAGGATCTTCATTGTGGAAACAGCATTTTAAAGACACATACAAAGATGTTTACCGTGTTTGACTAATCGTACCAATCAACCACCATCAGCCTTGACTAAGCACCCATTTCCGAAATGTTTCGGTGTAGCAGTATGGTGATGGTGAGGAGAAAAGTGTCTTGAACTTACGTCACAGCGGGCTATTTCCTGACAAATTCCCCCAACTTCGTGGTCAATAAAATCCATTACATGATAATGAGCGTTACCAAACAACTCTTAACACTGACTGACAGACAAAGCACAGCTTCAATTCGGGGCGTTGTGGTTGGGGGGGGGGGGGGGTTTGTTTGTAAAACCATAAAATTTTGCAAAGTAGTTTCTAATGTAACGTAGGCGAACACTGAGAAAGGATTTTTGAAAATGTATCCACTGAAATTGTTAAATAGGGGATGAAATGAAAATTTTGTTTGGAAATTGGTTATTTTTGAAGTTAGAAATATGGAAAAGTGTGTTTTTGTTTGTGTTTATAAATTAAAGTCATTTGGTATTTCTACAAAAATTAGGATGGGAAATCCCATCGGGCAGACGGCTAGCAGCCATGTTTTTTTTTATCAGTGAACTCCGTCTGTGTAGTAAGGCTGGGCGATGCGCATCTGTAGTCCTCGCCTGTTCTGCGCCGCCCTGGGATCTAATTAGTCTCCGCGGGGGGCTCTGCCTTCATTAAGAACCTCAACAGCTGACGTCCGGGATCGCAGGTGCAATTTGTCGAAGTTTCGGGTGGGAAGAAGGGGAGGGGGGTAAATAAAATAAGAGAAAGATGAACAGCAATATCGCTGACGTATCGGGTATGTGAAGGTCCACTGAAACCACCTTTAGGGTCGTTCGGACACTGTGTATGTTTGTTATTTCTTTGTACATGTATTTTTTCCCCTGGAAAAAAAAACTCTTATTGGTCTGCAATGCGGTTTGCAGATCAATAGTTCCCTCAAAATCGGCGGCGGTCTGCAAGAGAAAGAAGAGGGACGCACCACAACGCCGAAATACCATAACGCCGAATGTCAAAATTGACCACAACGCCGACAGCTAGAAAAGTGCTGTGTACCACAACGCCGACAGCTAGAAAACTGCTGTGTACCACAACGCCGAATTACCACAACGCCGAAATACACTAACGCCGAGCAATGTCATTGCAGGACTGCCACAAAGGTTAGGTTAGGTTAGACTAGGTTAGGTTAGGCTAGGCTAGGATAGGCTAGGTTAAGTTAGGTTAGGTTATATTACGCTAGGTTATGTTAGGTTAGGTAAGGTTAGGTTTGATTGTGGTATTTCGGTGTTAAGGTACATTTAAGAAACACACACAAATTCATTCAGTTGTTATTTCGGCGTTGTGGTACACAGCAGTTTTCTAGCTGTCGGCGTTGTGGTCAATTTTGACATTCGGCGTTATGGTATTTCGGCGTTGTGGTAACGACCCGCAAGAGAAGCTATTGCCCCATTTGGCCGGGCCAATTAGGACGCGTTCGCTTTCCACTAGACGGTTATGATTGGTGTACCGACAGTATACGTGACCCGAAAAAATATCTAACCAAGTAAAAACAGGCAACCATACAAAGTTTTAATACACAGCTGGTCTGAAAAACATTTTGCGAAATATATATGATCCTAGTTATTTCTAGTCACAGTCATTATTAGTTCAAGGCTTTTGCACTGAAGTAATCACGATAGCTCTAATTACCTTTTATGTTTCATTTCTAAATTTTGGCACCAGATATTTCTAATGACTTTTTTTTGCGAGCTGTAAAAGTGAATGATTGCGATAACGAACACATGCATTACTTTTTATCAGTTTTGGGTAACAAACTGTACATATCTAGTAACAAAATTTAAAACGGATCACAAATGGCGAAATATTTTAAAATAGTGAATAATAATGAGGATTACCTATTCCTTATATAGACAAATTACTAAAGACAAAAAACATTAAAAAACTATTATGAGGTGAAAGGTTAAGCCATAAACTGTGGCTTTACTGCGGTTTTTATATATTTTTAATTGCATATTTGTATGAATTATACTTTTCAAAAATGATTGCGTAGAAGCAAATTAATGAGTATGATCTATATGTGGAAGATCTGAAAATGAACTTAGAATTAGATACCTCAACGTAGTTAAGCAAAAATATAAATCATGAATATTAGCCAAAAGATTTTTTACAAAAAGCTGGTAACTAGAAGCTAGTCTATGGCAACAAAATGCAATACTTATGTTGTTGAACATCAACTGCAATTTTAATAGATAAAAATAATGGCAGGAAAACCTGCGTGGTTGAAACCAGGCATCCCCGCCATCTTGTATAAGGTTAGTTTTTAAATTACTTCTTAAACAATCGATTCTGGCTATTTGCTAGATAAGGCGTAAATAATATCTCCACAAAAGTTTTTCCCAGCGGTCATCAAAAAGTATCAATTAACACTCTTCAGCTTCTACATAATAGCAGTCTAAAACAATTATTCATTGCTAGTTAATTCCCGGCTAATGCTATTACTCTTTCACTTTTTTTGGCATTTGTTTGAAGTACACATATATACAAAGCATTTCTCTGTCTCTCTATTTCTCTCTTTCTCTCTGTTTATGCCCCTCTATAAATCTCGCTATCTCTCTCTATATCTCTATCTTTATATACCTATACATACATAAAAATATCACTCTAAATTCTCTACATCTCTTTTTCTATCTATAACTAAATCTATCTCCCTAACTATATTTATCTATATATTATATCTTTACATATCCCTCTCTCTCTATCCCTCTATACCTCTTTCTATATCTATATATGTCTATATCTTACCATCTATGTATTTTTTTTTACATAACAGAGGACAAGCACGCAAACATTCATTTATATATATTTTTTATATCTATATTCTTATCTATCTTTTTACCTGTCACACGTGTGACAATGGTTTATAAAAACACACGCGTATTCAAATGCAACTTTTGTGTCAAAATGTCAACGCAAACTGTGAAGAACTTTCAGGGTTTTAAGATTTTGAACACAAGGACATTTACATTTTAATTTATATAGATTTCAAATGGGTGGCTTCAGTTGAAGTTACACTGGGGGAAAAATGTTGCTGTGTGTTTTCAAGCTGTAGCATAAATTATTGTTTTTAATCATAGATCACGACACTTAGTTATCGTCTGGGTAAATTACATTGTGGGTGAGCTCTTCATTAACGAAGGTGAAATTTCAATATTAAACGACAAAACATATTAATTCATAAAAACTGTTGAAACCAATTACATATTTCTACCCCTATCTGTCCTTAAGGCTGGGTCTCAAGCGCTATGACAAATTTATTTAGTAATTTTTGTCATTACATTCATAATAACGGCTTTTTCTACAATTTTAACTAGATACCTCCTGTGAATGTGTTGTTCTGATGACAACAAATATTTTCAACAGATATTCACTTAGTGTAACATCATGTGTGTAAAATGTTGCGCAAGTAATGATATTTATGAAGACTTGCGCGCCATTTTACACCAAGTGTACAAAATATTTTTTTATTAATAAATGTAGCAGAGCTACAACTTATTACAAAAGCGGTACAGATTTCAAATTGTATAAACAGCCCTTTTAAAGTATAACGAAAAAAGAACAAATGGATACATTACTTATGTTAGCGCGTTAGAACTAGAAGTTATACTTACTTGGCGTAATAAAGAACTAACTTTAATTTTGCCTGCAAATAATTAATTGAAACAAAATAATGTGACTGAAGTATTATTATAAATCGATTGTAAAGTATAAATTCAACAAACTATACAAAATTAAATAAATAATCATTATTCTATAATAATATAAACACGTGTATAAAATTAATTATTTTATTTAATAAATAATATTTATAAATTTTAATTAATATTGAAAATGGATTAACATGCTGAAATATATTTAAGTTTGTTAATTTTAATTTTTATTAAATAATACTTTAGTAGTTTATAATTTATAACGCAAATAAAATCTGCATGCAGGAACATAACCTCACCTATATAAATACACTTGAATAAACACAATTTCTATCGCCAATATTCACAATAAATCTGTTTTTAATTATATGGACTAGTATTCAATATCAATCACTAAAGTATAAGATTTAAGAACACGTTTATAGTGTTTGTTTGTATGTGAAAAATATGTTGCATGATGCGTGCGCATAATAAAAATTAATACCCATTATTTTTTTTCCCCATGACGCTCCTAAAGAAGTATAACTTCGAAAAAATCAGCAGGGCGTGTGACAGTGAGGCTTAACGGGCAAGTGACTTTAGTTCCGGAGTTGGTTTCAGAAAGAGTTCACAAAAAACTTGGTTTTGGGTATTTGGTTCTCAGCGTGAACAACCAAACCCAACTGTCCGGATCTTTGCTTTAGACATTAATAAGTAAACGTCCACGTAATAAATCTTTCTTCTTCTTCGAGGCGACCTCCACACGTCACGGGAAAATGCAAAACTTTATTTCTTTCCTACTCTTTTTCCTCCTCCTCCTCTTGCTGTTATTTAATTACGTGCGGATTCTCCGCGGCGAAAGGCGCTCGAGTTAATCTCCTCTCTGCCGGCTTCGTTAATATTCGGGCCCGTCCGTTTCAAGTTTGTGTTTCCGGTCCGAAGGCCCGGTCGCTCCAGTTCCAGTTCGTGGACTCCAGATTGTTATTATTACTATTACTGTTACTTTCATTTCCCCCCGCGACCAATCGCAGGCAGATGTGCCTCGGGCTTGATAGAGAGGTGATGGTGCAATCGTTAAAGACACCGGACTCGCAATCGTGAGGAACCATCGGTGTCCGAGCAATCGCGATTTCTGTTTTCCTTCGTGCTTCCGATGTCATACCCGCGGGGACAGTCATGAATAGAGACTGGAAAAATTCGCGCTTTGGATGACCTCTAGGATAGACTCCACAATCCCCTACACACTCGGGCAAATGCCACCTGCTCATTTTGCTATTGACTTGTGAAACCCGTCAACTGGGACGCTTGCGATTCGATACTTTTTTATTTGAAGGTTTTTCATTGGCTCAAAGTCCTTCAGATATACTGTGAGCCAATCACAAAAGCAACATAAAGATACAGTTGTTTGGATTCTAGCATATCATGAAATGAATCCGCGAATTTTTCCGGTCTCTAGTTATGAACATACGTCTCGCCTTACACAGTAATAAATTTTTTTGTAGATGGAACAACAGAAACATTTGTATAAAATTACTGAATATTTGTACCTTTAAATGAAAACAATAATGTATCACCAGTGTTCGCAGTAATACTGGATTCAGATTCTTACCCGAGCATTTATGCTTTGTGTTTACCAGTACCTTCAATAGTTAAAGTTATTTTTAAACCGTTCCCAGAGCAGTTTTCAAGTATTATTAATTCGCGCATTAATACTCATACAAAACTAAATAAAATCTAATCATTGAACTATCAATTATCTTTTAAATGTTTGTAAAAAAATATACTTGAGTGAGATATCAATTAAAAATAAAATTATGCGTCAATTTCCGTATGAAATACTCAGCATTATCTCGAAAATCGTATTAAATGTGTGTTCATAAATTCAATGATTCATTCATACATGCAAATCATTACCATAAACCACGATCGATGACTTCACGAATTTTTTCCTGCATTGCGTTCGTTTGGGGGTTTTAGTCGCTTAAAATATCGCTGTCACTAAACTGAAAGGCCTAAAAATTTAATTAATAATTTGGACGCTGTGCGAAGACATAGCAATATTATTTATGGGTTGTGGCAGAAATAATTACTTATAACAAAAACGCAGCACAGAAAAAAAATCTGTAATATTTCAAAATATTCCTTCAAACCAGTTGCCAAGAAATAGTTCATAATGCTACACCAGATATTAAATTGTTACTTTGTACAACACATAGCTATGATTATTTTTGCATATATGAAATCTTTTTTTTTGAGATAATTCTTAGCATTGCTTACGAAGATTGGCGCATAATTTTATATTTTAATTGATGTTTCTTGCATAATTTTTTAAACATGGAAAATATAGTCGAATATTCAAAGATTTGACTGTATTTTGTTTTATTAAGCTTATTAATGTGGGTAGTTAATACTGGATAGCTACTCAGGGAACCTTTACAAATGACTAATTATTGGAGCTACCGAGCCATCACGAAGTATAAATTCCCGGTTAAGAATCTGAACCCAGCATTACTGCGAACACAATTTTGTAATGCTGCAGCTGTTTTCATGTAAATGTACAAATCTACAAACATCTGTAATTTTGCATGAATATTTATGTTCTATTATAAAATAAATATGAAATTTGTATAGATCGACTGTTACGCGTTTTGTAGTAATTATTAAGTAATTATGATAAGTTATTTGTACATCTTAAAAGAATATCCTCACAACATTATTTTTTAGTAGTTTAGTCCATATTGTGCTTTATTTTACTCATTGAACATAAACAAATCGCAACATTAAAATAAGCTTCTTATACTGATTATACCTTTCTAAATGAAGCAATAAAGACATGTAATAAACATGGATTTATGTATCGAAACATGAGAACTGATAACTAACTCGCAATAGTTTAAGGAGCCATGGCACATGCCTATCAGCTGCGAGATACAAAAATCTACCGAGTCAAGCCATCACACACAGGTTATTGGACCAAATATCTATATCGTTTCTGTTGTGACAGTTTAAGAGCTATAACGAGTTAATTATGTTCCCAACGACAGATCAGTCTCTCTAGATTCCAAAATTTGGTTCCCCATGAAAGATTTTTTTGTTTCGAATTCAATGAATTTATAAATAAAAATAAAAATAAAAATAATTTGACTGCAGACGTATATTTCTATGCCACGTCCAGCTATGCGTGTATTGCAATGGTGTTAAGAGCAACATATTAACCAATATTACTTGTCATAAATTTAATAAACAAAATTTAATGTGAAATATATATCCAGGCGATGTCAACGAAAATTTTTTATTAAATTTTTATATAATGAACTGTGCGTGTAAAACATGAACTGTAAAACAAAATATAAAATTATAACTTACTTTAATGCTAAAACATAAACAATAAAGTACACAGCCGAGGTTCACATTAGAGGTTCACCATTGTTACAAACATGGCGGGGAAAAAACCTAAAAGGAGTCTGTCTCTCTATTTTATTTGTAATTTCCCTTCCCCGTCCCTTTTTTCGAAAACTTAACTTTAGGGCTCCACTCATGGGAATTGGACCTATTTGTTACGCTTTGATGATTACCCAACCGACTGTATAAAGAAGCTTCACCCCAAATGGTGTTATACGAAAATAAATTCAATAACCTTACATGGTGGCCTTTAAAGGGAGAAGAGTTGGACATTTAAAAAAAAGAGCAATTGATCGTCACCCGACGAGTACAACTCTTCAAAATTCATGACCAATTGCTCGAGTCTGGAGAAACGGCAGTCACCCAGGCATGGGACCTCCCCTTTTGACGATGATGTGGTTCTGAGTAAGACGGTGTTCAGGGGGGGGAGGAAAGTGAAGGAAGGGGGAATATTTTCTGTTGTCGATGTGGTGAATTACAAGGTAAAAACCTAGCTGACACACACACACACACACACACACGCCTGTCCGCGAGTCAATTCGTCACGCGGCGAGAAGCAAACAACCATCTGTCCGACTCCGTCACGGCTGATCGACCTTCCCCTTCTTTACCCCCTCTCCTGACCCACAGAGACCCCGCTTCCCCACCCCCCCCCCCCCTACTCCCAACCGACCCGACGGTCGACGGAGCCTCACGAACCCAGCCGAGCATGACAACGGCGGCGGTATGGGGTCTCGTCTCTCGTCGCCTTCCCTCCCCTCCCCCCCCCCCCCCTTCTTCCAAAACGATTTAAATTGAAACTCGACGTACTCTGTCCTGCAGCACGCGACACGGTCTGACGCCCGCCAATTAGAGCGCGCCGGCACCCGCGCGCAACAAGGGCGCAACTGCCCCGATCGGCTGAGCGCGAGAGGTATGGGGAGGCTAACAGAGAAGGCGGATATAGGAATTTTGTTCGTATGGTAAGGGCGTTGATGAGGGGAGGTATTTGAAAACAAAAAAGTTATTAAATAAACATGGGTGTGTGGACACCTCGATCGTTAGAAGTGAGACTTGCCAGATAAGAGAGATAAGAAAATTTGAGGGTAATCTAATATTTGAAGCACCCATAATTTATTCTCCCTAACAGCAACTACAATTTTATATTCAGATTCAGACAGGCGATACTCTATCGTTCGTATTCCCACGGATTCAACTACACTCCTGAAGCTGTAGTCTTCGCACTTAAACCTGCAGGCTGTGCGTGACGTAACTTGTAGGTCAATCTTGCATTGCCTACTTAGAAAAAAAAGTTCTCTACTTTTCCAAGAGATTCCTTTTGAAAGCAGTTGCCGAGAAAAAGTTTGTAATACTGGCAGAAATGTATTGTAAGTTTTTACAACACATGGCTATGGTTATTTCTGCATGTATGAAATACGATTATCGAGATAATACCTACTCCATGTTTCTTACAAAAATTGGCTCATAATTTTATATTTTAATTGATGTGTCATTCAAATATAATTTTTTAAGCAATGTAAAAAAATAATTGAATATTTAAAAGTTTTGTTTTTATTTTATAACATCATTCTTTCGGTGTGTGCAGTTAATACTGGAAAGCTATTCAAGAAACGGATTACAAATAACTTTAACTATTGGAGGTGCTGGAACACACAGCATAAATATCAGGTAATAATCCAAAAATAATCTTCTTGCGAACAATATTTTGTAGTGATACAGCTGTTTTCATGTAAATATACATATTTACAAATATCTGTATTTTATATGAAAAATTTTGTTCCATTTACAAAAAAAAAAACCACGATGAATTGCCTAAAAAATTTTCCAACAAAATGTTTTGAAAATGCGGTAATTTAGTTATGTATATAGACTTTCACAGAACTGAAAGTCAAGCCAAGTAAAATTGTTAAGCTAGTTTATCACGGTTATGAATGAAAATAATTAATAAATAAGTGTTGTAATTTTTGAGTTGCAGCCAATTTTTTTAAATTGTAAAAACTCTGCTTTAAACCAAATTAGTTGATTGTTATTGTGACTACCAACATTTAAAACACATTTATAAATAACCTTACTATTGATAATAATTTTAATTAAAATTATTCTATACTTTTTTTGGGGGGGAGGGGAAATATGCTTTGCCCGACTTACGTGGAAAGAATTTTTTTTTATACGGTAACTTTGACTATTCTTACTGTACTTACAAAAATTTACTACGCTAACATAGCAAATCATAGGAAAAGGTGTTTTTTTTTAATACAAATAACTTTCTTAGGTAGCAAACTATTATTTTTTTACTGTATGAATGGTTAAATTTTCCCGATTAAAAATTTTTGCCACGTAGGCCTAAGTCGTGCAAAGAAGTTTGTTTCCAAAAGTATAGCATGTTCGCTTATATTTGAGATATTATTTTCGATTGAGGGTTTACTCATTATTGCGTTTAAAATTTTTAGTCACAGTTTCTAGTAATTTAGTGCAGTGTGGGAATTCTAAAACATTTTAATGCCTTTAGATTAAAAACTAGGACACATTATTTTTAAATTATATTTTATTTTATTTATAACAGTTATTAATTATTTGCCTATAAACGGTTCTCATCTTTATGTTGAGTTCTGGGCATCCGGGTTATGGTCTAATAAGTGGCCCAGTTCTAAGACACTGGACTGTCATTCCAGGTTATCCAGGTTATCCAGGTTATCCAGGTTATCCAGGTTCGAACCCAGGGAATTCATGGTTCCTAGAAATCACTGCAGGCAAATTTTGGGATGGACTTTTCTACAGTAAGCCGTAACCGATTTATTTCCCCACTATCCTTGTACCGGGCCGTGATGTGATACTCTAGTCGCTTCTTTGACAATGAAGCGTTTAACCTCAATTTAAATTTGTTTTTGTTCAGAACTACCGGCTTGAATCCTTTTGCCGATTTGTCTTTCAAGCAACGCCGAAATGATCATCGGGCAAGCTCAATCAGCTTTATAGGATGTAACGTTAAGGGGCCCGCCTTGTCAAGGTTGTATCTCTGTCAGTGAGGTGGGATGATAAGCGCGACGCTCGCTGGTGCTTCTAGCGCGGTGTCTCCTCTGGACTGGCGCGCAGTCTTCTCGTCGTCAAATGATAACTGTGAAATTTGAGCGGTGACCGTAACTTTATATTGCGGATAAATGAAAATAAAGGTGTAATGCAACTCCCTTAAGTGCTTTCAAGAATATGTACCGGTTGTTTTACGCCTAAAAATGACTCTGAACACATGGTTTTTAGCCATTTTAACTCTTCTAGAAATACAGTTTAAAAACTTAATCAGAAATCAAAAGTACTTTTCGGCCCTCATCGAACTCTTAAGTGCTTTTCGCAAGCAGACCCCGCTCGGATATCTATAGTAGTTTTGAAATCGCGTTGTTTTTCCTGAAGCTCTGCGCACCGCGTGCGTGCCCGGGTGGGCGGAGTCCTTAATATTCGGCTCTTCTCTCACAGAGAATAACTTCACAACATTCGCCGCTGAGTATTTTCGTTTTCTTCTCATTCTAAATCACGACATTGTTACACTTCAAGGTCAAACTTCAAGGTAAAATTCAGACAAATTTTTTTTTTTTTTCATTCACTTCAGAAATTTTCTATTCGGTAAAGGAAAAAGATCTTACCTCTGGTTAGTGCGATAACACCTTGAGTTATTGTAATCAAAGAATATACAGCTTCTCAGTATGTTTTGAAACAAGGCTAGACGCCACAGTACTAAACATGTGAAAGTGATCAACCGTACATTTGCTCCCGCTTTTGTTTTTAAAAGCCATTTCATGTTACACTCAAGCGAAACGGAATCCACAACGCCCAAGAGATGCATGTTTGCCATCGGCTATCGGTCGATGATGGTGCGTCAAATTAACCACCATTCAATCGCGTGTGACGAAGGAACGTGCAAATGGTTTGAATGGAAGACTGGTGGCATAGCTTACCGTGAAGTGAAGTGGGTTCTCTTGGTTATAATCAAAGCACGAGATTGCATCCGGATACAAAATAACACACGTATTCAAATGCAAAACTCATTCAGCCAATTTTAACCAGTACTGTCGTCATGTGTTAGACTGTGAGGTAGTAAACTGCGTAAGAAGCAACACACAACAAACGCAAGACAACAATACGAACTAACACTGAAGTCACCGAACGATCACAAACATGAACAGTGAAACTTTAAAATGTTAAAAAAATATTCTTTTACCGGGTACAGTTGAAAAATTACTCTTACGCTGTAATATATTTTTTGGTAATTGGGACAGAAATTTTCATGTAAAACAACAGAAATTTTTTGAATTTCTACATTTACATGAAAACAACTCCATCATTGGAAAAAAGTGTTCGCAGTAATACTGGGTTCAGATTCTTACCGGGGAATTTATGCTTTGTGTTGTCCCAGTACCTATAATATTTTAAGTTATTTGCAAACCGTTCCCTGAAAAGATTTCGAGTATTAACTGTGCACATAGAAAGCACGGCACAAAAAACAAATTCAAATAGCTGAATATTAAATTATCTTTTCATGGTTTAAAAATAATTATTCTTTAATAAAACATCTAATTAAATATACAATTATATGCCAATTTTCGTACTACATACGCAGTAATACTTCGAAAAACATATTTTTGGCATGACAACGTCTAATAAATCGATGAACGCTGACTGCACGCACGAAAAATTGTCCCACTACGGATGTGTCCTGTTTTTAATTAATTTTTCCTAACCTAACTAAAACTAAGTGTATTTTGTTTGGGAGGGGTCTGGGTTAGGGAAGACTCTAGGTGTGTCCCAGGCCGAAGCCCTTACGCCTAATCATGCTGGGTTTAAGCCATGCAGAAAGGGAGGCATGCATCGTGTGCTTTGCTCGGGGATTGGCCAGCCATGGCCGCAATTGGCGCCATGACTAACTCCCCTTCTTAATACCAAACTATAACTAGATAAGTTGGGCCCAGGTAAAACCTCCATAGACAGAGGGAAAACCCTGGGCACTTTCATGCGGGATGCAAATATCATGCATTAATAACAGGCAGGTTGAGTACAGGAAAAGGATGGTCCTGGAAGAAGAGTTGGACAGATAGAAAAATTCTACTTAGCAATTTGGGAGCTTGGACCTTTTGTCCGCATTGTGTTTGGTAGGTACTGGTCTTTAGGGGCAACATGTTGTTGTTCCCACCAAGCTGCCAGTCAGCTGTGTCCTGTACTTTTTTTTTTCCTAACCTAAGTTAAAAACTAAGTGTATTGGGAGGGGTCCGGGTTAGGGAGAGACTCTAAGTGCGTCTCAGGCCGAAGCCTATACGCTCTAATCATGCAGGGGGTACCATGCAGAGAAGGGAACATGCATATGTGCTAAGGAGGGGGATTGGCCAGCCATGGCAGCAATTGGCGCCATGACTAACTCCCCTCACTTGACTATACTAGACTATACTAGATAAGTTGGGCCCAGGTAAAACCTGCATAGACACAGGGAAAACCCTGGGCACTGACATGCGGGATGCAAAAATTCATGCATTAATTTCATGCTGGTTGGTTACGGGAGTAGAAGGATGGCTCAGGAAGAAGAGTTGGAAGAGTAGAAAATGTCTACTAAGCAAGGGCGGGCACTTGGACATTTCTGTCCGCATTTTAGGTTTGGTAGGACTGGTTTTTAGGGGGCGACTTTAGTCGTTTCCCGCCAGGCTGCCAGCCAGCCAGGTTAGCTGAAAGAGAAGTGCATTATTACAGCTGTAATTATATGACCGCAGCTCCCAGGTTGCCCCAGCTGCCACGGTCATGCATGCCCGACACATTGTGCTGCCAGCCTGGGCATGTCAATCATCGGCTAGTCCAATGTTGCTTATTTGCACCGCAGGACGTGGTCAGGCACATGGTCGGACACCTATTATTCAATAGTGAGGCTGCTCACTGAATATATTTTAATTTAAGGGACAGTCAGGACATATGTGTGTAGTTCATTAGGGCCCCGCTGGGCCAAAACGCGACTGGTTTCATTAGAACCCCGCTGGGTCAAAAACGCGACTAGATTCAGCGAGCGGCGCTGTGTCCTGATTTTTTTTTTTTTTTCCTAGCCTAAGTTAATTCTAAGTGTGTAGGGGAGGGTCCAGGTTAGGGGAGGACCTAAGTGTGTCTCAGGCCGAAGCCTATACACTCTACCATGCGGGTTTTTAACCATGCAGGACAAGGGCGCGTGCATCATGTGCTTATTGGGGTCTATTGGCCAGCCATGGCTGCGATTGGCGCCATGACTGACGCCCCATTGGTCGCCTAGCTTAAAGCTAGCTAAGTGTGGCCCAGGTAAAACCTGCATAGACACAGGGAAAACCCTGGGCCGGTTCATGCGGGGATCAATTAACATGCATTAAGCAAGCAGGTAACTACTGGACAAGAGGAAGAAAGGTCCAGGTAAGAAGAGTTGGAGGGGCTGAAAATCAACCTTGGTGGAGTTGGGTGGTTGGGCCTTGCGGCCCGCATTTAAGGTTGGGAGCTCCTGGGTTATTATTAGCCAGGGGCGCATGCGCCCCCAGGGGCGGGCGACTTCACGTCAGCCCAGCCACAGCTGCCCAGGCAGCCACAGTTAAGACAGAAGCGGGCAGACGAGCCAGTAAACCGGCTCGAACTGCTGGCTCTCGGAGCGAAAGGCAGCCTGACGTTGCGCCATCTTCATCTTCCTTCTTCAGGTCAACAGCAGTACTTTTCAAGCCAGGGTGGGGGGAGGGAACCAACCTCGCCACCCAAAATCCCCGAGACGGTTTAATGGTCGCGCCGCTCGAGGCTACTGCTGCCACAGCTGAAGGTTCCTGATGTCTTCCTTCAGAGTTCCGATGCATTTCAATTCCGTTGCGCGCGCAGCAGTTCACAGCTCCGCAAGTTCCAGCCCGCAGTTCGTCTACACTTCGCATTGTTTCAGCACATCGAGCTCCCCTGCGGGCCTTCGCCGACGAAGCTGCTTCCTGCCACGCGCCGAGCTGCATTCAGGCTACCTTTCACACCGACAGCCGTAATAACGACTCCGCAGGCCGGCCATTGGTCCGCGGACTGCTATTGGTTATTCGCAGCCACCCCAGCGAGATTGCAACTCTCGGGCTGGGCTCCCGTATCCGCCACCCGCGGGACGCGGTCGGTAGCAGTTGGCGCTGCTAGGCCGCCCCCAGCACGCACACAAAACCAACACGCACTGCCAGCCTTCGGTTACCCAATAGGTCGCAGGGAACTCCCAGCCAACAGCCCGCGAGAGAGATGCGCACGCCCCGAGAGACGACCACCGACCGCGCTGTGTCCTGATTTTTTTTTTTTTTTTTTTTTTTTCCTAGCCTAAGTTAATTCTAAGTGTGTAGGGGAGGGTCCAGGTTAGGGGAGGACCTAAGTGTGTCTCAGGCCGAAGCCTATACACTCTACCATGCGGGTTTTTAACCATGCAGGACAAGGGCGCGTGCATCATGTGCTTATTGGGGTTTATTGGCCAGCCATGGCTGCGATTGGCGCCATGACTGACGCCCCATTGGTCGCCTAGCTTAAAAGCTAGCTAAGTGTGACCCAGGTAAAACCTGCATAGACACAGGGAAAACCCTGGGCCGGTTCATGCGGGGATCAATTAACATGCATTAAGCAAGCAGGTAACTACTGGACAAGAGGAAGAAGGGTCCAGGTAAGAAGAGTTGGAGGGGCTGAAAATCAACCTTGGTGGAGTTGGGTGCTTGGGCCTTGCGGCCCGCATTTAAAGTTGGGAGCTCCTGGGTTATTATTAGCCAGGGGCGCATGCGCCCCCAGGGGCGGGCGACTTCACGTCAGCCCAGCCACAGCTGCCCAGGCAGCCACAGTTAAGGGGCCTCCCTAGTAAAAATGTTTAGCGCGGTGGGCCACTGGCCACGTGCTACGGCCAGTGGTTGGGCGGGGCGATATACCTGAGACTGTCGCCTGCGCCGAGGTGGAGGGGGGAGAGGGCGTTTCAGCGAGGGGGGCGGAATAATGGGAGGGTTGTCATTGTGTGGAGTCCATTTGCTACTTATACCTGCGTTATCTGCGAACAAGATCGTGGCAAGAAAGGTGACTGTTTTTCCCTTTCGCTACATTCAACCAAAAGATAATGTTCTCATATTGCCTTGCTTGCTTCCTGACAGTGTTTATTAACTTGAAACATTAAATTAGTGTTGCGATCCAGTCCATATCCATGAAATGCAAACAATCGTCAATTCTGTTTAAAACATGTATTTTTATTTCAATTAACGTTCTACATAATTAAGAGATTTACATACATTACAAAAAATGCTGTCACCAACAATCGATGTGTTAGCTTGTATTTTCAGGGGGGAAAAAATGCAAAAATTATATCATTAAAAAAATTTCCAACATTATACTTTCGAACTGACATTTGTGTGATGAATGGTTTTGCACGAACAGTTATGCTTTCATTCATAAAAGTATTCCGCACCGCGACGAGAAATCACGTCCTACTAATAATTGAGTAATAAAACTGGGAATAAAATGATGAAAATAATATTAATTATTTTTAATCTTAGACACAAATCAACTTTTTAAATCGCAATAACGACAAATAAATTTTTAACTTACTTCCTGAATAAAAAGTGCATGTCAAACTTACTTTTAAATTCTGTAAAGAAAAAAAATGTCAGGAACAAACAAGTGTTCCCACCAACGACACATCGTCAACTTTGTATTCTAGGGTTCACGTCGTATTTAGTTACACTAAATATTACTGCATATTATTATTTTCTGGCTCTTATTACACGTTTAGCATTTTATTTTATTTTTGCATATTTTTTTAATGACTTTAACGTTGCATAATATGATGAATAAGTATACACGAATGAACTGGAATCACGTTTCGAGTTACATACAGACTGTTCACTACGAGCAGTGTAAATTTCTTAGCTGTTGCAACAGCGGCCTACAGGTGGATTCAGACTGCAGGCTTAGTCAGTCACGCTGAATCCACCTGAGTTCAGATTTTATCGAAGACAAGTGCGGGTGGTATGGAAGAACTCAGTGTGCACTGACTGTTGTGCTCAAGGTGTCAGTGAAATGTGTAGCTGGAATCACGGGCGAAAATTTGTAGGATTCCCATGAGGCCCACGGGATAACGTGAAGATTTTGCAAATACAAGCGGGGCCCCCTCAGACGGACTTTTTTATTTCAGGGAGGTTCGGGCCACCCTGAGATTCTCCCCTCCTCCCGGAATCTACGCATGCAGCTGGAATTGATTTTTAGCCAAGTACGTCATTTGGTGCTGTATTTAGGCTGTCAAAGAAGATACGAAATATGGCTGCTTTGATAATTGACGATAACTCCTTTTTATTGTGGAATAGTACTTACCCATCTACAAATAAATCCCTAAATATACCACCACTACTGTTGGGGATTTTCTATACAAACTATCAAAATAATTTTGGTTTCGTCACTGTCACTAGCTATTATTGTATCATACGAAAACATGTATGTTTTGTGTATTAATTTACGGTATTCATCTCTGTCAAAAAAATATATTTTTCGATAATAGAGTGTAAGCAAGGTAGAATACAATGGCTAATTTTAAAATAAAAATGGAATAAAGTATTTTTTGCTTGCAGTAGTTCAAATTTTTGAATTAATTTAGTTGTTTGTTTAAAAAACCCTTCTAAAATCAAAGAAACTACCTACTTCCTTAATAGATAAATAGTGCTTTAAGATCACACGCTTTCATAAATATTTAAACGCCAACATTTAAAATGTAGATTTCACATAATGATAAAATCTTATCTATTTTCATGGTCACGCCTAATGGAAATAATACACAACAATTCGTCATATATGTTTTTTATGCTTTAAATAACTACTCTACACATGAGCAAATTTCAATATACATAAAACTGAGGAACTCTGCATTACATTTTTAATCTGTGTACGACACTAACAGAAATTGAAGCATAAAACAACATTTTAATTTTTTAATTAATAATTATTTCATCAACGTGAGCTTTGCTTTCATCTCAATGAAGCCACTCTACATAGAGGAAGTGCACATGTATTCAGTCTTAACATTAGACCCTCCGGATCACAGAGTAAACGAATGAATGGAATTCATAACATTACGCAGGGTTTTATGACATATTTTCCCTTCTACTCAATCGCAACATCTCACTTAGCGCGTAAAATGGTTTCAGTAAACATAACATAAAAAATATTTCCCCCATGTACAGTAGAGGAAACTAAAATGTTTGGAACACTGTAAACTAATTGTATTGTCATTTCTGTAGTCGCTCGAAGTGGCAAACTATGTATCTTTGTTCAATAAAACGAAATATTAAAACAAACAAACAATAACATTACGTTCAGACAATTCGTTACGTGAAGTGAATGTAATAAAATACACAAGACAGTTACACACACCATTACCAAAACACAATCCCATAAAAATCAAAATATTACATGTCGACTTAAAATTATTATTATTCACCATGATAATTTCTTGCGGGTAGCCAGTAACAAAGGGACACAATTTTTATTCATTTAATTAACTTTGACAAAACTTGTAAAACCTGGCATGAGCAAAGTAAGCTGATTCACAATTTTATTTTGCGTCAAAATATTAAACATCAACTAGTAATGAATTAAGAGTATGCTTCGCTTGGTAGAACACCGAATATAGTCATCTCCAGGTATTAAACTGAATTTTGAAAGAGGGACTCAAGTTTCTGAAGAAGTTGTTAACTTTCCTGATGATCCATCGACAGTTCGTAAACGGTCTCATCGTCGGGATGTCGAGCTTGGGACCTTTTTCCTCACCATAGTCCCGTGATCTGTTCTACCATTCGCACAGCTATCCCAACCTATACAAATAGCCGAGTGATACTGCTCCCGTTGCTTCTATCATGGAGCTCGCCCGCAGTCGTACTTCCCTATCCAGCCTGCGTAATACACGCGTCCTACCTGCTAGCCGCCAAGAACGCGTCCATTTGTGAAAAAGCCTCACCCGCCAACAATACTAACTCATTAATTATAATATGCAAAACATAAAAACATTACATATGCGATAAAACAAAATTTGCTGCTGTCATAAGCCGAAGAAAAAGAATCAATTTGAAATATAACATAGACAGATAAATCTAAAATGGAGTTATCGATAGTAATGTTTTAATAAACAGAATAATATATGTCTTATTAAACTAAATACGTGTTCTTACTGACAACCGAATTTAAAAATAAATTAAATTACTTTTTTTTCTTTTTAAACCATAACCGCATAGAAGAAACAATACTTTTGATACAATTTTTTGCATAACTATACGACAGGACTAAAAGTACATTGTACATAATAAGTATTTGCTTATAGGAATTAATGCTGCAGAATATACGAATAGATTCAAATGCATAGAATTTAATATATTGTCAAATTTATTAAGAAATATGCATGTAACAAAAGATTGAATTTGAAATGAATTATCTGTTTTTAACTACAAATAGAATTTATTCATATCTCACTTTCATTCAAACTTAAGAGTGTCATTTTCAACAACAAAATAGCCACAACTACACTTAAAAATATTTTAACTTGATACTTATATTGTATAACTTTTGATGAAATTAAATGTTAAGGGGTTCATTTAAGTTTGTAAGGAAACATAAATACAACGTTCAAAATAAATAATAAAAATTTTGTGTAGTTAGGAGCTCCGCGTCATGCAAATAAAGGAAAGTTAAACTTTTCAGTATACGGCTACAATAATTATAGAGGAAAATGTTATTTATTCTTTACTTTTAATTCCCGTTTGGAGAAAATAAATCGATAAGTACTATACCGAAAGTATAAAGTTGAAGTTCAATATCGCTTGTCAAGTAAGTTCAAGAACAAAATTAAAAAAAAGAAAATTTGTTTTCTTGAATCTACTTTTTTCAGAAAAGTATACATACATACAATATTATTATATTATAAAAATAAAAATTTTTAGTCCGTAAGTATAAATTACTGAAATATTTTTTAGTTAATTAATTTTTTCATGCGAAGAAATATTTAATTGTTAAAATCACGAGAACATAATTTATTATATTTATGTATTCCAAAAGCTTATGTTAAAGATCGACTATATGCTATTCAATTTGCCCAAAAATTTTACTGAAATAGGAGAGCATTACAAAAACACAATTTAACTAATGTAGGTATTATAACAATAAGTTATGTTCATAAACTATATTAATGGGAAACAAATATTTATCATTTAATTATATGCAACTATTTTCCTTTGAGGTAAAAATTGAGGTATATTTAATGTAATAAGTAAATCCTCTCATAAAATTTACTGAAACTAATATTCTTCATTGTCCGTCATATTATGATTCCAAACAGTTTAAAACAACTGAAACATGAAATAAAATAGTAAGGTTAACCATGAGGTGTGGAAGAAATTAGAGATTACTTTGTAAAATGTTTTAAAAATTTCTCATGAAATATTGTGATTATTATGTTCGTACATAATGTAAAAAAAAATTCAATACATGAAATTCAACACATACTTTGTATTGCAAGTTATTAAACATATATTTTAAAAACACATGTGCGTATCTAAGTCGAATTGTTATGTAATACATGATGAACATTACCGATACAACTTCCCTTACAAATAACTTTCACCCAAAGATAAGGCCGCGGACAAATTAGGTATACACACTGGTCGCACGAGGAGCTGAAATAAGTAATATAAGAAAGCCGGCCGGAGTAATTCTTTTCAAGCCAAAGCTAAAAGTAATGGATGTTGTTTGTCTAAAGCAGGCAGTGAAATGACATACAAGTTTACAGAATAGCCATATAAGATCTTTGACGCTTCTTATCCCGTCAGTGGACTGTACGCGAAGAACCAACTGCATCATGGCCCGCCGCCAGTTTTATACTTACGTATGAATACACTTGTAAACGTTGGTTTGTATACTTATGTATGTTGCCGACATCGATAGGTATTCTTTGGCAGCTCGATGTGGATTCATTCGAACACGTTTGCGCTAAACACGACATATTTTTACATGAGAGTGACATCGCGCACTGAAAAAAGTTGCAGGTCTGTAACGCAACAGTGATACAAATATTACATAGTTCGAACATTTTCTGGAGCACGACATTCACTTTGGGTAATGCTAAGCTACTTGATAGGTACCCTTTACCCGCTTTAAAAGTGATAACTTAAAAAAAAAAAATGTACATTAAAGCAGACTCAGCCATAATTATGTTTATTGCTGTTGTATTTGTCATAAACCTACCCTACGTTCAATACGGCCTGTATGTGTACAAGCTGTGGTTGTAAAGTGAATTTATATTCTTAGTTAACTAACGTATATCATAACATATTTGGAATAAGGCTACCTTAATTTTTTTTCTAGATTGCTATATTGTTATATATATAAGTATTACTTAAACGGAAATATCTGGTAATAAAAATAAATGAAAAAAAGCATGAAAGGTTAAGGATTATTTTTTTTCAACAACAAATAATTTATGGTTTAACTGCTTTGTGTACTATATAAAAACAGAACAAGCTTTCAAAATTTCCAAATTTCTTTGATTATCCGTTATAGTTATGTTTGGTTTTAACTCATAAATATTTAAGTTGATTGCCAACGTCACGAATGTACAATAATTTATTTCACACCGCTCCGGGTTGCAGGTAAAGTAACAGGCGTGCAATTTGATCAGAAACGCGTTCTACTTATTCAGGCCCTTTAATTGGGCGTGACGGACCATGTGCCAAATATGTAACAATTATAAGTAGGTGAAGTATAAAAAAATAAAGAACTTGAATGCAAAATAATGCATATAACAAAAATAATTTGCAAGGTTCTTTCGTGGATGTTGTAATGTGTGGGCAATATTTACTTAATTTTGGTTTTTGGATAAATTAATTGTGGTTTAAATTTTTTTAATAATTTTGTATAATTGCTGTAAAAAATTTATTTCCTGCCCTTATTAATTAATTGAGCTGTAGAAATAAGTTTATCTGAAAATTTACGTCATCTTTATTAAACATTGCCACTAATTATACTTTTTAACTTCAAAATGGTTTTTGAATTTTATAATTAATAACGTACCATCCATAACTACATATGTGAGCGATCGGTCACTGACCTCATCTTCAATCCTCCTCGTGATTCCTGCGCCAGGAGGAACATTTACATAATTCTGACTAGCTTATTTAATATAGAACTTCCATAGTTTTTATTTTTTTATATATCATCCCATGAACATTTTTAAAACAGTGCAGGCAATCAGATATCTATCTAACCATAAAGCATAGCAAAATGACATTTAGTTTTCAAAATACGATTTTTCTTTTAATTTAAAATACATTTTATATAAAACCTACATTTTTAAGTATCAAAACTTTTGTAAATAGTTAACCATTTGGTTAATACCAGTATAAAATTTTTCCTCGGCATTGTAAGATGTGTAAAATTATTTTGGAAAACTAAAATAATTTTAAAAAATATTGGGTGGTACAATAATTGTTTCTTGAATTTTTATTAAAAATAAAAGGAAAAACAATGAAGTGTATTTTCATGTTAAAAATTAAATATAAATTTTGTCGAATTAGCTAGCGAGACTGTAAAGCCACCAATAAATAGTTTGTAGGACAACTTTCAATGTGTTGATTGATTAGTTTCAATACTTTATTTCGTAATACATGATCTAGTATGGTAAGCTTTAGGATATTTGTAATTTAAACAAAAGCAATGTTTTAGAGATACACGAATATAGTCACAGAGTAAGTCGAGCACATGGTACTGTGGCGAGGCACACTAAAAGCAATTCTGAGAATTTCTTTCGGTCACAGGATTATCTTTTACCGGTGCCGGTTGTGGGTTGTCTCCCTCTCACGCACGCACGCACACACAGGTAGCCTGCCTCCCCTCCGGCCACGTGTTCCTCCACCCGGCTACCTGAGCTGTGTGGCCTGCGAGCTGGCTTCGCCGAGCGGCAGCACGAGACGGTGGAAAACTTTCAGGATTTGCGGAAATTGTGGAAAAGATATCTCGGAATTCAAAGCGATGACTATATGTTTTAAATACATGAATTTCTTCAGAAAAAAATTATCTTTTTTTCTAGACTTGTACTTTTTTTCTGTCATTCTCCTAAGCAGTATAAAATGGCCCCAAAGTTGGACAAGTTGGTGATTTTTTATTTCATATTTTGATAGAAAAAAACAAAAATGTAAAAGTATACAGACAATTCGTGTATTATCTTCTCGTGGGTGAAAAATTTTCAGATTCGTAGTGTCGATTAATAAAGTCCCATCATTATTTTAAAAACATAGTGTTCCGCTAACTTCTGATGCTACTAGGGAGGCCCCTTAAGACAGAAGTGGGCAGACGAGCCAGTAAACCGGCTCGAACTGCTGGCTCTCGGAGCGAAAGGCAGCCTGACATTGCGCCATCTTCATCTTCCTTCTTCCAGTCAACAGCCAACGACCTTTCAAGCCAGGGTGGGGGTAAGTCGTTCAGGCGAATGAAGTATCTTGCGAGTCGGACCCTCTTGCCCCCCAAATTCCCGGGTCGGTTGAAGGTCGCGCCGCCCAGGCTACCACTGGCTCCAACAGGGCCCCAACTTGAAGGCGCCGCCATCTCTTCCTTCAGAATTCCGATGCTGTTCAGTTCCATTGCGCGCGCGGCAGTCCACAGCTCCGCAAGTTCCAGCCCGCAGTTCGTCTACACTTCGCATCCAGGGCACATCGAGCTCCCCTGCGGTGCCTTCGCCGACGAAGCTGCTTTCTGCCGCGCGCCGAGCTACATTCAGGCTACCTTTCTCCCCGACAGCCGTGATAACGACTCCACAGGCCGGCCATTGGTCCGCGGACTGCTATTGGTTATTCACAGCCACCCCAGCGAGATTGCAACTCTCGAGCTGGGCTCCCGTATCCGCCACCCGCGGGACGCGGTCGGTAGCAGTTGGCGCTGCTAGGCCGCCCCCAGCACGCACACAAAACCAACACGCACTGCCAGCCTTCGGTTACCCAATAGGTCGCAGGGAACTCCCAGCCAACAGCCCGCGAGAGAGATGCGCACGCCCCGAGAGACGACCACCGACCTGTGTCCTGTTTACGCATGCGTGGCATCTCTCTGGTATGTTGCGGACGGTGCAGAGAACTCGGCCGGGGTTCGAGGTTATTGTTGTGCTTCGCGCCACGGGAGTATATTCGCAAGGAAATGGCGTTCTTACAAGTACGTATTATTTTAATTACTAGTGTAAATCAATATATTTAAACAGTGTTGTATGAGTATTGTTTTAGCTGTGTAACTAAATATGTATTGCTGGTATGATACTTTTCACGCTTTGGTTTGACATTGGTAATTATTTGTCATGAGTTATTATTTAATCAACTAAATCACACACCGTATTATAGTTATGAGCCCACGAGCGTGTAAATATTTCAAGTCAAACAGAGAATATGGTAGTTAAAAAAAATTCAAACAAATATCGTGCGTGGAATATCATTAATTTATACCATCTGAAACAAATTTCTCAATATGGCCTCGTGGCCGTGTGGTTAGAATGGTTAACTTCCAATCTAAAGTTTGTCGGTTTGAATCCCGGCAGATGCGAATATTTTTTTTGTACTTGTAAAAATAAGTACGGCGCGCACGACATTTCAAAAGTAATAAATACCTATATTTGAATTAATGAATGCAAAAAAAGTAAATTTATTAATTTAATTGTAGATTTCATTTCACTCCTTTGTATCCATACAAAATAGTGATAATTCAAAAAAATGATTCAATTTTGTTCATAAAAGTATGCAGAGGTAGATTTTATTACACAAATGATAGAAAATTTTTAAAAAAAAATTCTTTCTCAAAGAATATAATATTTTTAATGCCTAAATGGTTTGGTAGCAAAAACCTATTACGGCTCAGTCTCAGGCCGAATATGATATTTCATTTTCTTCTGGATCAATCATTTCATCAACGTTTTGTTATGAAGTTGTCACGTTAAACTATCGTCCGTAAACCGACTTTACAGACAACCAATTTTTTAAATAACTCGCATTACTTTTTATTTTTATTTGCACTCGACTATGTGATAGTGTGCTTGTATCATAGCGGTTATTGGAATGAAAATTTGTGCATCGAGTAACAAAGAGGGGACTGGCGAAATTGTTTGCCCCAATATTCTTAATTTATATGACGGCTCCAAGGCCCGTTCTACGACACGAAAACTTAAAAACGAAAAAAGTATCTGGACGCGCAAGATAATTACTTTTCACTATCCTTCTGTCGCTTCTTCAATGTACGGAAACGTAACAAGCTGAAACAAATTGTGACTAAACTTCAAATTTACAAAAAAAAAAAAAAATCATTTAATTGGAAAAAAAATATTGAGATCCAAGACAAAAAAACAAAAGTTTAGGATTTACATATATTATAAGAATAATAAATCACAGAGTATAATATTAGAACACGAGATATTTTAGTACTTGAAATATTTTCACACGTTTTTAAAAAGTAAACAAAAATGGATACCACCGCGGCCAAATACTCGGCTTCTATTGGTCGCTGTGTGTAACGTAAACGGAAGAGCTGGGCATAGCGGAGCTAATCTGTACTGATAGTGGCGGTTGAAAGGGGTAGGTGGTGAATAAGTCAGCAATACGTCTGTTATTCCAACTGTGCGGGAAGCCGCCTTGCGCACGGCTACTGACGTAGGTCCATGCGTCAGTGTGTTTGTAATAATTAGAGACCTGCAAAATTCGCGGATTCATTCGGTGATAGGCTAGAATTCAAACACATATACCTCTTAGATAATTTTGCTATTGGCTTACTGTTCATCTGGATGAATCTCAACCAGTTGTAAACCCTCAACCAAATAAGGATCGAATCACAGACAAACCAGCTGAGACGACTTACAAGTCGGCAGCCAATGAACTTGCGTTATTTGCCCGAGTGTACAGGGGTATGTGCAGTCCATCCTGAAGGCCATCGAAACCGCGAATTTTGCAGGTCTCTAGTAATTATAGACACCTGCAAAATTCGCGGATTCAGTGACCTCCAGGATAGACTCTACTACACTCTACACACTCGGGCAAATGCCACCTGTTCATTGGCTGCTGACTTGTGAGTCGCCTCGACTGAGTGTCTGTGATTCGACACTTCATTGAGCGAGGGTCGCTAATTGGCCCTCATTACTCCAGATTAACAGTGAACCAGTGGTAGAAGCAACGCTAAAGTATAGTTATTTGAATAGTAGCATATCACGAAATGAATCCACGAATTTTGCAGGTCCCTAATGATAGTACATTTTTCAATATACGTGTTCAAGTCTTCATTTTCTTCTATCTTTTAAAACCGTTCACATTTCGAAAAGGAAAAAAATCCTGTTTCCGACCCTGCAAGGGTGTCCAGCATGCCTGCCATTGTAAGATCCGTCTCCTTTTTCGAGATCCGTCTAGCGTCTCCATGTCATTGTAGTTCGAGCCTAAGGGATCAAATCGTCCGGGCTGCTGTCGTAACTTAGAAGCACTCAAAATATAATTAAATAATTTATGACTGTTTTTAAGTTGGGTATTTCTTAATTATAACGATTCTTCAGTTGTGTGTTTCTAAGTTGTCTATTTCTAAGTTATGAAATTTCACAGTTGTGTGTTTCTTAGGTATGTAGTTCGGCGTTTTGTTTCTAAGTTACGTGTTTTTAAGTTATTCCTGTTCAAGTCGTGTATTGCTAAGTTATGTTAGATCTAAGTTGTGATTTTATAGTTACGACTTTTGTAAGTTCTTTTTTACGGCGTTATGTGTTTATAAATTATGGGTTTCTAAGTAATTATCGTTCAAACTTATGACAGTTCTAAGTTAAATGGATTTTTCGAGAATTCAAAGTTATGACTCTTCTGAGTTTGTTTGTTTCTAAGTCATTATTCTTCTAAATTATGACACTTCTAGGTTATGTGGATTTTTTTTACAATTTTATAGTTATGGCTGTTATAAATTGTATATTTTAAAGTTATTTTTAAGTTATGATCGTTTTAACTTATGACAATTATAAGTTATGTGGTTTTTTTTTCGTGAATTCTAAGTTATGACTGTTCTCAGTTATAATCGTACAGACTTACCACAGTTCTAATTTGTGTTTTTTTTTTCGAGGATTCTAGGTTATGGCTGTTCTACGTTATGTGTTTTTTTCCGAGTTTTCTAAGTTATGGCTGTTCTACGTTGAGTGTTTCTAAGTTGTGTGTGGACGTTGGCAGGGGCGCGCTCCGGGAAGTAGAAGAGGAGGGGGGGGGGAGGTGTGGCGATGGTGCCTGAAGACAATGCCGGGGGCGGGTGTAGATGTCGCCAACACATTGTGCCACGGGTAGAGTGGCGCGCCTAGACCTCCCCACTCCCCCCCACTGCCACCCGGGTCCCCCCTCCCCCCTCGACCACCGGGCGACGAAGCACAATGGGCGAATTAGAATAACAAATTGTTAACCGCGCGGGTCTCTTCGGAAGGGCGGCGAGTTTTGCGGTCCGTGGTTGGCGGGAGGAAAAGAAGGAAGGAAGGAAAATAAAAAATAAAGAGCTGACGTAAAGATGATGCAGCGTCGCCCGCGGGAAGTGGATTTGTACGCATGCGTCACACGCATTAAGGCCCCTCCGCCTAGTCAGGGTTGTCTCCGCGTCGGTCGAGCCGGGACGGTGAGTGCTATATGCTCGCTGGTGCTTCCTCCGAACTGACGCGCATTCTTTCTTTTCGTGTGCAGGGCAACTGTGGATTTTCAGAGGTAACCGCAACAATAGATGACCGAGAAATGAAGACAAATGTGTGGTTTCAAGAAATTATTCTGTAAACACGCTCTTCAGCCCTATTCACTCTCGTAAAAATACAGCATAAAAAAAAAATGCGGAAACAGAACTACTCGTCTGCCGTCGTCGCATTATTAAATGGTTGTTGTTAACTGGACCCCAATCGGATATCTTGAGCATTTTTTTCTTTTAGATCACGTCTTTTCTTCTTAAGCTCTGCACACGGTTAGGTGGGACCCTTAAATAGTTTCTTTGGATGGAATGGAGAAAGGGTGGTTAAAAACATAGGAGGGAGGAGGAAAATGTTGACGAACGAACGTACTTGGGCGTGGAGTGTTCGAGGTGCTCTGAATCAGGGGTTGTCATATGTGAGGAAGGGAGGTATATCGTATAGTCTCCCTCCCCCCTCCCCCCCCCCCCCCGCCATATCCCCTAGCACGAAATAATAACTGAAGTAATGGTTAAAACTTCTCTATTCTTAGTTTCGCAGATAAATTTTTTATACATAAGAAATGCGTAAAAATTTTTTTTTAAAAATTAAAATATTAAAAAAAGGTAATTTATAATTGTTCTAAAAACACAGTGCCATTCCACAAATTTTTAAAAGTAAAACCTGGGCCATATTATAATTATGTATACATAATGAGTGTTAATAGAGGCAGGGTATTAGCTTATAAATAAATATTAAAATTTAAACACAATAGGATCATAACCATACTCAATGTACCTCGGGAAGAGTGTGCGCCCATTAAAAACATTAAAAAATTAGAAAAATATATCCCATTGTAACCCAAAATTTATTAAATTTAAAATCTTCACTGTCATGAGTGAATAAAATAAACGCACTTTTTTATTCATTCATAAGGAAAAACGCCAATTTAAAAAAAAACTACAGATATCCTCACGTGTAGCAAAAATGTCCTACTGTGCTGAGTTGCGCTCAAAAATATACCTTTTATGTCTACTACGATGCGGTGTCAGTGGAATTTGATCATCAGCAATTCTACAACCAACCAAATTATAATTTATCATGAAATATTGTCAAATTTCGTAATATAAATCAGCATGGCGATCGTTTAGCTATAAAATGCAATTTTAGATATAAAATTGTTTTAAAAATTGAAGAACTTTTGGCAAAAACAAAACAGAGTTCCGAAAAATCAATATTTCGCTTTTTAGTTCATCTTGTAGTGATCCTTGGTGGGCATGCTTAGAACCAACTGTTAACGGAGACAAACCCCTAGTCTGTACGAATCGAAGCTATGAATCATTGTGCGTTTAGTAGAATTAAATAAAAAATAAAATATTTCCCCATATTTCCAGAATAAACAACTATTGTCCGAATATTTCCAGCAAAACCACCGCTGTCATCATATTTTCAGTAAACTAAACTATTTGAAACAAAAAATATCCACTGTCATTAGTAGGGATAGGAAAAATTCGCGGGTTCATTTCGCGACAGGCTAAAATACAAAAAGTTACACCTCAGTGCTGCCTCTGCTATTGGCTCACAACTCACCTGGATGACTCTGGGCCAATTAGAAACGCCCGACCAAAGCTTTATCGAATCACAGGCTGCTACGTTGGGACGTCTCACAAGACGGCAGCCAATGGGTGGGTGGCATTTGACCGAGTGTAGGTAGAACTATGGAGTTCATCCTGCAGGTCATTGAACCCGCGAATTTTTCCTATCCCTAGTCATTAGCAATGATAAATTTCCTATTTATATGTGGGCTGTACTATAATTGTTGCCAACTCCTTTCCTTGACACTTATGTTGTTTACTTTTTTTTAATTTCAACTGCATTTCAGTATCAATAATCAAAATTAAAATATATTAATTTAATTTTTGTACACTTAGATGGAATTGTTTTGGCATAAACAACTTTAGTCCATAAACAAGAAAGTTTCAAGCCTAATTATATAAGATAACTATGTTTGCATATAAATGCTGATAAAAAAACGTCACACAGGAGTAATAGTGTTATTTGTGTGTTAGTACACGTTTCACACCATTAAGTAGGCCTACCAACGAGCAAAGAAGAAACACTTTTCGCTTATTCTGAAAATTTTCATTTTCGTTGTTTGTACAAATCTCTTCAATGTTATCTCTCAAACCTTTTTTGGGAAAGGCCACAAACCTCTAGTTTATATAGAGGCTATTTCATACACTCCAGGACCCTGCAAAGTAGGGAGCCGTCACTGCTTCAAGATATTTGTGGCAAGTTGTATGATTGCATCACTGCAATAGGATCTAGAATTATTATATTTTCCTAGCCTTACTAAACACTAGTTGTATTTGTAGAAGGGTTCCGGGTTACGGAGGGACCTAGGTGCGTCTCAGGTCGAAGCCTATACGCCTAGACGTGCTGGGATTAGCTATGCTTATTGTGAAGTAGCTTGGCTTCTGGGTTGTAGCCGCATCATTGGCGAATAATTATTCGCCAAGGATGCGGCTACAACCCAGAAGCCAAGCTACTTCAGACAAAGGCCTTGAAAGTCTGCGAACATTATTACGCTTCTTGTGCTTTGTTCGGGGCAGCAATTGACGCCATAACTAACTCTCCTATCTTAAAACTAGCTTAAAAATATGATAGTCGGGGCACAGGTAAAAACCTGCATGGACACACGAAAACCCTGGGCGCAGACATGCGGGGTGCAAAGGCATGCATAATTGCGTAGGAATATACAGTATACAGATGTTGGTATGGATGTATGGATGAAGAGTTTGACCGCGTAGAAAAAAAAATTGGACTCGTAATCCGCTTTCATATTTTATATCCGTTGCGGGATTTACGACCATGGACGCTCGCAGCCCTGGTGGTGAGTGGGAACTCTGGCCACTCACACCGCTACCATGAGCACTTAAAATTAGAGAAGAAAAAAAAGTATACACACTTACATACTTGATTAATTAATTTAAATTAGGTATATACACAGCTCACAGACGAGGCGTGGACACACACTGCTTAAATATAGACGTAATATAATGTACTGAACCTAGAGTTTTTATTTTTGAATTTTCTTTCTGCATTTTTGTTTGGTTTTTATAATTTTGATAACTATTTTTTTCCTAATGATAACTAGCATTTTACGGGCTTCTCCGGAAATAAAATTATTTGAGTATATTTTGTAATGTTCGTCATCGACTCAAGAAGCTACATTAAATAAGAAAAAATATATATTTCAAAAGTTACGTATTTCAGAATTTTTTTTTCTTTTCGAAATTTTGGACTTGTAGTTTGTATTTTTTCGATACATTTCTGTAATGCGTTATGTAATCAACGGAATTACTAACGGTTTATGCGTATAGTGAACGTGTGTTAGGAAACATTGAAGTCAACCATGCTGTACAAGTTCACAATATTCACAATGTTTGCTGTAAAATGCAAGGGATACTATCGCACATTCTAATGACTAAAGCTTACGCAACAACAATTGGCTTAGCGACTACGTTACTTAAGTAATTACATATATTAAGTGTAAGGCATGGTCGCTCATGAGTAAGTTTAATGGTTTGTCAGGTTATTATGATTTCTATAATTTAATTGCATAAATAAATAAGTGAATGGTATTTTTTTTTTCAATTTTTTTGTGATTTTTTAATACAAAAATAAGTAAATTGACACAAGTGCAACCACTTGAACTGAAATAACTGCCTTTTAAACTTGGGTAATTTGTAAACAGGCTGATAATACTTTGGATATTTATTATAAGTGTCACTACGCCATGCACTCACAAAAAACAATTAACAGCGGCGATCAAAAATCTGACATATTTATAGTATGATAACGACATAAAACTGAAATGCGCAAGGAAATAAACTAACGCCGGCTTGTGTCTTATATATGATAATTATTTTAATGTCATTAAATATAAAAAAAATTAATTAGGCCTAAAAATCTCTTGTAGCCTTCGGAATTCCTTTAAAGCAAAGTTCTGGCTGGAAAACTGATCATTTGCCCAGAGGAGATATTAAAGTGCCCAGGGTGTAAGGCATTTCCAAAGACTTCTGACCAGAAATTCTTGTTTCACTCCCAACCACCCCTCCACCCTCATTTCCTCGTATGTTTGTGAAGCGATGGTGTTAATCGAGTTTAAGAAATTCGAAAACTGTGGAAGAAACTTAATAGGCGGAGGAACGGTGATGCGTCTTGTCGTTAAAAAATTAGAACGTATGGGCCATTTTAGAAGTCCGCTCTGCTACCAAAATCATTTTGAAACGAGAATGTAGGTGGGGAGGGTGGAATGGGAGTGTGAGTCGTGTCCGGTAGTTGCCGTTGTAGCTTGCTCCCAAACGAATTTCAACTAATTCCCGTCGTAACGAGTTGTCAAGTTCAATTCTTCCCCCCCTCCTCCACCCTGCGGGCCCACGGGAGACAGATTAATTTTGGCCATGTGACGACGCCGAAGGGGGGAATTTATTCTCCCCCCTCCCCCCGCCTCATTTCAGACGGGGAAACTGCCGCGGCGTTTATTAAACACTCGTGGCAGCCCGCTGGGTGTACGAGTCGTAAACAACTCACCGTTGCCATGGAAACGAGTCCGCCACATAGATAGTTCCCGCAGGGTTATCGTGGACAAAATGTGACGGTTTTGACCAACCGATACCCCCCCCCCTTTTTTTTCTCTCCTTTTTCTCCCCGAAAATTGTGGTAAGGGAATGGGAGGAAAAATATAACCGCAGATGGCCACAACCCTACCTGGCTACCAGCTCTGTAAATAACACCCCGTAATTGGCTCCCGAAACGGGTTGCCACCGAACGAATTTACGGCGCAAACTAACATCGCTTCCGAAAAAACGAGTGGTTGGGGGGGAAATTAAAGCAAATGCTGGAGGTTAGAAGGGAAGAGGGGAGTGTGAGGTTTGGAAAAATCTCATGCACAGTAAACGAGTGTTTTTTTTTTAATTTTTTTTTTAAGACCGGCGGCAGCAGCAGCGGCGAAACACGTTCCACGTGGACGGCCCGTTTGAACGTCTGCATAATGTGATAATTTCATTTACATCACACAGGCGGCTAATGGGCAGTCCGCGAGAGGCAATGTCGCCTCCGCCGATATTACGCGACACATTTGTCTCCCGAGCATCGCCCGCGGCGGACACGGTTAAGGTGGCTACGCACCAGCGGCGCAGAGACTGCGAGGTTCGTCGCTTCCCTTTCGTTGAAGTCTCCGCGTTCGTCGTTTCTCTTAAGTTGAAGTCTCCGCGTTCAAGTCTCCGCGTTCGTCGTTTATCTTACAATCAAGTCTCCGCGTTCGTCGTTTCTCTTAATTTGAAGTCTCCGCGTTCGTCGTTTCTCTTACATTGAAATCTCCGCGTTCGTCGTTTCTCTTACATTGAAATCTCCGCGTTCGTCGTTTCTCTTACGTTGAAGTCTCCGCGTTCCACGTTTCTCTTCCGTTGAAGTCTCCGCGTTCGTCGTTTCTCTTAAGTTGAAGTCTCCGCGTTCGTCGCTTACTAATGGTTTAAGTCTACGCGATGAATCACTGTAAGAAGTGGCATAAATGGAGGGAGGGAATAATATCACTCATTCTGTGTTGTCATGCGTAAAATTTACTTCAGTTAAAAAAGAAAATTGAGTTTACACAGTTTTGTGTTCGAGATACACGTTCTAACGAGGAACAACTGAATGCATTTACTATTTGTTTTCCCACGGAAATAAAAGCTATGTTTGATTATTACTTTGAAATTTTTTTGGATCAGTCGAATATTATATCAAAACTGCTTATAAAAAATTAAAAAATATTTTGCATAACAATAACTCTTATTCAAATTGACTAAAATATTATTTTCTAATTTATTTGATTCCATTCAATGAATTTGAAAAATAGGTGAAAAATACGTCAAATTTATTTGTGATTCGCAACGGATATTAATTAAATTAATCTTGTAGGTAACGTGTAATCTGTATTTGCTTAAAGTATTGTTTCACGTTTTACGTTTCATCTCTACTAGTTTTAAAAAGAGGTAAAGTTTGTAAGTTTGTAAGTTTGTATGTACAGGATAATCTCTGAAACTGCTGATACTATTATGACAATTCAGGAAGCTACATTATCCCTGAGTGTTGTAGGCTAGTTCTCAATAGATATGAACATACTTAGGGAAGCTTTTTTTATATATAGGATATATAAAACGTATTTTTTGTGTGTTTAATGTTTAATTGCGCCTGATCAACGCTAAGGTTCTGAATGAAATTTTGGGTATGAATAATTAAACATAGGTTAAATAAACTAGTTATCCCGCATGCAAAAAGAATCATGTGATACGACCCAAAGTGTTAAAGGAAATGTTTCAACATCTATGTTTTACTTCGTTACCAAGCCTGTGTGTTATATCAACCTTTTGTTAAATTTTAACATTTGTTGGAAAATAATTCCTGTGAAATATTTTATTATATCAATTACGACTTTAGACAATAATATATGTGAATTTAATTATTTTATTTGTAAAATTATTATCATGTAAATTTTCCCTTCAATAGTCCAAGGAATTTTCAAACTGACCAATTCATAACTTTGTAGTTTGCGATTAGGTATAACTATTTTAATTAGTATTGATTTATCATTTTCTTTCTAAACACTTTTATAATTAATCACATTCGGATTCTAATAACATTACATAAAAATTGTTCAAAGCGTTTCAAATTTACTTTTAAAACACAAAATTTCACAACTAATGGTTTTCTTTTAAATTATCGTAAAAAAAAATTTTATATCTAATTATCATCAACTGAAAAATTAAATTTTTATCTTGATCATATCGCTTTATTAATAAGTTCAAAGTAACTAAATTACACACACGCTTTTATTTATATGTTCAAATCAACAAGGCAATTTTTTATATTTTATTTTAGTAATATTCATTCAAATTATAAAAATACGAATTTACGAAATACATCGACGTTGCAAAAAAATTGGTAATGTTGACATTTTACTTAAAAAAATCGGCAAATTTAAATCCGTCCTAAAATTATTAAATATTGAAAATATTTGTATTTTAATTGTTTATTATAATCAGAAATTATTATTTTATATTTTGCGATGGCTCTGTGAGAATCACCAGACCACCTAACTATTTCAGTTACAGGCGTCACAGTTTAAATCATTTGCCACGAGCTTGGTCACGCTCCGGATCTCTAGCAAATGACGTGGAGATAATCAGAGGAAACCCGGTCATCACGACAAAATAATTTACGAGTAGAAGTTATTACCTCGTGGTTGACCGCGACCCATTTCGTTACCAGAGGAGTTTTGCAATAGCGGTTATAGAATTAATTAGTGCACACAAGCAGTAAGCAACTAGTAAAGTAGGAGCTACGCGAAGATATATTTCGCTAAAGGGCCATACTGTTAGAAAGAACAGTAAATTTACGGAATTAATTGATATAAGTAATTTTCATTTCAAGTTAAAGAAAGAGAGTATTCATACTTTCTGATAACTTTAACTTTGTATACTGTAAAAAAAATTGTACTTTTTACAAGGAAAATCCTTGGAAACACAGTTCCTAACGTAATCACTTCTACAACTGCAAGGCAAAGCTTTGTATAATGGCTAATACTGCGAAACCCTGCCTTGAAATTTTCCAAGCGATATCGTTGGCAAATGAGTTTCCATAAATTATCCCTGCAAAAGTAATAAAGAAAAAAATTACTGTGTACGAACTACGGAAAATTATGGCTTCCAAGTTCTGTGTTCCGTTTCATGGGGAGAAAAAAGTAATCTTGCTTGAAGTTTTATTTATACTCCAATATAATTCTTTTGTTATAATGTTGAAAAATACGATATTGAAAAATCCATAAATCTAAGAATGTATCCGTAATTTAAGTTTCATCCCTGAAACTTTCGACATAAACCTTATTTTGAACATACGCCATTGTTAGTTTACACTTTGTGTCATAGATGAAACCTGAAGAACTGAGAAAACAAAAAATAAATACAGAAACACACAGACTTAAACAAGCCAAAATCATCAGCTGATTTCAAATGATAGTGCATAAACATAGACAGAAAAGAACTTTAACACTAACGTTTATTCATGGTATAAAACAGTACTTCAATTTTCAATCGATTTTTGAGTAACTACGATCAATATAAACTACACGTTTGTTACTATTATCGACTATTTCAAGTGGTCTATTTTTACAAAAAAAAAAAGAAGTATTTTCTCATGTCTGACTTTCTACATTTTATGTATTTTGATATTAAATTTCAGTAAAATTTCGTTTTAATTGCTTGTTTCCCCAAAATTGCAAAAATTTAAAATAGCTTGGATTTAAAAAAAAAATTATTGTCTTTCGTGAATTTCAACTCATTTTGCTATAATCTACAACTTATTTGTTTTTTGTCTTTCCATTTGTAAACGATAAATACACTTTAGTCCTTTATAAACAAACTTCATTTTTTTATGATTGTCTTTATGAGAATAGTGATAACCAGAGCTGTAGTTACGTTAATAATATTTTGGTTTAGCCCTCTATTGTGGATGATTTATTTATTTATCCATCTAATTCCTGTACCATTACTAAAATAATTTATATATATATATATAAACACACACACACACTTCAACTGTCCTAGACTTCTAGATTTTAAACGTTAGTGAAAACATGTAGCGGTTTGTAACCACCTGAACATTGTGGTATCCTAGCAACTGGCACGTAAACACTCCCAGCGTACGATTTACGCGCGGTCTTCGTGAAAATAACTCGGGCTCCCATTTCACGGAAACCTACCTTCCGCCTTCTTATTTACATTCCCGGATCGACGGCTGGTGGAGGGGGTAAGAATACACCGAGTTGCCATCTACTTCTACAGATGGAAGACACTGAGAGGACATCTGGGAAGAAATGCCCGTCGAGTTCCATATCAAGAGAAAAATAAAATACAACAGTGTCATTTGGGCTACAAATATGGACACGGTGTCGAATTTAATGAATCGTTAACCTTAACTCTTGAGTAGTTTCTTTGGAAAGAATCGAATGAAAAGTATCTATATCTCGCTGTATCGATATGTTTTACGTAAAAAAATTAATAACATAACGAGCTTTAAGTTAATCAACATTTTTACTACAAAATTTTTAGGACAATATTATTTAACATGAATAAGAACTGAACATGCGGACGAAACGAATGCGAATAAACAATACATCAAAATGTTTTCGCTGTCCCACTCACTCGCTGATACATAAATATAAACAATCCATGACACTTGGTGGAACTGACCCGTAAATGTCATATTTTATATAAACTCCAGCTCACTTAAACACGAATGTAAAAAAAAATTTATTTAGGAATTTTCGATGCGATACCTGCCAAAAAAACACTAATGTGGTTAAAAGTATTGAATACAAGAGTATCGGTATCGAAAGAAAATCACTCAATGCCAAACTTAACGAAACTTTACCGCGTCCCAAGCTACCAACCACCCGGCTAGCGAGTCGGTGAAGACACTCAAGTCTCGCTACACACTGTAAATGTTTTGTAAACTGAGTATAATTATCAAGTAAAATTGTAAATTTTTGTAATTTTTTTACATTTACATGAAAACGATTGTATCACTACCTAACAAAATATTAATATTAAAAAATGGTTTTTAAACGTACTAAAAGTATAAAATAATTTCTCCCAGATCCGTAAAGCTTTATAACACCTTACATATTCCTAACCCTAAACAGATTGTCCTAAAAATGTGTGATTATTGATTTTTGACACCTATGAATTAAATTGTAAGTTTCAAAACAAAACAAAAACGTGGGGTGCATGCTTTTTATTCTTGTATGTGTGAAATTTTGCAATACATTTAATTTAAATTTTTTACAGATTAAGTATCTGATTTAATCTGTAGCCCCATACAAATTGTAATGAAAATTTGTGAACATAAATTTTAAAAATCTTTAAAACTACTTGTAAGGTTTAAAACTAAAAATGAGGGGCACTTGCAACATATATATTTAAGGAAAAAAGCCAAGATGGACGCACAAAATGACAGTGCGTGTCAAATTCAATGAAACGGCATATATTTTAACGAAGTTCTAAACTGAACTTTTATCAGCACCGTTAGGTTGCTAGTAGCCGTGAGCTTTACTAAGCGGACATGTCTCGCCAAAGAGAAGGATAGGAGATTTCCAGACCTTAATATATGACCGTGTGGCGGACATTTCACCTAGCCCTGTACGCATGATATAGGCACCGCCTGCGAGTGCTGCGTTATGCATCCCGCAACACTTAACTGTTCTGCTCGTAGCCTAATGCCACGAATACGAGAGCTTTGCTACAAAAAATTACAAATTTTAACGAACACACAAATAAAATTAAAATAAAGCGAGTTAATTTTTTAATGCAGTTTTTGGAACATACGCCATTGCAGTTTTGCACTGTTTGTCATGGAAAAATTACGAAAATCAAAATAAATAAATAAAAATATGCAAATATATGACCATAAAATAATTCACAGAAAACAAGACTGAATCAGCTGATGTCGGACAAACGTAACCAACGATGAAACTAAACAAGTATTATGGACAACACAATGACGAAAGCACGGGAAAAAAAAATGTTCAACATATAAATATCATACAGCACAGGAATTCCGTTGAAGGAACTTAGTCATGGAAAAAATAATACAGCACAGACAAACACAGTGGGCTAACAACGATGAGACAGATAAAATTCAGACAGACAACAAAACCTGGACAACGCAGCAAACATATATACTTACACAACGATGCAGATAAACAAGTACTATGAACAACACAACGACGATAACACGGACAAAGAAGATTTCCAGTGACAACAGTTCCGACGTTTCGGGAACTGACATCTGTTCTCGTCAGGCACAAACAGATTGATATTGGACACTGGAAAACCATGGGTTTATATTATGTTGGAGCTCCTCTCCTTGCACAGCCAAATGGCAGGCAATCTTGAGGCTTCACTAGGCCTGAAACGCTACGGCGTCACCAGCATCCCGGATGTGACGTCACAGTCGATCGAACCACGACGCGAGATAATGTCGACAGTGGTGCGGTCAGCAAGGGGGGGCGAGGGCAAAAGGGGAAGTGGGAGGACTAGAAAAAAGCCGACGGCGAAGAGATGGAACGAGATTTCATTCCGGTTACTGCCGCGCTGTCAATGCTCATAAAGAACCGCCGACTCTTGACGACGGTTCGCGGGACAACTGCGAGAGAAATTTGTACGTCACTCAACTCCGGGTCACCGGAGGGACAACAAAAGAAAACGCATGACCGATCGTGCGAAAGAAAGTAATCTTTGCATTAGGATAATTTTTTTTTACTCTCCACCCCCTTCCAATGTCCTCCTCATGTCACGTCGATGAAGGTCACGACCTCAATTAATAGTGCCATTCATTTGGATTTGTCAATGCTACACGGTGTTTGTTGACAGAATGAATTCAGAACGTCTCGAATTCTCAACTCATGCATCAGTATCTACCCGTGGCGAAAGTATTTAAACTATTAAAAGTTTTTTTTTAATGCCTACACACATGATACTTCAGCGATGTTCATGAAAACAATATACACGGATGAATCCGCCATCTTTTTAGATAATTCTGAAACTTCCACAGATGGCAGCACCGTGGTTATTCATTTCCGTTTCATGCGACCTCCATTTCGTTCACGAAATTAGGCCTACTCCCACCAAATGCCGTATACCGAGAGCTAAGATGTTAGACATAAAGAAACAAATGCTCATAACTTGAACAGTTTGGGGTTAGCTATTTCTGAAAAGAAGCAAAGCGAACACGGAATGACTAATATAATTCTTCAATAAAGATGACTCAAGCGTATATTACATAGACAACTGCAATTAGTCTAAATTGTTTGTATTTTGTTTATAAGTTATGATAACGTACAGTTACAGATACAGTTAACTTTCTTGGGAACGACTGAATTAAAGCACTTTTGGAAAAAAAATTATTCTACAAGAATAAAAAAATTAATGTTTATAGTTATTTATGAAGTGTAGGCTACACAATTAAACAAATATGCAAATTATAGCTGGCACCATCACATTCAGACTAAAAACTAAAGGTACACAAATAGTAAAATCACAGAAAAACATCTGATGCTAAAATTTCTTTTTACAGGCCAATTTTTTTTACCGAACAAAAATTTAAGTTGTTTTGTAACATTCGTTTATTTAGTGTAGCCGATAATAATTTAGTTAAATCTACACCAAAAGGATTTGAAACACCATTAATCAGAGATCTTTGACATTAAACAATGCTAGTATATACAATTAAAACTTAATTTTTTAATCTTACATTTTGTTTAAACATGCATTCATATACATTTCTCAACTTGTATTATTCTAGTACACAACCTCACACTTAAAAGGGAAAAAATCTTGAACGAATAACCATAATGAGCTTAAGCGGTAACTTGGAGCGCCTGTACTTTGCAGTAATAATTAAAAACTCTAATTATAAGTGATGTGTGAGTTATTTTAACGTATTTTAATACATTTTCGTTTTTTTTTTACTTAATGGGTTACTTCGAAACCTGTCACGACTTATCCCAGAGTGGGTGGACCTAAGCACGTAAAATATTATACGAGGTTGACACGTGATTCGCTAGAAGATTATAGATTAACTTGAAAAATTTATGTATCCAATTTTATTAATTTGTTGACTTCATTTTCGTGACTTGAAGTTGCTCCATTCATTAAGGGGCATTGTGGAGGAGCCAGGCAAGCGTGGTAATTGCCACGAAAATACTCGCACGGCATAAGTCAACGTCAGCGAGTTCAGATTCCGCTCTGCATTACGGGACTAAACAATCTATAAGTAAGACATTTATGCATCTGGGCTATACATTCCCGAGACGTCAGCTTCAGTGGTCCCACAAGCGAAGCTGTAATACAAACAAATCGCTGGTTTCAGATGCACAGCTAAATTCGGTTCGGAATTCACTACAGTTGACTTAATTCGAAACATAACTCCGCCGAACACATAGTCGAATGCGGCAATACGTCACGTTTGGTACAAAGATAAAAGCAGATTAAAGGTTTATTTTTTAAGATTCTCCATCTAAGAGTGTTACGTTCTCAATTTTTTTTTAAATATATTTACTTAATATTTCCTCACATAAGTAAAACTGTGCAATTATTGTAATTGAAAATTTAAGACCATTTATGATACATTTTATAGCTTGAAAATAACGTTAAGTATTGGTTTTTTAATAACCTTTTAAAACAATTAATAAATTCAGAACACTACCACCTTAAGGCCCCCGCCTACCCGGGCACACATACGGTGTGAAGAGTTTCAGGAAAAACAACGCGATTTCAAAACTACTCAAGATATCCGAGTGGGGTCTGTTTACCAAAAGCATTTAAGAGTTCGCTGAGGGCCATAAAGTACTTTTGATTTCGGATTATGTTTTTAAACTGTAATTTTGGACGAGTTAAAATGGCTAAAACGCATGTTTTCAGAGTAATTTTTAGGTGTTAAACAACCGGTGCAGATTCTTGAAAGCACTTAAGGGACTAGCATTACACCTTTATCTTGATTTCTCCGCCATATAATGTTACGGTCACCGCTCATATGCACGACGAGAAGACTTCGTGCCAGCTCAGAGGCGACACCGCGCTAGAAGCACCGGCGAGCGTCGCGCTTATCATCCCGCCTCACCAACACACTTCCACCCCTGACGAGGCGGGGGCCTTAAGAGCGTGTGCGGCGAAGGAGAGCGGCAACCAGCAGCGACACGCGGCTGTTTCCCGGCAGCCTGACGCGAAACGACGGTAACGGATCCGACTCGTAATTGGCCACGACAGCATGGGCGGAGGAAAGAATTTAACCCCTCCCGCCCTCTCTTCCTCAAAACCTCCCCCCTTCTAAACCTCTCACAACCTTTCGCACGGTCACCGTTTTCCTCCTTCGCACTGTTTGCGGAAAAGGGGGGGGGGGGGCTGTTGATGACCAATTTTCTTGCAACCAAAACCTCTGTTTTCTAATTATGCAATTTAATATAACTTTTATAATATCCCTGTCTCACTGAATGAGCAATACAAAAAATAACACAATCAGCATTCAGGACTCATAAATTTCTAATTCAATGATTATTATAAAGTGTCGATCACAGGAGTAAAAATTAAGTTAAAATATAAGTATAACTGTGTTTGATTAAGAAAAAAACATTAAAAACACTTCAAGAACACACATTCGCAGTCATTACATACGCTTGTTTTTCAAATAACCGTATCGTAACTATCATCATTATCGTCATCATTATGGTCACTGATACTAAAAACAGTAATGTTATACGCGGAAGTAGTTTTAAGTAAGGAAATAACTCTGTCTTGGCTTCATTATTTTGCCGTTTGTTGGTAAAATACGTCTAATAGAGGTGATCATGGGGATAACAGCAGAGAAGGTGAGAACTGTAGTTGAAGCAACTTATAATTTATTTAGTTTTCGTTATTTTTCTGCGCCTACAGTTACTCTCAAAATCATTCGTTGGGTGACATCCAGTGTAGGATAAAGATATATTTTGAGGAATGTTTTTAAACTGTTCATCTGTATATGCCGTCAATGCTAAAAATATTAAATACAGTTTGAAGTTGTGTTTTATTAGTGATTCAGCTGAGACACACAGTGGAGTTTAAATTTATATATACAAATAGGGCATTTCAAGTTTGTAAATGTCCCTATTGTTTTGATTTCAAGTGTTTAAATGTATGTTTATAGTATGTATTTAATGTATGTGTATAAGACACACTTTGCTAAAAGCGTTTGTCTCGCCTTCCTATTACGTTTTGACATTGTCACTGCCCAATTAATATTTCATTCAGAACTTTTATCTTCAGTAAAGGGAGTGATACAGCATTCCCAAGAATTCGATACAGTTAGGCAATCAGCTTTACATGGATTAGAATCAACTGAAAAATGTTGGTGCTTTTTACATAACTAGCTTAATAGTCCGGGAGATACACATACAATACGAATTCCAATATTAAAAGGACAAAGGCACGAAAACAATTCGTTGATATGTATTAACACGATTTTAAATATTCAAATTAAACAATTAATGCATCAAAATTATTAATTTCGTAACTTATTTAAACGTTTAAAAATACTACAATGGTTTAAATATGTTAAGTAATTTTATCTGAAGTGTTTATTTTACGACAGACGTATTATACATGGTAGCAGAATGAAATGGCTTCGTTATGTGTAAAAATGCAGCTAACCTAATTTAACATGACTGTTTTTGTCTACAGCAGATTTCTCGATCCGCACAGTTTTGTCCAGCCATTCGTTGAAAGCAGTAATAACATTTTATTCGGTTCTGTTCTGCTGTCACATTTCATTTTTTAACACGCAAACTTATTATTGTGACGGAACGACTTATAACTAGGGACTGAAAAAATTCGCGGTTTCGACGTCCTTCAGGATAGACTACACAGTCCTCAGTATACTCGGGAATATAACGCCGTTTCATTGGCTGCTGACTTGCGAGTAGTCTCAACTAGTTTTATTGTGATACGATACTTCTTTGGTTGAGTATTTCCCATTGGCCCAGAGTCGTTCGGATTAACAGTGAACCAATAACAAAAGCATCTTAAAGGTACATGTATTTGGATTTTAAAGTATTGCGAAATGAATCCGCGAATTTTTCCGGTCTCTACTGATAACTTTATTTTTTTTTACCGCTCATACCAATTTTATTTTGGGACATACTGGGACATTCGTTGAAAAGTTCAGAAACTTAAGCTAGACACACAAAGATCTGTCTCATCCATCCGTAAATCGTGTGACTTTACCGAACTTCAACTTTCGACCGACGGACGGACGGACGGATGAAATAACCTTGCAAATGTCAGCAAGGTACCTATTTCCGGCAACTTCTGCTATCTGGAAAAAGGTTTTTAAGCTGGTTTATTGGTTTAGCTGTTTTGCCTTGATGTTTTCAACTAGAATTTGAACATATTTCTAACAATAAAAATATTTTAATAAATACCAGAACGGAAATTTCGAGTTGAATCACTTATCACGTGTTTGACTTTCATGATCGTTATTCTAATTTTCACAACCATTTGAGTCTTCTATTCTGTTGGCAGAATCAAAATGGGGAGAGAAAAAAAATTGAAAAACGTGCCGATCATTGTGAATCGCTCGGTTTTTTTTGACGGACGGATGGATGGTGGACGGATGCGACGGATAATTGTGAGTCCGCCTTTATTGATTTTTTTTTCAACAGAGCACGTGGACAGAAGAGCCCACCTTATTGGCCACGCCCCGGCAAATGACCGATTAACACATCACTTCCGATACGCTGAATCATTTACACGCGCCAGTGGCGCTTACTACGACGGCTCGGTTTAATCTACGTCAGGGCATCAGCTCTGCTTTCTTTCCTTTCTTGCCTTTCTTTCTTTCGACGGCGCAATGGTCGACTGGAAGAAAAAAAACTCGTCAATCAAATGTATCGCGATGCCAAGGTCCTCGGCGGACTTGAGAGACATCGCGTGTATTGCTCATGTGCTCATACGACCAGGGGGTCGTGAGTTCGATACGATAAGTTTCCAAATGCTCGCATCTGTAGAGTTACACTATAAAATCACCCTCTGATAAAAAATAACGAGAATGCCACTCTCGTACTGTTTAAGATACATTGCAGTATAACTATTGCCCCAAGTTCGCTAGGGGTTCCATCATTGCTGCGTTACCTTGGCCCACGAGTATCAGGAACTTACTATCCCCAATGACCTTTGAATTGTGTGCTTAACTAGACACCTTTATTTTGGACATATGATATTGCTGGTTCACACTGTATGTCACAAATAAAACCTGAAGAATGGGCATAAAAAGGGGAACATACAAACACACAGAAACAAGCCAAAATAGACCAAAGTCAAATGTTAAATGCAAAGACAGCACCCAGAATTCAGTGAAAGGAATTAGAACAATATCACTGCACAGACGATCACAGGGGGCTACCACGACGAAACAGTTGTAACAAGAACAGTAAATACAGAAAAAAACAACCTTGTACAGCTTAGAGATAATAAGAGGAATCCAGCAATGACACTAAACATATCTATTATCTGCTCAAAATAAGTATACAGCGATGCACAAGTGAATCCAGTAATGAAATTAAAATGATATACCGGACAACACAACGAAACAGCATAAGAAAGAAAACAATTGCGACATTTCGGGAACTGAGATCCGTTACAGCCATCAGGCACAAGCTGCCGTATGTATAATTGTGTTAATCGATCTTCCGCTTTGAAAGAGTCATTCAAAGAGTTTGGACACCTTAAATAGTCTAATTCTTCTTAAGTGTTACGTAAATGGCGCTTTAAACACAAGGAGCTCTGCACGCAGGTATCTTAAAAGGATCGTTACCAACATCACGTGTCCTTCCGTGCCGTCGATGCTGCGAGTCAAAGTAGGGGAAAAACGGCAGGGATTAAGCTAAGGGGTCGTCACCCAAAACCTTAAAACAGTCCTAACTTAGAAGTTTCGAAATAATCGACATATATTTGAACTGAAATAATTATAACGATCACAATTTAAAAACACATAGCTTAGAAACTCAATGCCGAAACACACTATTTGAAACATTTTTCTTCAGAAAATCATAACTTAGAAACAGCTAATACTGAACCACACAAATTTGAAACATCGTAACTTAGATAATAATTATTTATAACTATTATTACTTAGAAACACACAGCTTAGAACTCGCATAACTTAAAAAGGTCGTACCTTAGAAATTCGTTACCTAGTAACACACAAATGGGAACTGTCACAACTCAGAAATACACATTGCCGAACCACGGTTTCGATGGCCTTCAGGATAAACTGTACATTACCCTGTACACTTGGGCAAATAACGCAAGTTCATTGGCTGCTGACTTATAAGTCGCCTCATCTGGATTGTCTGTGATTCGATCCTTATTTGGGTGAGGGTTTATAACTGGTTGAGATTCGTCCAGATGAACGGTAAGCCAATAGCATAAAATCATCTAAAAAGGTATGTGTATTTGAATTCTAGCCTATCGCCGAATGAAGACGCGAATTTGTCCGGTCTCTAACTATAATTAAGAAAATTTTTATTGTGTGTGTTTATAAGTTAATGTGTTTCTAGATGTGTGTTTATAAGTTATGACAGCAACCCCCAAGATTACACGCGTCGAATGTTTTCTAAGACTCTTCAACCGGCCGGGCGAGATGCTACAAAGATGGACCGATCCCGGAACGGCAACGCCTTTTAATTAGCGTCCAGTCCTTCCGTCACGGAACGCCACGTCTGTTTTTACGACGTCCTGATACGGGGCGGCGTCTCGCTAATGGGCGGCCGCCATTAAACTCCCCGACGCCTGCTTACTCCCACACTTAATTACCCTCGGCGTGATTCGACGAGGAGCAGGCGCTGGTTGCGTCCTGAAGCGACGTGACAGCGCTGTCCGCGCTGTTGCGGCCAGTCGGAGCGGTGTTGCCAAGTCGTGGAAGTTGTTAAACGCGCGTTATGAGTGCAACATCACTAGAGACCGGAAAAATTCGCGTATTCATTTCGTGATAGGCTGAAATTCAAACACGTGTACAATTCCTCTGGTTCTGCTATTGGCTCGCAGTTTAACTGGAGCTCTCTGGGCCAATGAGAGACTATCGACCAAAGAAGCGTCGAATCACAAGCTACCCAGTGGAGACGCCTCACAATTTAGTACCCAATGAACACGCGTGTTTACTTGAGAAATGCAGAGGATAATGGAGGCTATCCTAGAGGTCATTGAATCCGCGAATTTTTCCGGTCCCTAAACATTACAGATAAGTAGATACCTGAAAAAATCGCGGATTCAATTCACGATATGCTAAAATTCAAACAGTTATACACCAATGCTGCTTCTGCCATTGGCTCACAACTCATCTTCAGGACTCTGGGCCAATAAGAAACACTCAAACCAAATCTGTAACGAATCACAGGCTACTACGTTGGGACGTCTCACACGACAGCAGCCAATGAGTGGGTGACATTTGACCGAGTATACATAGAGCTGTGGAGTTCATCCTAGCGGTCATTGAACCCGCGAATTTTCCGGTCCCTACAGATAAGAGGGATAGGAAATATTTAGTGAAACTCTTATTTTTTGAAACACACGTACCTAATAATGCGTTGAAAACATACGTTATTTGCTAGTGTCTGTCTATGTCTCCAGTGCAATAAACGAATGATATAATGGGTTTATGAAATCTAAAATATGATACATAGCCCTTGCTAATACCGAATCCAACCTCAGAGATGATATTTTACAATTTAGAATTACGAGTTGAAAAAAATATATGCTAAAGTGGGCAAGCGTATGCGAAATTATGTAAACGTTTACTAAAGTATTGAGTGTTAGGGACACGAAATCATACGCCGCTGCTACTTTCTGTGACCGGCTGTAATAATGTTTTTTTAATTCAAAAACCATAGAGCAATATTCGCATACGTTAACAAACGTTAATCCCTTTACCTACTCACGTGTGATTCTGATATTACTCTAGCGGCTGTCAAAATGTGTCACTTAAAAAAATCCGCTAAAATTCCGCTGAATTCACTGTTTCATGGTAAGATCCACGATAATTAGGCGGTATTAATTTCGTAGCAAGCTAGTATTGAAAAAAATAAACATCTTTACGTTGACGATTGTACTCAGTGCTTTAGAAAAGCCACTGACGACCCTAGCCCAAGTATAAACAAGGAGATAACTGGTTAACCAATCACGTGTAATTTAATGTGACCATTTTCTCGATCAATGAGCACTAAAAATATGCTTGATTAATGATAGGCAAGTTGAGTCTAGCCTGCAGTGAAATGAATTCATAAAATAATTGTGGCTGTAATAACTGCTTGAAAAAATTTGAATCTGCCAAAGCCTTTATATGAAGGCCTCGCACTTTTCGGTGTATTATCCATTAGTATTGTTATAATTCTTATAAAAATTCATGTTTATGGTCATGATTTTCAATTAATCCGGAAAAGATAATTGTTTATAAATGTTTCTTTTTCATTTTAATACGTGTTATTAAATGGTTTTGAATCTTTTTAAGGTTAACATGTTATATTAGTACTTATATAAATAAAAAATTAATAAAATTTATACTTGCTTAGTCCAATTAATAAAAAAACAAGCAAAAACTAAAAATTTAAATATCTATTCATTATGATCATATTTAGGGTAGTGTAAAAATATTTAATTTTAAAGCACATTGCCAATATCATCAACATCTGAAAAATAATTCCCTCAAAACTGTGTCCGCCCAAGAATGGAAAATTTCATCATGGGAGAAACGTATGTACGAGAAAACTACAGTTGAAAATCCACTAAATTGGCAACACTGCATCGGAGTAAGAGCTTCGCCATCAAGAAAACAAATACACGCCTCTTCAAAGCGGGACTTGGGTCGGTCTTGCACTTAGTTACACACTTGGGTACGGAAAAGAGGGGGGGGGGGGGATCTCGCGAGCGTAATTACCTAATTAATTAACGGGCCCCGAACAGGAAGAGCTTCCCCCGTTGAGTGCGGGGACCTCCAATGTCGCGCGATCGCTCCTTATCTTTTTCAAAAGGCGTTTAACGGCTTCGATGTCACCTTTGCCTCCCCCCCTCTCCTTCTTCATTCCTTTTCCCAATCTCCACGAGACTCGTTTACCACTCGTGGGAATAGTTCTATCTAGGGGCGTGACTCTACTGCCAATAGGAAGCCGTGAGTGTGCTTCCAGTCTTTGAGGGTAGTACATATACATATATACATATATACACACACACATACACACACTATCTACTATCCAGAGTTCCCCTCTCTTCGCTCAGACAAAGCCTGCCAGATCTTATCAATTGTTAATATATATATATTTTTTTAAATGAACCTTAAAATGCAGAAATTATAAAGATAAACTAAATATCGCATTCTCAATTAAGGGAAAGATCTCTGTTTCTTATTCAAATTATTTTTCCTTTTATTTCATGCTTAATTAACTGATTCTACTACAATACTTGCTCATGGTCCAGAACCGTCTGGAACATTCTAGAAAATTCCATAAACGTAAGTCTTTTCGACGGTCCAGACTCTTCCGGAACCTTTCTATAACATTTCTGAACGTCCTGGAACACTGTTAAACATTCTGGAAAATTCCAATTTTGGCATTCGATTCCCGTCGTGTCTCGTCTCTCAGCCTCCGGGCCGAGCGCGGTTCATTCTGGGCTTCCTTCTCTTTCATTCGCTGGAGCCGACACCTCTCTCTCTCTCTGCGTCGGGAAGTCTAGGAGGCCGGCTAGAAGTGGGTGTCACTCGTCGCTTCTTCGATTTCTTCATGTTTGGTTATGTCATTATTAGAGACCTGCAAAATTCGCGGTTTCGATGGCCTTCAGGATAGACTGCACATACCCCTGTACACTCGGGCAAATAACGCAAGTTCATTGGCTGCCGACTTGTAAGTCGTCTCAGCTGGTTTGTCTGTGATTCGATCCTTCTTTGGTTTGAGGGTTTATAACTGGTTGAGATTCGTCCAGGTGAACAGTAAGCCAATATAAAAATTATCTAAGAGGTATATGTGTTTGAATTCTAGCCTATCGCCGAATGAATCCGCGAATTTTGCAGGTCTCTTAGTCATTATGCCTTGCTGCTTACTAAAAGAAAATAAAAAATGTGCACGATATATCAAAGTATTTTTTTTTCAATACATAATAACGTAAAGAATAAAAGGTTTTTTTTTTTTTTTTTTTTTTTTGCAAATCGAAAAAGTACTTTCCGTGCTAGCTTGCTTGCGACTACTACGCATTTTAGCGTTCGCTGCGCTGCGCGGTTACGTTACGTTACGCGTTTCCCGTCGCCGTCAGAGCGCGGGCTTCACGATAATACATAGGGGCATGCATATTTCGCGAATAGATTCCGAGACTAGCTGAAAGTTAAAACACTGTAGCATTGTCTGTGTTTAGTGATTGGGTGAGTTTCTTTCAGGTGCATGTCTGCTGTTAGAACACCAATCAGAGTAATTCAGTTCGGAAGTAAACGCATCCTGAGTGGCTCGGTCAAATAAGGCAACGACTTCTCTCGCAGACGACCGCCAATCACAAGCAAGAAACACTTGATGTTGAAATACATTGTTGCAGTCTAATAGGTATTCAGTTGTTTTCGCGAAAAATGCCTGCCCCTAATAATACAGTGTTATTTGCCTCGATTTTTAAGTTCGTACGGGGTTGGACGTTTCAAAGTATCCTATTTTCGTGTCGCCAATATTCTGCCTTGACCCCACCGTGCGAAACCTAATAAGTTCATCGAATTCACGTCAAAATGTGTATCTGTTTCTATGTTCTTACCATTTTTGATAGTCGACACAGGAAAGTCTGCAAAGGAAATTCTCGTCATCGTGAGAGGATATACGTGTATGACACCTTTCTTCTCCTAACCCCCCCCCCCCTCGACCATAAGTTTCGCTGGATGTGTGCAGGCTTACGGAAGCCTTGTGACGTCACCCGTAACCATAGCGCAGCGACCCGCAGCCGTGTCGGGTGGAGATTTATAGCTCCATAGCTCCCGCCGCCGTACGCTATCTGGTCGAGGCTCCCGCCCCGGTGAAAGTAATTACGGCCGAGACGCGGGTTGCATAACCCCCACAGGAGACAGACGTAGCCTTCAATCGTCCTTCGGCGCCCCTTTCACAAACCACTGCAGCCCTCTCCACAGGACTCTGGTATCGCTGGCCGAACTAATAGTTTCATTCTCTTTTCGTCACCAATGCTCGAAGGGTTTTCTTGTGTAGGTATCGCATTTGTTCCTATTACTCTCTCGCATTAATTCTTAGGGCACAAGTTTTGACACCAGATATAAGTAGATATAAGTAGTATGTTTTGGGGGCTACTGGCACAGGCTTCAGGCTGTGGAGCCTGTGGAGCCGACCGCCATCTTGGTGTGACGTCACGGCGGCCATATTGGATGACCGTGACCTTTAACATTGACCTTTGACCTTGACCTTTGACCTTCAAAACTTGCCCAAATTTGTCAAAATTTGCCCAAATATACTAAACTTTATTTTCGAGCTCAAAAAATATTACGCAAATTGTTATAATTATGAACGCTTGCACTACTAGGCAATGTTAATTAAATATATGTTGGAAAAATTACTGACTTAACAAAAAAACGCAAGAAAAAGTGTGATAAATTTGCAGAAAAATCCCATAAATAATCTAATTGACAGTAAAATTACAAAATTAAAATGGATCAAAAGTTCATTTCCAACTAAAACGCTTTAGATGGCAGTGTTCTAAATTATTCTGCTTCTTTGTTTTACTTTGTAAAATAATTATTTCAAATAAATACACAGTATAACTGTCGTTGGTTATTTATTTACGTTTTATCAAAACAAGTGGTGTTATGATAAATTTCAGTGTCACTTTATATTTCAATGTTAGCATGATTTGAGAACATTAAATGGTGTGACATACAGTTTTGAATTAACCGTTTTTATAAAACCTTTGTCATAATTCTTTAAATGTTATTCTATTATAAACAAATCAATAAATATAATGTTTTGCCTTTAAATCTGAAAAACTCAAGTATCTTACTTTATGCTAAAGTTAAAATATGTGTTGGCTTTTAGGTTTATTAAAACCGTTTGGTAAATATTTATTCGAAAACTATTTTTTAAAATAACAAATAATATTTATATAATGTAATAATCCAAAATCATATCAGAAAAAATATATTATAGTTTTAAAATAATTTCAGATACTATCCCTAGAGACCGGAAAAATTCGCGGATTCATTAAGTGATAGGCTAGAATTCAAATACATATACCTTTTAGATGATTTTGCTATTGGCTTACTGATCATCTGGACGAATCTCAACCAGTTATAATCCCTCACTCAAATAAGGATCGAATCACAGACAATTCAGATGAGACGACTTATAAGTCAGCAGCCAATCAACTTGCGTTATTTGCCCAAGTGTTCAGGGTAATGTACAGTCTATCCTGAAGTCCATCGAAACTGCGAATTTTTCCGGTCCCTAACTATCCCATAAGTGTATTACGACCCACTATATTATATTTTTCTTTTTTTGACAAAAACTTCCATTTTAATTTAATACAAAATACCTTACCAACATTTTGTTTATTGGCTACTGCGACATTTTACTAAATGTACGGATTGCAAATGTTTGGAATTTTTGAGTCTTCCCATTTTCTTTTGGTTTAATTTTCCACATAGGGCAAATCAAACTACCATAGTTCCATTGAAAATTAAATTTTAATGTGTGAAATGGTTCACATTTCTCCCTGTCTTAAAATAATAACGTGAATTCAGTAGGTCTGTACTAATCACAGTAAAAATGTAGGCCTATCCTAAAACTCCATAGTCTACAAACGTTGAGAGAAATAACCAACAATGAAGGAACCAAAAATTATTATAATTATTGCAACAGTCCACGAATGTTTTCAACAACTGTTCAAAACCAGATCCTACAAGCAGTGTCATTGTTACTTTTTTTTTCAGATATGTTTTTAAAAAATGGATGCGTGTACTTATTTGCGCGCGTTGGAAGTTATACTTGGCGTAATACAAAACTAACTTCGATTTTGCATGCAAATAATAAATAGAAATAAAATAATAATCAGGAGTGAAAAGATAAGTAAGGTTGATAAAGAATAAATTCAAATAACCTAAAAAAAATTAAATAATTACTCAGTTTTCAATATGAATATAAACATGGTATCAAATTAATTATTTTATTTAGTAAAATAATCAAGATAATTTGTAATTAATAATGAAAATCAATAAATCTTCTGAATGTTTATTTATTTTTAATTACTAATAAAATAATACTGTAATAATTAACAATTTATAATACAAATAAGTTTTACATAGGGAACATGACCTTACTTATATAAATACACTTTAAAATACAATTTAAATCTTTAAAAAAATTATATCATCACTAATTACAATAAATACCTGTTTTTAATTATATAAAAATGTTTTCAATATTAATCATTAAAGTATATGATTTAAAAGTAAATAATTTTTTTGTATGTAGCCTTTTTTTATTCTGTGAAAATTTCGTTGCATGGTGCGCGCGCATTCTAAAAAATTTACTCTCATACTTTTTTAAAAAAAATCCACTAAAGAAGTAGGCATGACTTCAAAAAAAAATCAAATAAAATTCTGTGAACGAAAGAATTGTATAGCTGCATATGACAACACAGATTAAATTAGTCAAAACAAAAATAAACTTATCAAGAGATTAATTTAATTTTTTAAGTTATGTTTTATATACTGTTGTAACTTATTTCTTGATTTTTTTTAATGTTAATTTTTAACTTATTTCTGCATTGATTTTTTTTCTGAAACAAAGTATTTTATCTGAAATTTGAATAAATTAATTGTTCTTTTTAACTACCAACTTTATGAAAACTAATTTAAGGTTTCTAAAATTGTTTTTTTAATTCATTTTGCGATTGTTACAATTAAAAAAAAAGTTTACATTAATTAAAATACCACATGAAGATTAAATTGACCAGATGCATTCGCACACAAGCTTGCTTTAGCGAATATTAAATTTCCTGTTTAATTGATTATAAAATTAAATCAAAATATAAAACGATAAAAATAAGAAATCTGTCCTTGAGACTACTACCGAGACTGCAAAAAGCCTTCCAGTTCCATCGCCGAGGCACGACAATCGACCATCCGCGACTAATCGATTATCTCGGCAGGAACCTCGGAGTTGCAACTCCGATCGCCCTAAAGAGCCCGGCTGCCAATCAAGCGCCGCCGCCTGATCAGAGCACAAATGGGGCACAGATAGCGGACGTCCCGAAGAGTGAGTTATAGGTCCGGGGCAACAGCTCGTTGTCCCAGCAACCAGGAGTGAAACGCCACGTAATTCCACACAGTTGTCTGGTTTGGCACTCGCTGATCACTTACTTGCCCCTGCCTGCTTCGATCATTAACATTATCATGAGAAGTAACAACATAGTAATGCTTCTTTAATTTGAAACTATTGAGAGGCAGTAACTGGCGGTAGCAGAATTAAAATGTTCTGAGAACCACGCAGAGAAATATATATATATATATACTCTTACAAAAGGGTCCTTTGAAAACCAGTTGCCCAGAAATATTTTATATTACTACAAGAAATATATTGTAACATTGAATTAAACAACGCTTATGGTTATTTTTGCAAGTATTAAATAGTTTTTCGATATAATACTGAGTATTTCTTACGAAACCTCTTTGGAGGTACTGGGACAACACAAACCACAATTTCCCGGGTAAGAATCCGAACTCAGTGTAACTGCAAACACTTTTTTGCAGTGATATAGTTTTTTTTCTTCGTGTAAATGTACAAATTTACAAATATATGAAAGTTTACATGAATATTACTGATTCATTAAAAAAAATTCAGTGCAAGGATAACTTAAAATATCTATCGTTACTACAAACAAAAGGAAATAACTTGAAAGCAGACAGCGGGTAAAGTGATAATAATTCCCCCTCCCTCTCCCATCGCCTACCCTCCCCCCAACACCCATTGGAAACGAAGTTCTTTGTACGCTCCTGGGTCATGGCTAAACTGTTTCTGTAGTGACCCTATGGGTAGGGACACCTGTATTTCGCGAATACATTTCGTTTCAAGGTATTTCACAAAATACTGTAGCTTTTCTCCTGTGGTTATTGGCTGAGGTCGGTGAGAGGTGTCGTCCCGCTCATGACGGGGCCAATGAGAATGTGGTCACCGTACTGCTGCACCCTCACAATTTGCCATGACTCTTAGAAAAAGCTACAGTGTTTTGTGAAATACCTTGACATGAAATGAAATCTCGAAATACAGGTGCCCCTACCTATGGGTGATAATGGATAGCTCAATGATTTTTCCGTGGACTTAATTCACTCCATTGTAGAGTCAACTTGCCTATGCATAACTGAGTCTTTGTTAAAGTGCGCGTTAGTCGGTAACAGGGTCACGTCCTTTGGAAGGTTAAAAGTGGTTGGGTAAATACTTCTTATCCTTGTTTTGAAATTCCTCAGGGTCACCAAAGTTGCTGTAATCGAAACATCAACGTGAAGAATATTTATACTGTTTCGGAATGGGAGGAAAGAGGGTTCAAAACTATAGCCTTTTTTATTGATTAGAATGTATGTTAATTTATTACATTAGAATTTACATTCATTTTCTTCTACTAGATTATACACCTAATTTACTAGATACGCACGCCTATCGACCTTCATGAATAGTATTTTTTTAATGGATAAGAAAAATTCATGTAAAATTACAGATATTTGTAAATTTTTACATTTTCATGAAAACAACTAGTTTATTACAAAACAGTGTTCGCAGTAATATTGGGTCGTACCAGTACCTACAACAGTTAAAGTTATTTGTAAACCGTTCCGTGAATAGCTTTCCAGTATTAACTGCACACAATAATATGCATTATAAAAAGTCCAGTTGCTAGTTTCATTTTTTTTAATCATCAAAAACTGTTTTCACAATGCAAACACTACACTTCAGCATCTAATTGATATGACTTAACAATAAGCTAAAGGAAAAAAATGGCTTCACACAGACCATGTAATCATACAGACGCGACCATCCCCTGATTATGTAAATGAATTTAATTTCTGGCTTGGAATCCAAAGAGAATAGAGTTCATAGAGATCATGATACCATGCCTCAAAGTGAAATAAAGAAAATGAGATCCAATTAAATTTACTGTAACTGAACTATATCTAGCGCTTCTGTATTAATGTATAAGTTGCGTTAATTATAAAAAAAATAGCGCAATCATCTACGTTTCGCATTATTTGCATGTCGATTACATTTAAAATGTTAAGGCGTGGTTATAAGAAACTCTGAACTACTTCAGGTAAACATATTCAACTTTTACGTGTGGTTACATGCAATCTGGACATGCTTTATTTGAGACCGCTTAAAATTCAACCTAAACAAAATGGTAATGTAGTTCAGAACGACATCTCTTCTAAATAAGCCTCTGATTGGCTGTTGTGTGTTGAGAGTATAAACAGTTCTTTGCGTAAAACACAAGATGGAGGATGTTCCTGGCACAAACTCGTTTAGGGCCTAATATTTTACCGACTGCAACAGGTAAATATTTTATTGTTATGAAATTTATGCTCCAACAGAGAATAAACAGGATGGATAAATAAATAGAAGCTACAACACATTAAGATGACACCCGACCGTCGGTTTTTGAGTTTAACACACTTTATACGAGCTGCTGTGTAACCGTGTACTTTCTAGTTTGTAAACATGTTTACTAAAACCTGTTCATCTGAAGAAGTTCTGCGTTCTGTATAACCGTGTCCTTAGTTTATTTTTTTAGTTATGGGATTAAAAATTTACAAAGTCATTAAAAACGTAACATCTTTTGGTATTAGTTGGGGGCGAGCTAATAGTTATAAATAGTAACACTTAGAACTTATTCGTAGGGACCGGAAAAATTCGCGGTTTCGATGGCCTTCAGGATAGACTGTACACTACCCTGTACACTTGGGCAAATAACGCAAGTTCATTGGCTGCTGACTTATAAGTCGTCTCATTTGGATTGTCTGTGATTCGATCCTTATTTGGGTGAGGGTTTATAACTGGTTGAGATTCGTCCAGATGATCAGTAAGCCAATAACAAAATCATCTAAAAGGTATATGTATTTGAATTCTAGCGTATCGCCGAATGAATCCGTGAATTTTTCCGGTCTCTGCTTATTCGTAATTCAAGCTTTCAGGGCTATACTGCAGACACTGTACGTTTGCGAGGTCCGAGTTCCCTTTCATCCCTGACAGCATGCAATGCTTCATGCAACAGTGTCACGACGTCTGCCTATGTTACAGGCGCTCATCTTCCACGCTTATTTGACGTACGCTTATTTGACGTCTCGTGAAGACGTGGGTGGTTGGGCAAGCCTGCTGTAATCTTGAATAAGACGTCTGCTCAAAGCGATTTGAATGACCAGGCAACCTTAAAACCTCACCTCTTCGTCGGTAAAGCAATAGTATTCTCGTTTGGGAGAATCCCAACATCGAATCCCATCCTGATTACAGTGTTTAATGATCCTCAGAGAAAAAAAAATGTAACTAGTATTTCGGTACGTGCCAGAAATGTGTAATATCTAACCTCGGTAACGAGAAAATTCGTGTGTTCTCATTTTGAAAATACACTTATTATTCTAAAATCTGACACGGAATTTAAAGTAGAATTCTTTAAAATAATGCCGAGCGTGAATAAAATATCCGCAAGTTGTGTTTCCAACTACATTTCTTGACGCGAATCACAAAGTTACCCCCACCCGCCTCTAGAATTCGCTGCCGGAGCAGTTACGTTGACCATTTGTAGACCGAAATTTTTTACTATACAATGAAACAGCTTCGATACAAAAGGAAAAGACTTTTAAAAAATGAACCATTGCTTTGGACCTGATTTTTGACAACAAAATTTATTTAAATACCTCCGATATTATTAAAATTTATCAAAAATACGTGCTTCAAATTTTACCTTTGACTTTATGAACTTTGGTTTATGGCATTCACAATAGATGGCAACACCGTGGTTACAAATTTCCGTTCCATGCGACTTCCGTGCCATTCAAAAATTACTCCTACCAAATTCTGTACACAAAGAGCTCAGATGTTACACATTAAAACCCTCTAAGTGAATACTTTGATGGTTCTTCATCCAAATTAGGTAATGGCTGACGAATTTCTCAATACCAATATATTATTGTATATTTCGTTTCGAACTAACAAATTGGCGATGAGGCAAAAGCATATCAAAACACAACAAAATATATTAATTAAATATGGTAATAACATGGTTGATAAATATCTACCAAAGATACCAAAAAAAGTGGCGTACAACATGTAATTTGCATTCAGAATAACCTGGGTTCTTATCTTGTCCAGAGATGATTATTTTAATTTTTAGATGGTTTCCCGGTTTATGCCAGACGAATGGTGAAATCTTTCCTTGCATTAGCCCCACGGCCGCTTCAGTACCCGATTTTCAATAATGTCTCTTGTTTGTGTTTACCCCTATAATAACCGTACCCTTATAATTAACGACCCTCAAAATGCAAATAAATTTTAAAAAAATTGGCGTTCGATATTTGTGAACACGTATCGATCAGAGGCATCCAATCAGTTATTAATTATACCAAAACTGAAAATACTTAGCAAAATGTGTTTGAAGTGTGAGCGTTTATTTTTTTTTATGTGCGCAAAAATTACGTTGTTACATTGCATCAATTTACAATACAAATGTTTAAAGGCTTCAATAACTTTCATCATTGTATCATGGGTTATAATTACACGCCATGAAGGACTAACAGCAAATGATAAAGATAGGTAATTCAAAAAATAATAATAATATGTAACTAGCAGAGAAGATGAAATGTTCCAGCATCCAATGATGACATGACAACATGGACTTAACTGTGTGCGCATTTATATATATATATATATATATATATATATATATATATATATATATATATATATATATATATATATCCCAATAAAATAAACAGCTCTACGTAAAAAAGGTCTGTAATATTTGTTAAGAAAAAAAAATCATTTACTACAGAGTTAACTGAACTTCAGAACCAGCAACAACATGATCTGTATTCAGAACATTCCCAACCTTAGTCGATAATATTTATGTGAGTTAAAGGCAGAGTTTTTTATACGGAACCTTCGTTCAGGTTCAGTGTTTTACAGTGCAATTTTTCTTGGTGAACTGAGCGAGGCGACGCAGTATTTCAGATAACTCGTGTCTGAATAAACCATGGTTTGCATCCCAAATACTGTTTCCCGACGTTTTCCCCCAAAACCACTCTCAAGCAAATGCTGGATTGATGACCTGGTATACGACACAGCCGATTGCTTCCCCAACATCCCTGGTCCAAGGGGTCACGAGCCATCGTCTTCGATGACCTTGACCTCGAGGTTGACTAGCTCTCAAAGGGCACGCTGAATCAGGCGTGTTGTGTGCGTACCCATTAGTAGGGGCAGGAAATTTTGGCGAAAAGATCTAAACACTTATTAGACTGCAACAAGGTATACCTGCACCTGTGGTTTCTTCCTTGTGATTGGCGGCCGTCTGCGAGAGAAGTCGTTGCCTTATTTGAACCGAGCCACTCAGGACGCGTTTACTTCCGCACGGAATCACTGTGATTGGTGTTGTAACACTCTATATGTACCTGGGAGAAACTCACCCAATCACGAAACACAGACGCTGCTATAGTATTTTAACTTTCATCTAGTCTCGAAATCTTTTCGCGAAATTTGCATGCCCCTACCTATTAGAAAGTTGGAATGATAAGTCCGACGCTCTCTGGCGCTTCTAGCACGGTATCGCCTCTAAGCGCTAGTACCTGAACTGGCGCTCAGTCACCTCGTCAATATGAAACTTGAGCGGCAACCCATGACATTAGATGGCGGAGAAACGGAGGTACAGGTGTACTTTCAAAAATCTTTACCGCGCGTTATTCTGACAACACGCGTTTGAGCCCTTTTCTCAATCCTAAAAATTACTGCTTATAAGTAGGGACCGGAAAAATTCGCGGGTTCAATGACCTGTAGGATGAACTCCATAGTTCTACGTACACTCGGTCAAATGCCACCCACTCATTGGCTGCTGTCTTGTGATACGTTCCAGCGTAGCAGCCTGTGATTCGATAAAGCTTTGGTTGGGTGTTTTTAATTGGCCCAGAGTCATCCAGGTGAGTTGTGAACCAATAGCAGAGGCAGCACTGAGGTATAAAGATTTGTATTTTAGCCTATCGCGAAATTAATTCGCGAATTTTTCCGGTCTCTACTTATAAGCGAACTATGAAAAGAAAAAAAACACTAATCTGTCCTCAGCGTATTGTTGCATCCTTTTCGTAGCAAGACACCACCCGGGAATCTCGAGCAGTTTTCAGATCGCGTTGTCTCTTCCGAAGCCCCGGGCGCTGGATGCGTGTCCGATGCGAGCGGACCCTCTGGCAGGTCGCGCGAGCTCTGAAGACATGTCGAAACTTGCTTCAGATCAGCGCATCTGCAGCGACCATGACACAGCCGCTCAGCGACAAGGCAGCTCCACCTGCATCGCGCAGCTTCGTCATACAAGCGTGTCTCCCTATCACCACCCACTAGTTTTTGCATCTTCACTCGAGTGCCAGCTCGTTATTTAGTAATCTTATTTACACGATTACATGTTAAATTACTAGAGACCTGCAAAATTTGCGGATTAATTCGGTGATAGGACTAGAATTCAAATACATATACCTCTTAGATAATTTTGCTATTGGCTTACTGTTCATCTGGACGAATCTCAACCAGTTATAAACCCTCGACCAAAGAAGGATCTCATCACAGACAAACCAGCTGAGACGACTTACAAGTCGGCAGCCAATGAACATGCGTTATTTCCCCGAGTGTACAGGGGTATGTGCAGTCTATACTGAAGGCCATCGAAACCGCGAATTTTGCAGTCTCTATAAATTACGTAATCTTGGAGGATGATAGGTATGAAGGGGGAAAATAACTTGACCTAGTAAGCTTCATAGGTTATCAGTGTTTTTTTTTTTATTTACTTCACTTCCAGTAATATGGATATTTCTTTTTCGAATATTTTTTCCTCGAGTATCGAATACTTCTGAACACTAAAGATTTGATGGTAGTCGAGTATAAGAGGATTTGATCGGCCAAACCCTACATGGAATAAAAGGTCTCGATGCACGTGGAGTTGCCGTCGAACAACCGTAGCCAAGTCAGAAGTGCGCCGCGGGTGTTGTGGAGGGGGGGGGGGGGGTTGAAGTGGAGAGAGGAGGCGGGGGGCCCCGGACGAACCATTGGCCGGCGCGCGCAACCGGGGCGGCTGCCGCGGAGATAACTTTCACCCGGGGCTGAGACCCCCCAACCCCCTGTCCGGGCGCCGATACTCGCCGTCAGCACTCGGGGCGCTTCGCCCCTCTCCCCCGCCCCGCATGGGGCCCGTTCCCGCAAGGCCGCCTTCTCCGGGCGCCACTTTGTTTGTCATTCGACAGGATCCATGCAAGTGGAAGTAAAGTTGAACGCATAGCCCAGCCAACACTGTAATTTCTTTTTTTTAAATCGAATAGAAATATCCACGTATAATTCCTCCCATTTGTAAAATTTTGTACATTTAAATGAAACCAACCTTTTTCACCACAAAATAGGTGTTCGCAGTATTACTAGGTTTCGGATTATAACACGGGCATTTTATGCTTTGTTTTTTTTCCCCCCCAGTACATACAATAGTTAAAGTTATTTGCAAGCCGTTACGTGAATAGCTTTTCCAATTATTGAATATTCGATTATCTTTTCAATGGCTAAAAAAAAAATTATGCAAAAATTTTCTAAAAACTTATTTCATGTATGTAAAAACAACAATAGCCACGTGTTGTACAAATTTACAATAAATATCTTGTAGTATTATAAAATATTTTTTATGTAACTGGTTTCCAATTTTTTTTCTGTGAAGGATGCACAGATAATAATGGGTTTTAAATAAGGGACCAAAACGCTAAAAGTAGAGAAAGAAAAATTTCGCGGATTCATTTCTTAATGCTGTTGTTGCTATTGGCTCACGACTCATCTGGATGGCTCTGAGCCAATGAGAAACATTCAACCCTTGCAATATAGAATGAGAGATTTACTACTGTGTAACATTAGCCAGAGTTTTCACACACCTATGGATTGTATACAAGATGTCATTGAATCCACGAATTAAGTAAATAAAAATTAATGGGTTGTGATGATGGTTTATTTTCTTTAATAAAATATATATGATAGTTAATTTTATTTAACTTCTAAGACAATTTTCGTTTTGTAAACCTAATTTTCGGTTACAGAAGTTTTAAATTGTATAAACATATTTTATAATTTTGGCGTGAAATTGAACGTAAAATATGGTAAACTGTTACTTAATAATTAAAAATAGGGTCACTTTAACAGTGGTACAAGAATTTTTTTGTTTTGCTTGAAACAATAAATAAATTAACGTTGCTGTTTTTGAAGAAAATCTAAGAAAATGTGAGGTAAAAAGGTGTTACGAAGATGTGCAAAATTTATTTGGGGAATATAATTGATTTTAAGTGAATTGTGATCATGAATTATAAATAACTTAGAACATACTAAAAATTAATTTAATTATTGAATTGTTGATTTTTAAGAATTCATATAACATTTGTTTAGTTTCAGTTTTTTTAACGAATTTATAGGCATTTCAGTACTAAGTGGCTAAACGGTAGGTACATTAACGTGTAATGCGGTGTATTGTGATGTATTAAGACAAATTTAAGTGTTATATATATTTTATTTCAATTCACCATAATATCTTGTCCTTAGTAATATCTAAAACCTTGACTGAATCTGAAAACAAGTTGATAATGTGTAGCGTATAGGTATGGTTTGGTATAAAATCGGCAGCAAAACATTAAATGAAAATTTACACATTGAAACATAAGCAGAATCTTACATTGTTTGTATTTATAATGCTTATTAATTTACGCTGTTAGAACTAGAAAGCTATTTAGGAGACGGTTTACAAATAACATTAACTATTGGAGGTACTGGGACAACACAAAGCATTAAATGCCCGGGATAGAATCCTAACACAGTATTAGGCCTACTGCGAACCCTATTTTGAAGAAATAGAGTTTTCATCATATGACTGTACAAATTTGCATGAATATTTCTGTTCCGCTATAAACAAATTACAGTGTAAGTGTGTAAGTGGCTCACGTATCGCACGTATACTCGTGTCTGTCATATCAAATATTATTCATGATTTATATGTATATATTGTTTGTATTCACTGTACTGGAACATTAAACAAAGAGGAAATATAATCATCTCTGCACAGCGCTAGTGTTGCTAGCGCATACTGTGAGAATCCACACGATGTATGTTCACCTACAAGTCTAGGGTTTCAAGAATGTGAGCTCATTATTGTACAAGGAGGTGTACCTATTGTACTTAAAATTAGACACTGCAAGATTCAAACATTTTGAATTAGAGGAAATAACATTTTTCCGGGAGGAGATGTAAACTGAACTAAAACTCTATAGCATGTCTCCTAGAACATTCTAAAATAAATGGAGTACACAGAGGAATCCAATTAGTGACATTTAACCGGCTTGAAGGTGTCCCATATCAACTATATATAGGCTATCAAATGTCAGGAATGTATTTATTTTGATGTGTACTATGGAATGCGTTTGAAGTCAAATTCCCTCGCCCTTACATAGTCCACAGTGTAAGTGAATTGACTATAAAACAAGTCGTTCACTAATTACATTAAAAAAAACATTTTTTAAAGAGATGAACTGAACAGCTAGATTTTCTTCAGCAAACCAAGCCTTTATTTTTGTCTTGCATTTTATTCGTGAACGTTAAATACAGTATAAACCTCGTAATTGTTTTTTGTTTGTAACTTAATCACAAAATGTTAATGTTATCATTAAAAATAAAAATAAATTTATAACAAAACACCTCAAAAATTATAGTGTACTCCAAAACACGCAATTCTCAGCATTTCTGGTTGGGATAAAACAGTTAACACCGCGACGCTATAGTGATTACGGCTACAGAGTTTCTGATTGTTTAAGTTATTAAACCAATATTTAAAATGTGCGATTTTATACATACTTCTCGCACAGTTCTCTAGTAGAAAAAGTGTAACCTGTATAGTGCCACTCAACAGTCGTATTCGATATTTTCAGCGTTATTTGGTTGTTATTATTTATATTAATTAAAAAACATTAATACCTGAAATTTAATTATTCCATTTTTGTTTTCTATTGTGTACACATTGGCATTTATTTGTCCCTTCCTTTCATATTTTTTAAAATAAACCACTTGGTGCATTTCTATAAAGATATCTAAAAGTAATCAACTACAGTTTAGAAGCGAATGCACACTAAAATCTTAAATATATATTTACATTAAGACTTATGTGTCTTTTACATAACTGCAAGTAAAGGAGTGGAAAAAAACATTTCTTTTACTGTTCTGGAAATATACTCTTTGTGTTAAAATCCATATTAGGTAATATTGTTTTTTTTCCTACTACATTATCAAACAACAATTCATATCACTACCGAAGGATGAAGGTTCATAAATAAAATTCCCTGATTTTCAGAAATAAACTTTTTAAGGCACTTTATTCTATGCAATATATTTTATCAAAAGAGTTCACACAATATAAACTAATAAATAGACACCATTACTTCCTGCATAGTAAGAATTTATAGTTTCACATAGTCGACATTGCAACAACTTTGCGTATGCTTAAAGCAAATGTTTTTTCACATTTTACACAGCAATAAAATAAAATATTATCCTTATTTTTGGACGGATATCTCTCCACTTAGTGGTTTCTATATTATATATATACAATAGCTTTTTCTCAGTTTCAGACACAAATTTTTTTTCCATTGGTCACAATGATATGTGCAATTCATTCAGCCATATTATAAAGATAATGATTTATTAAATTACAATTGTTGAATTTCATCTCTGTAGTTGAGTCCTGAAATATATATATTTAACATACAGTAAATGTAACTATTCAAAACAGAAGATTGACGACAAAGCCAAGTATTTCGATATCGTAAACACTTCATAAGAAAATACTTCCTGATTCAACATAAATCATATCAAAAGTCATATTGACTGTAAAAAAAATTACAAAAGCCATGCTCTATGGTTCCACAATCTATATATATTATATATATAACTCGTCCCACCAAAATTGAAAGACAATCAGTATATTATTTAATATGATGATGGTGTTTGGTTAAAAACTTCTGGTAGAAGTCAATTTTAATATTTTTTAATATTTTTAATGAAATTAAAAATAATGCATTATTAAATAACTATTTATCATTCCTTATTTTAGTATATATTTGTTAAAAAAATAAAGAGTTCTAGAAAATCATAAACTGTATCTAGTTTAAAAATCTCTCGCAAGAATACGGTGGTCTGTTTTAAAAATCGTGATTAGTAAAGAAAGTTACGTAAATGAATAACAGTATATAGAAAAATTTCGTACCACCTTTAATTTGCTTTTTATAAAAAATTACGAAATACAAAGGATTTAATGCCATTCAGTCATTAAATATAATATTTTAAAAGCTTTGTTGCGGTTAAGAAGCAATTTCTAGCAAAATGTTAGAACTAAATTTTATTATTTATAATTTTCTAATTATCTTAAACTTTTGGTGGGACCAACATACAACCAAGATACTTTGTGTACCTCAGAACCAAATGAGCCTAAGTCCTCACTCAGCTATGTTTGATTTATTTCAGTTTACAACTCAAAGTTTCATTTTCCAACAAATCAACACTCAGTAATTCACTCGAAATTTTTTTCTAAATCATTTAACACGATTTACAAGAAACTAAATCCAAAGCTTAATTGGAGGTAAAAAAATCTAATTAAAATTATATATGTTTTGTAAGAAATTAATCATAAGTTCCTTTAGTCCGGCCAAAGGCATATGGAGGTTGATAAAAAAAACGTGGTATCATTGGAAGAGGGTTTTTTTTTACTCTTCTGTAAATTGGTCTAATTATAACATAGGTTCGTTTGATACTGAAGTTTAAATTTGTTAAACGTGTCAACTCATTTAAAAGCTTTTTTTGGCCAAAATTTAACAGGTTAAAATGGAAATAGTTGGGCCACTAGAGATTTGAATTTACGTTTACGTAAATTGTGCGGAAACAAACGAATCAGCATACATAATTTTGCTCACACGTAAATTTTTATGCCTAAGTAAAATCGCACAAGTAATACAAGTATTACGCGTTCATATGCACGCAACAACCCAAAAAATATAAGCAATTTCACACATAAGGATGCTTTCTTGGAGAAAAAAAAAAGTTTCACTTTTCGTACTGTCCAAGCAAATTTGCGCTTACGAAGATGCAGAAGTTTCACTTTCACGAAATGCAATATTTGTTGCCTATTTATTGACTAATCCTGGAACGAATTCAGAGATTTTGATATATATTTTTTAAAAACAACTGACTCAGCGTCTCTCTATCATTGCACATACAGCCGTCTTAAGTTGCGGACAAAACTAAACAGTGCTACTATCTCCCTCCTTCCCAAATTATCATCGAGATAAAGGCCTGTAGCTCGATTAAACGGACACCTAGAAACGAACAGTGAACGCAAGCTTTTTTTGCCCCCGAAGTTGGAAAAAAAATTTTACTTCTTCCTTTTCCACTAAAAAAAAGCATACCCGAAAATTCACGTCATTTACAGAAAAAAACAATGATGTAATGACAAGAGAGAGGCTGTAAATGCGACTCCATCTCACGCATCAAACGTATCTTCGCCTCTACGTACAACTGGCTTTACGTCTTCGCGTCGATCATACCTTGTATTTTTCGCAAAAAAAAAAGTTTCGAACCAGCTGTTCGTTAAAACTTTGTAGCATTGTCTGTTTTTCGTTGTTGGCTGTGTTTATTTCAGGTAAGGCGCACCAATCACAGCCATCCAGTGCGGGAGCAAACGCATCCTGATTGGCCCGGCCAGCTAGGGCAGTGGATTCTCTTGCAGACGGCCGCCAATCAGAAGGCTGGCGCGTGCATACCTTATTGCAATCCAATGAGTGATCAGATTTTTTTTCGCGAAAAATACATGTCCCTAATTATACGCTTCTTCAGGAGTTCAAAACAGTTGTATTATAAGTTTATAGTGGAACATTAAATATGAACGTACCCTGCACACTTTTATGCCAATATTTAGGGTTATTTTTCATGTCAAAAAAAGTTCGTGAAAACAGCCACATGTTATGATTTTTTTTCGAAGTTCATAAAATACGAGTTATAAAAATTAAAGTTAAATCTAAGCTCGCTTATATGCGTAGATGGTTTAAGTGGTCGTGACAAGGGCCCGCGAAAATTCGCGGAATATAATAACTACAGGGTGGAATCCACCGTCATCTGCATACTCAGACAAATGTGCTCTTACCATTGACTGTTGACTTGTGAAACGTCTCAATTAGGTAGTCCTGTGATTCGATACTGACGTAGTTACAAGTATGGCATTGGCAATATACAGCATCTCCAGATAACCCGTGAGCCAATAGCAGAAACAACGGTTATGTCTCGTATTTGAATGTTGGCCTATCGCGAAATGAATCTGCGAATTTTTCCAGTATCTGGACATCAGTATGTGCGTGCCATTTTATAATCGACAGAGATCCGAAAAAATTCGTGGATTCATTCGGTGATAGGTTAAAATTCAACTACATACACCTTTAAGCTGCTCTTGCTATTGGTTCACTGTTCATCTGGATGACCCTAGGCCAATGAAAAAACCCTCAACCAAATTAGTATCAAATTCCAGGCAAACCAGATCAGACGACTCACAAGTCAGCAGCCAATGAACTGGCGCTAGTTTCCCGAGTGCAGAGGACTGTGTAGTCCATCCTGAAGGTCATCGACACGGCGAAATCAACCGGTCCCTATTAATTGTAAGATTATATTCTGTTTAGTTTATAGGCTTTCCCACCCTATCCCTCACAACATATAGATGTATATTTCTTTATTTTTATAAGCAAGTTATTAACAGACACCTGAAAAATTCGCGGTTTCGATGGCCTTCAGCATAGACTGCACATACCCCTGTACACTCGGGCAAATAACGCAAGTTCATTGGCTGCCGACTTGCAAGTCGTCTCAGCTGGTTTGTCTGTGATTCGATCCTTCTTTGTTTGAGGGCTTATAACTGGTTGAGATTCGTCCAGATGAACAGTAAGCCAATAGCAAAATTATTTAAGAGATATATGTGTTTGAATTCTAGCCTATCACCGAATGAATCCACGAATTTTGCAGGTCTCTAGTTATTAATCGTGCAGAGAACAGGTTTCTTAAGACCAACATTAATTGCATTAGAGATGACAGTGAATCTGTTTAAATACTCGTATTGAGGAATTTTATTAAAATGCTGTCTGGTATATTTCTAGGGGCATGTATTTTACGTGGAATAATCTCATCGCTCATTAGACTTCGATAAGGTATGCCCGGGCTAGATATTGTTCTCTTGCAATTGACGACAGTCTGCAAGAGAAGCCAGCCATCACACTATCTGACCGGACCAATCAGGAAGCGTTTGCCTCCGCACTCGATGGCTGTGATTGGTGTGCTGACAGTAGTCGTGCACCTGACATGAACGCAGCCAATCACGAAACGCAGAAAACGCTACAAATTATTAACACACAGCTAGACCTTGCCCTATATATTGCCAATAAATATTAATGCGAATTTAAGTGTCTTTCCTACGGAGTACCCAGCCGTCAGAGAAATTTTACAAGTTTAATACAATGTAATATTTTTTTGCAAATGAAACAGAAATATTCATGTAAAATTACAGATGTTTATAAATTTGTACATTTACATGTAAAAACTGTATAGGCCTAACTACAAAATAGAGTTTGCTTTAATACTGGGTTGAGATTCTTACCAGGGCATTTATGCTTTGTGTTGTACCAGTACTTCCAGTAGTTAAAGTTATTTGTAAACCACCTGAATAGCTTTCCAGTATTAACTGCGAACATTAATAAGCATATCCAATTATTGAATATTATATTATCTCTTCAAGTGTTTAAAATATATACTTGAATGAAACATTAAATAAAATATAAAAGTATGCTCAAATTTTCTTACGTAATACCTATTCAGTATTAACTCAAAAAACATATTTCATAAATGCAAAATATAACTATAGTAATGTGTTGTACAATCTTACAATATATTTCTTGTGGAATTAAAAATTATTTCTTGGCAACTGGTTTCCAAAGGAATCTTTTATATACGTACAGAAAGTTATTTCTGTGTAGGTACTATTAGGCTTCATTTGGGAATTTTTCGCCAAATCGCTTAGAAACGAAAAACCGCATAGTGAGTTTCAAAGAGAACAGGGTGGTTACTGCCAGGTCTAGATTTACGTCCAAGATCAAATTTAATTGCGACACGCTTTCACTCTTTTTTTATAGACAAAAATAAAGGAACAAGAGGAACTATAAATGCAAGAGGTGAGGCGCTAAATAAATCAAAAGTATCTGATGCTATTACAAAATAATTTTAGTCGCTGCAAAAAAAAACAGTTTAAATAATGACTAATGGCGCTTTCACGTTTGTTTGCCGCCCTTGCATAACTAACACGTTACATCGCTGTTCACATGACATAACTTAAGTATCAACCGTTAAGGTACATAAACACTTTCATAAAAGCACACCTGAGTAGATATTGCACTACATATTGCACGAAATTTACACTTTTCGCAAAATATATCCATGTAAATTTTTCACAGGTAGAAATGCTCGATTACTGAGACATTTTGGTATCGTCTTCTAATTCGTAATGGTTCTGATAAAAGCATTCCAACCGTTTTAGAGAGCACTGACTGGAAAGTTGTCTGAATGCCTAGGAAGTGCAATTCATCACAAGCAAAGACCTCCAAAACTTTCTTTATTAATTGAAGCTATACGCTAGAATGCATATCAACACACATTTTAACAAAGATATTTAACCTTTCTTTCCCATACACTAATTCTGCCAGCATCAATCTTCTTTTAGTGTGCACCGTGTCCAGATGTGGACCCGACAGCACAAAGATTTTCAAACACAAGGACTAATAAACCAACCGGCATAACGGACAGGAGGCAGCAGCCAATGAAAGAAGACACTGGCCTGTTTAAGTACAACTGTGTTGAGTCCAACCTGGTTCTATAAAGTAACGTAATTTTTCACGTATTTAAGCACAGGTGTTGTCATACTTATTCCGCTGATGAACCAGCATACATATCTGTATAGAGTAACATGTCAATAAATCTAAACACACATTTACTTTCGTACAATAACTTTTTTTTTGTAGTTAAGAATGTCTTTCACAGATATATCCTTAAAAGTTTAAAAGAATATTAATTTAATTGTACCTCGAAACACAACAGTTTCGTTAATTTTCTCGCGCAAGCCCCCAGCAGAAACTTTAAGTTCCTAATTTTGTAGTTAGTCCTCAGTTTTTTTTTTGACGTCAGTTTAATCATTACGGTGCTGCCGTTAATGACATTTCAGATCGAATGACAGCTCCGGCTTGATTACTACGTACTACGTAAGTCGCGTCCAGGCTCTTGGTGAGTCAAATTATAAATACTTTAATAACTTTATAGTCTGCCCTTTTCTTATATATGAACTTATCATAGTTACGGACACGAAAATTTCGCGAATTTTTCTGGCGGCTGGTTGAAGTTCAAAGTCTTACGTTAGTCCTAAAACGTTTGCTTTTCGATTGAAAAATTTCTGAGAGAAAAAAAAAATATTTTTTTTTGTTCTCATCAATCGGCACTACCTGATTCGCTTATTTCTCTCCTACAGTGTCCCAATAACTGCCAGAAGAAGATTTGTGTTCTAGCTTACCGCCAAATGAATCCGCGAAATTTTCCGTACCTGTAAGTAATAAAAGCTTTTATTTTGACAATGAATAATATTGGCCATTTTATTTCTTTGGAATAAAAGTAATTGATTTAATTTTAACGGAGTAAATGACAGCGTTATTTTTTCCACGCGTATCTGTCAAGAGAGTGAGTGCACTTGTTTATGGGATTGACTATAGTTTGCTACACCTAACATTTTTTTCCCTCCCGCCTCCCCTAGCACCCTTAGGCTTGCGACATCGCAAAGTTAATTAACATTTATTATGATCTGCGTTGCGTCACAACACATAGCCCGGAGACAGACATGGGGTGAGTGCTCTCGCGCACTCGCTACTGTGTGCAAGTGGGTCACGCGTCTACAATCGCTGCTGCCACCACAGCAGCATTAAAAAAAAAATTAAAATGGCCTCTGGTGTTCGCAGTGTTACCAAACCACGTACGACCTCCCGCTGACAGCTCTCAACTGCTGGTGATAACATCCAGAAATTATGGGAACCTTTCTCTGAGGATATTATCAATGATTAATCAATTGTGTAACAAAACACATTGATTAATGAATTTATTGATTATTCGGTACAATTTTAATGTGGGCAAGGATTAACTTTTTGTCATGAACAACCAATTCTTAGAATTTAAATTTTAAAAATTGCAAAAGTATTATAGTTTAACTTTAAGAAGTGAATTTCTGCGCGAAACACCTTGTATTTAAATTTCCTCTTCATATTTCCTGTACCAAAGAAAATTTTCGAAATATTTTAAATGTATATTTCAGCAGGAATAAAGAAGAACCAACCAAAGTAAAGATTACTTAAAGACATAGTCTAAGAGTACAAATTAAAGGTTTTAGCTAACATGACTCGTATTTTAGAAGAAAGCCTAGTGCACGTATGTTTTCGGAATCATTCTGCAAGTAGCATCTCAGTCGGCTTCATACTAATGTTACTCCTTTGAGCTTTCAGAAGAGAAGTGTCCAAATCGTAATCTCTGAACGTGTGATCAAATATTCGCAACTGCTCCAAAATGCTACAATTCGATAGCAAGCAGCTTTCAGCTGCTTCCACTTCAATATGAAAAGTCTTATACACTACCTTTCACTGACTTAAGGTCACTGGTTCATCAGAAAATTCCCTTTCGCAGTTTCCTAGCTAAGTCCACTGATTGGCTAGACAACAGAGAGTGAACATTATTCTCCACTGTTACTACAAATTCACTGATATAAATTAATCACCGTAAGTCTTTATCTGGAATACTTTACGACACCGTTTGTATTTTTTCAGGAATTAATGTGTTATTAAGTTCTTTGTATTTAAGGTATTATAGGACACCTGTTACTTGTTCATTTAAATTCACACTTAAATTGCGCCCAATTAAGCGAATAAGTAAAAATATATATATATATATAAATATATATATATATATATATATATATATATTATTTGTCACACAGCCACAGCGTGTAGCAAATGAAGGCAGCACCCGAGTATAATTTATTCTCGATTTCTGATGGGAGACAGCCAGGATTGGTATTTACCCCAATTTAAAAATATCACGCAGTGCCTTTATCTGGTTATAATTTGGAAATGGACCAATCTGCGGAATATGTTAACGTATAGAAGAAAATTAGAGTGAAATATTTTACATTTTTTTCTATTGTTCACATTAAGTCCATGGGCAATAAGCATATTTCATTCAAAATTAAACATGTAAATGTTTGAGAGTCGTTTCAAAAAATACAAGTTTATGTGAAACTATATTATTTTGTAAAAAAATTCACAAGTAAAAAAAAATTATTTTTAACAAGGGAGACTTAGGGTGGCTTGAAGAGACGTTTAAGTAAAGTCGAAGCATAAAATCTGCAGGTTAATCAAATGGAAAACCAACTTTCCTTTGCCTCGAGTCAAGATTGTGCTAGCTACTTTAAAAGAGAACCTAGGTTAATTACTTCTTATTTATAATCTGCTTTAAACATACCAACCCTGGAGACAGCAAGCAGAACTCGCCTGCCGTGGACGAAAAGCCTGATAATGACCCGTCAGCGGGAGATAACATCGAGATGCCGTTCTAAACATCTGTTTTTTTATATAGGAACCAATCGCCTCCGCTAGCGAATGGTTTGAATCCCAAGAGGACCGCCAATCAATGAGCAACAGGTTCTGCAAGGGGCGAAGCAAATTAAGAGCCTGTCTTTGAAACCTCACAGCGAAAACCCTGGAATGAGATAAAAGGTTTATCTGCACCAACAATGTATTTAATTACATACCTATTGCATGCGTCCGCTGTAACGAAATGTTTCGTGGGTTGAACTAAATTTTATGTGTGGCAAAATCGAATTTCTAAACCTAATTTAATGATTATTTAACTTGAAAATTATCGCTAAATTGGGTCAAAATATTTTTTTTTTTGCAAGCCAAATATATTTCAAACTAACAACATTAATATGCTTGGTCATTTAGATCATATATCTTTTTAAGGCTAGAAAACATTTAGACACGATGCACAAACTTTTGAAGACACCCTAGGGCAACGCTTACAATATCGTGGGTTACCAAAAGCCATTGTTCCATACGTGGTTTTCGGAAGTTTTTTTTAAGCCTGCGTCATGTAACGGGTTTCAAGTTTGAAATTTATTATCTAAAAAAAAAAAAAATAGTACGAATGGTGCAGATTATACCAATGTTATCTTGCAAAGTATAAATGGTGTTTGATTAAAAACACTGTTGACAGAACAATAGGTGGACCACAGTTTACATGACACAGACTATACCCGTGTTTCACCGGGTGACAGGGGATGATCGTGCATGCACGACGCAATGAACGGAGACGACATCTTAACTGTCGTGCAGTCTGTTTTGTTCGGTAACATGCGACACAGATTCGGTACCTACCAGCAATAGAACGAAATAATTTTTTTTAACGTTTCGAGTTTTCATCTAGTTGAACTAGAAGGCAGCTCCGACCCAGGCGACCGTTGTCGCGGTGTGTTCGGAGCCAAGTGGCGGCTATGGTGAACGGTTGCGAAACGTGCTACTCTGTCGCTCCGGGCTGCTGCGTCTCGCTTCATTGCAGACGCAACAGCCAGTGGAACGAGGCTAAGAATCCTACCGCAGAAGTGTTCCCGTGAACCATGAAGTCCAGTATAGCTGCGTTTACAACGGGAGTAACTAACTGGTTCCTAGTGTCACGAGCAGTCGCCAGCCACCGGCGCTTACAGCCATGCTCTGGAGCGGCGGGGCGGCGCCCGTCAAGGCACCAGGCAGTGGTCGCCGAAGCAGGCCCCCGGCTCGCCGAAGTCGGCCGGCGCCAGGGCCTCGTCGGCGAAGCGCGCGCCCAGGTCGGCGGGCGTGAGCGAGTGGTCGCTGAAGTCGGGCGGCGTGAGGCAGTGCTCGCTCAGGTCCGACTGGAAGTTGAGCGACTCGGCGTCCGACTCGAGCAAGAGGGCGTCCAGGTCGGGCGCGTCGCCGCCGTCGTCCGACAGCAGGTCCGCCAGGTCGAAGGACCTGGGGGTGGCGGCGTGGTCCTCCTGCTGCAGCGCCTGGCTCAGCGCCGAGATGTACCTCATAGCGAGCCTCAGGGTCGTGATCTTGGTCAGCTTCTCGCCCTGCGGGCAGGCGTCGGCGGGCGAGTGCGGCACGGCGCGGCGCAGGCTCTCGAACGCCGCGTTGATCTCGCGCATGCGGTCCCGCTCGCGCGCGTTCGCCGTCTTGCGGCGGTACTTGCTGAGCGGGGGCGGCTTCTGCTTGGGCCTGCCTCCGCCGCCGCCGCCGCCGCCTCCGCTGGACCTCCGGGTGGTCGTCTTCTCGACGACGCGCGTCTTCTGCTCCACCTCGAACCTCTTCTGCAGCGAGCGCGGCCTCAGCGAGTACTTCTCGGCTGCGCGCGACGCTCCGTCGTCGCTCTGCACGCTGTCACCGCTGCTCGTGGCGCTCTCGTTGCTGTTGTTATTGGAGTCTGTGACGTCCTTGGTCATCGCCGGCTCCGGCTGCTGCAGCAGCATCGGGATGGGCGACATCGGCAACCTCTGCGGCGCCGACAGGCCCACCTCGCCCACCATCCTCTGCATCAGCGTGTTCATCGCGCCGCGGGGGGGGGGGGGGTTTCCGGCCCCCTCGGCCACGCAACAAGACGACGACGACTGCGCGGGGGCCTTTCAGCCGTCTGAAGTGAGGCCCTCGTTATACCTCGAGCCCCGGGTCCCCACGTCGTAATCACCGGCGCGCACGCGAGCCCCACATTTAGTGTCACTCACGCGAACAGGCGTGCATCTCGCCTCGTCGCCTTGTTATTACAGTTCCGCTCAGCGACGCCTCTTGGCACCTCTTGTTGTACGGGCGATGCGAAAACAAAAAAAAAAAAAAAAAAAAAGGTTTCGCAGGATCCGACACTCCTGGAAAATAAATCAAGACTTTCACCGCAAGTCAATGTTTACGTCTTCACTGTCTTGTTTTTTTTATTTCACGTAGCCTACCTATAGCGTCTTGCCACCAAGCGCTTTGTTGACTCAAACGACAAAGACGAGTCTTAAAAGATGAACAGAAAATTAATCGCGGCTAGCTTTTCGCAAAACTTTCACTTTTAGCGACAAATCTTACGTCATTAGTGGCTTTGCGCGAGTTCAGTTTGGACACCTTATTCCGTCTGCTGGTTTTAACAATTTCAACTGCACTAACCATTAAAAAGCAATCAAAATTCATATTACCTACGTTATTATCACCCAGGGTAGGAAGATGAAGTCAGTGGTTTAAATTTTTTTGTGGCTCTACAGCCTGCACAAAATACTAACGGTAGTTTTTTGCCACTTTTATACATCAAGTTATAACGAGTTCAAGAAGTGGAGGTAAAAATTGTAGTTCAAATTTCGAGAGATACTAATGTCTACTTCTTGTCCGCACACCCCTCTTAATTGTCATCACCGGAGTTGCTTAAATGTTATTAATAGGAACACTCGAGTTAGTAAAAAACCTAACCACATATGCTACTGAGCGAAAGTTCAGGCGAAGATCAAAAAATATTTACTGTCTCACCCACCGACCCGTTGAAGTCTTCATCGCAGTCCGCCTTTGGTATGGCTTGAATGGGCAGATCATTAATGACGTCGGTGGTGGATATTCGCGTAACTGTATCCGACGACCGGCAATCTGATGTTCAAGTAAATACACGCACACGAGAGCCAAACACTGGGAAAGTTTATAGACAATTTCTTTTATGCACTATAAATGTTGTGCCTTATTGATTTTTTTTTTTTAATTTGCGTCGATAGCAAAAAAAAAATAATGTTTAGCACTCTGAAATAAGTCAAGTAAATATGTTCACTTGCGAAGTCGTGCGCGGATTCGTAGCGCGATAGTCGTAGCGCGAGAGCTGTGCTGCGTGAACAAACGACGCAGTTCGGAGACTTCGAGCGACGAGCCAGACGCGAGCGCGCGAACGAACGAGAGATAAGACAGAGAGAGAGAGAGATGGAGAGCGCGCGCCGAACTGATGCTGCGCACAGGACCACCAGTCGCAGACTGACGTCTCAGAGAGCGCGCCCGCCGCTGGTCAGGGCACGCGCGCCCCCTCTCCCCCCTCTCCAACCTGCTTCTGCACCCCCCTCCCCTACCACCCGACACGCATTCCCCCTCTCTCCCCGTGTACCTGCCGCCGGGACAGCATCCACCTCGGCTGGACCGCTGGAGGCGGGATTCGCGAGCAGGTAAGGCTCGCGCCCGAGATTTGGCGGGCACTTTACTTTGGCGATTACGGCCGAGGTGACGGTGATTTCGGTCGGTCCCGAATCTCCCGATGACCACGACTCATCACCGGACATTCCATTATGTTTTTTTTTTTTTTTGTTTCCCTTACACTACGTAAAAATTTTCTGAAGATGAGTTTATTAAGTCTGCGCAGTTCAGCATCCGGGAAGAAATTTGTAATTTCTGCTGCGACATTCCGACCTATAAGTAGTGTTTTTAAAGTTTGCGAAGACTGAAAGGCTAGTAATTTTTCTCTTCGGTAAGTTTGCATCTGGTGGCTGTCATTGATGATTTACGAGGGGAAAAAAAAAAAAAATATATATATGACGGAACGTCGGGAGACTGACAACGGTAAGGCGAAGTCCTGACAGTAAAAAAATTATTTAAAATACTGAATAAAGCTAGGGGTATAGAGGAAGAGCGACTTCTGGTGTTGCAGCAGCGTCCTTGGTGATCCTGGCCAGCGACTGGCGGTGGGAAGTGGAGAGGGGAAATGGACGGATTGGGGGGGATTGGGGAGGGGGGGGACAGGCGCCGCGCCGACCAGTAGCCCGGACCAGTGGGGAGGCGGCTTAGTTCCAACAGCGGCCGCATCCAGCGCCACCCTCCAGCGAAGACTTCATCCGCGGCGCGGCGCGGCTCATAAAGGAAACTGGATATCTCCGCGAGAGGTGGTCTCCCTACCGGGCTTATCTGCGGCCCTCCATCATGCCGGATCGAGCCCCGATGTATCCGTTACATAGTTTTCTACCACCGATGCGTATGGCTGATAAGGTAACCCCCTTTTTTCCCCCCCATCTTTTTCCCTTCCTCACCGTTTGTGGGTGGGACATATTTATTTGAGTGGACACCTTCCCTCTTCATAATCGGAGACACGATCCCCCCGCCCCCCTCCGGCAACAACAAAAGAACTCTTTTAAAACGGAAGGCTATATTAAACAACTTAACATTAATAAAACACAGTCCCTTGCCACACCAGTTTTTTTTTTTTTTTTTCCTCCAGTGCCACCCACAGAGGCCAATGGTTAATTTCAGCCGGCCATAGTTTTTCGGCGTGCTGCCGAGAAACAATTTATACTTTCGAATTATGGCGTAGGTATCACTTTTCTGGTAGTCTTTCAGGAGTTTGCTTTATAAATGCATATATTACGACTTCATTTTGTTATTGTTCGAAAGAAGGAGATAAAGACAAGAAATAAAATCCTCATATCAATTTCTTTTCAGTGATCATTCCTGGTTTATAAACATTTATATAGGTTTCACCCACTTTGTAATATTTCAAAGAAATTACGTTAAAGATTAAATAACAGCTATCTTTTATTTTGAACAATAAGCAAAAGAATGTTAATGGCTACTTAAATTACCTACCAACTATTAAAACATAATGCACCTTGGATATTTCCCTATGATTAATAAATAATTTTAAAGTTTTTTTTTTCCCACTAATCGCTTTTGAGATGCCAGAATCTTTTGGCCCTAGTCGATGGATTTCGTTTGGACCAGAGAGTTAGGATAAAGGGGAAGGAATTTTATTCCAAAGAAAACCAGTCCACTTATTACGCCTGGCCGCTAAACATCCAAGCATGACAGCGCGAAAACTGGTCTGCTAGTTTGCCATTCATGTCAATCAAACGAGAGGTGGTTCGCTCTTCTCAAACACTGGCTGATCACAGCTCTCTGAAGACCCTAATAAGCGTGATTGTCTTCTCGAGCTCAGATATCCGTGAAAAAAAAACTTTCGCCCTACTGTGAGGTAGGAATGTCGAGCTACACCTTTCAATCTTTATGCTTGAATGTGTGAACTAGGCAGTGGAATGAGACAAAAAAAATTACGGTTTATCGAAATCCGCATTACGCAAAAAAATATGTACCTACTTTAGCAGTATTGCATACAAGGAAAGATTTATACATTCATAATTCTATTTATTTCTACCTTATTTCCTTCATTGTTAAAAATACACTTATAGTTTACTGCAATAATTTCCGTGTCTGTCTCTTTGAATGAAAAATATAGAGTTTTAGGAAGGAAAAATTATAAATTTCCGAAAGAAAAAAAAAAAATTGGCATCTCATTTTACATGTGCTCTTTTTGTCAAACTTCGTCCTTTTTTATCATTGCTACAAGACAGCAGGAAATAAACGTTTCTCTCTCTCTCATATTTATATATAATCTTGCATCACACTATATAGTCGAGATGAATCGAAGTCGCACGATACGTGGTGCTCTAAATTAAGTATTTCTTATTTTTTAATATTATTTTAAGCAAAGAAATTAAATCATTGCGTAAGAGATACAAGAATAATAAAGAAATTTATTATTGTACAGTACACTTGCCCTACATTCAAGTAACAGAAAAAGATCCTCTTTTAGATGGGACACTGCCCATTTTTAAATTGGAAAATACATTAATACTTAAAAAGCTACAAAACTGAACGCTGCTAGCTAAAAAAATTTATTCCCAGGAATAAATTTAATTTTTATCACCACCAACATACTTTCGTAGTCTTAAAAACAAGTTTGGTAAAATAAATTACGCAGGTTTATTAGGTATTTACTCAGCTAAGTTGATTGGAAAATAAGAAAACGGATTGCATGAACAAAGGTTAATACAAAGATATAATTTTTTTTAATTGTGTGTCAACTATGTAATGGAAGAGAAACTAAAATATTCAAGTTGCCGAAATAAGTAACTGTAATATTGCTAGTTAAACTGTCTACACAAATGAGAAGATGTTCGCACATGCAGCTCACACTTATAATAATGAACTGCCTTCTCAGATTACACAAGGCAACACAGTTCTCTTTTCTGACGATCTACCATTACTAGTGAAGTAAAAATGACGATAATAACGTCCTACCAAGATCTTAATTTTTCTTTGCCATTTAATCGCTTGACCGAAGTTAGAAAAATCATGCTAAATAAATCCAAAACCAATTGAATGAATTTCGAAAAAGGTAATCCAGGATATAAGGGGGTTGAATCCAATATAAATAATAAAATTTTGTGTGTGGTATCTAAGGTAAACTTCCTGAGTGAGAAATTAGTTGAAAAACTCAAATACACAGACCGTATTAATCATACCGCCAGCCTGATCAGCGTATTCTGTTACATATTACGATGACTCGCAGAGGAGTAAATTTAAAGCCACTGAAAAATGTTCACTGTGCATACATACTTCCAATCGGTGATGAGTATTAACAAATAAGTTACTGGGGGTTAAATAAATAGCTAAAATAATTAAAAAATGATATTTATATCTACAGTCAAATATGATAAAATATCATATCATTTTAAACACAAATTTAAAATAACTTAAAATTGTCTGTCACCAATTATTCTAAGAAGTCTCATATTTATTAACGGGAACCAAATTTACAATATTTGTATATGTATGTATTTATACATGTATATTCATACATATGACACACTCTACATTCAAGAAAAATGAGGCCAGAAGGTTATAACACATGGGAATAAAAATCTGCAATTGACCACCTACTGCATAAGAAAAAAATCAAACATTTGCTAGTATTTAAAAAATAGACTAGAACACATTTATTTCTGAAGGAATTCTTTAATCATATAGGAGATAGGTTAATAAAACTGTGGTTAAATTTATATTACATTAATTTTAATAATTTTATAATGTTCAAAATGTGTATTATTGATAATGTGATAAAGACTTCAGTCTTACAATAAGTTAATTATGTATTCAGTATACATAAATAGTTTTTAAAAATGTTCTCGAAATGTAAGAACTTAAACCAGTCTTTCCTACTCTTATAGGCCTATTACTACATAAGTTTTAAAAAGTCGTATCTGTGAAAACATATGGAGTAACATTTGTGTACAATCTACATATATAAAGTTATAATGGAAGTTGTTTATTACCCAGAGTGATCAACTCTTTGTAATATTTTCAAGGAATAAAATAAATATTTTTTACAGGGACAGGATACGTAAACACCTCCAAGTAACTGCAGGTAAAAGAATTTATCCTTTAATTTTATCAAGTCACGTTGTTTTATCACAGAAGGCAAAGTTCAAGATTTTAAAAATTACAATTTAGTTTGTTTTTAAAGAGTTAAATTATGTTATGACATCGCTTGACTAGAAAACATCTTTCGTGAAAGTGTTTTTTTGGAAAAATATTGGGTTCTGGTGTTCCTATTTCACTTCATATAATTAATTTCTAAGCGATATGAACATACATTTCAATTTGAAAACTCACTGTTATACTTCTAACAGTAAATATAGGAGCTCCATTTTATATTTTTGTTTATTCCTTAACAGCTACATATATATAATAAATAAGTTTTGAAACATTTCAATTAGTCTATTAAAATTCGTTACATTATGGTGGAGTTCATTTTACCACATTATAAAAATAATTAATAATTGTGTTCAACTCGAACACTCAATCGGTACCAGTGTCATTAAACCGGTTAAGGGGATCCGATATGCAATGATAGGCTTTGATATTGCATAATATTGTGTTACGAGCGATTCAAAGGAAGGTTCGAAAATATTGGCAAGATGGAAACGAATCCTTCACATTACTGCGGACCCGACCAGGGTCGTAGACAAGGGGGGGGGGGGTTAGGGGTTAAACCACCCCCCCCCTTAGCACCAAATCTTTAATTAAATTCTTATTCATCACTCAAACAAATTTCATATTAAAATTAATAAAAATTTTACCATTACAATATTTAAATTTAAGAACCGAAAACTGCTAAAAAAAAAAAAAAAAAAGCACTATTTTACACCTTAAAATCCAAATTTTCCCGGGAGAAGGACCCCCGGACCCCCCGCTTTAATACGGGGGAAGGGGGGGGGGGCATGCTTCTCAACACCCCCCCCCCCCCCCATGCACAAATCCAGGCTACGCCACTGGACCCGACATGATATATTCCCTCCAAAGCAAAGATCCGGCGCGTGGCTTTGCGAAGAGAGCGGTTCCCTCCCTTCCCCCCGCATGGAACGGGCCGGTATCGGCGGGCCGCCGCGCGGAGACTTGAACGCTGGGGCAAGCGACGAACCTCGCGGGCCGGGGCCAGTCCGCGCCCGGCGGTGGGGCGCGCAGCATCGCGGGCCGCCAGCGCGGGACACAGGCGTCTCGGCGGGTGTCCTCCGGAGGAGCGAGTCACGCGCCGTCTGGAGAGCGTTGCCCGAGAGAGAGAGAGAGAGAGAGAGGAGGGCAACGGACCACACTCCCGCTCGCGCGCACGCGTGAATGACAAGGCCGCCGCTACACGGCGCGCGCTAGAGTCCCGGCAGCTGATCTCAAGGTCGCGTCGGGTCGAGGGTCGCACCGCGGGAAAGAACGTCGCGTCGCGTACCAACCGCTTCGGGCCCAAACAGAGACTAGGGTTTTTTTTTCCACCGCACATCACTCTTTCGTTATTTAAATCAGCGGGACGTTGCCAATTTTTCGATAACTGAAGCTTGCTGGAAGAAGAAGAAAAAATTTTTTTGCGTGACGATGTCGGCGTGACCATGGATTTCAACCTGACGTTCCAGATGCCGCCGTTGCTGAGTTTGCAGGCGCAGTTCTCGACGGGGGCGGCAGGCGGAACCGACCCCAACAACAACAACGACGACGGCTTCGGGGCCGACGAAGAAGGAGCGCGTGCGGGGAGGAAAGGCGAGAAGTACTCGCTGAGGCCGCGCTCGCTGCAGAAGAGGTTCGAGGTGGAGCAGAAGACGCGAGTCGTGGAGAAGTCGACGACCCGGAGGTCCATCAGCGGCGGCGGCGGAGGCGGCAGGCCTAAGCAGAAGCCGCCCCCGCTCAGCAAGTACCGCCGCAAGACGGCGAACGCGCGCGAGAGGGACCGCATGCGCGAGATCAACGCGGCGTTCGAGAGCCTCCGTCGCGCCGTGCCGCACTCGCCCGCCGACGCCTGCCCGCAGGGCGAGAAGCTGACCAAGATAGCGACCTTGAGGCTCGCCATGAGGTACATCTCGGCGCTGAGCCAGGCGCTGCAGCAGGAGGAGGAACACGACCCTGCATCCGCCCCCAGGTACTTGGACCTGGAGGACCTGCTATCCGACGGCGGCGGCGGTGGCGGGGACTTCGGCGAAGAAGACGACGACGACTCGCTGTGCCTGCGCTCCGACCTGAGCGACGCGAGCAGCTTCACGCCGCCAGACTTCGGTCGCTCGACGCTGTCCACGCCTGTGTTCGGCGACCCCGCCCACCTGGACGGCCTCTTCTCCTGACCTCGATACTCCGGGTGAGCGCCCACGTCGGGAGTGAACGTTGCACAATACCAACAAGACCTCTTTTAAGTGTATACAGCCAATTAACGACATTGAAGTACTACGTGTAAGGCCACTTACAGTTTATCCACTTCACGTTACTTGACAATGAAAAACAAGATTATTCTACTGTCAAAGATCAAATGTGAAATATCACTAGCTATAGGTTAAATGCAAAAATTAAAATTCATTGACAATAATGAAAGTCTATCGGTAGTCAACTTTAAAACAAGTTGCAGGTACTTTTAGCTCTGTATGTTACTAAGAACAACTTTAGAAAATTTAATAAATTGAAAAAACTAATATAATAAATTGAGAAAAAAAAACTGAAAAAGGAATTTAATATTAAGTTCATTAACTTTCGGTAAGAGTTCTGTCTATATTTGATCAAACTGTCGCAAAGAATGTAGAATAAAAGATTAGGAATTGAAGTCTTCAAAACTGTGCTCTTATGTTACCAAAATGTCCGTCGTAACAAAAACATTAAAAAAAAATTTAATATGTATATACTCCGCAGTATGTCTCAGTTGTTCCGACGTATGACCACTGAAGCATGTTCGATGTGGGTGTCACGATGTAAGATGTAAAACGATATTCTTTGAAACGTAGATGTACAAATTCAAGGTTCACTTCAACAAAAATTTTAGAATCCAAGACACAGCCAAGCTTACAATTTTTGAAAACTCATGTTGTAATCCGACTAGAAATTGCGTAACCATACTGTCGTGTTGAATGTTTCAAAACAGCCAGATATTGGTGTCTTAATTACCTGGATGGTTAAAATATAGCCGTAAGAAATAAACATAGAAAAAAACTTAGTTGTTGTCTTTCAATCTTTATATATCACTGTGTTATTTTCTGACTATAGGCAACGCTTTCATACATATTTGTTTACGTGTTATGTCGTAAGACAACCAAGCATATGCATTCGTCGTTTGTTAATGTTTAACATTTCGCATCTATTTCTGTGTCAAGAAAAATACATTAGCATCTAAGTTAATAACAAAATACATGGCAAAAAAGTATGCATAACAAAATCTGTCTGAATGTACGGTACTATGTATAATAAGGAAAATATATTATTTTTGATAATACTTTCTTGAACGTGAATTATCATAATTTCTATTTAAAATTTTCCTATTTAAAATAAATAAGTCCAAATTATTTTAGTTCAATTTAAAAAAAAAATATTAGTATTAATATCAACTACTAACCCAGTATTCAAAGGTGTCAAAACTTTTTTATTATAAAATTAATATACAATAATAAAAAATTTGAAATAAAAAAATACCTAAATAAATAATTACAGCTGTTGTTATACTTTTTAAACGATTTGTTTGACCAGTGTTTGTTTCTTGCGATAACTGTGTAAAATATAATTAATTATATGGTAAATTAAGGTTATAATTTCTTGTTATGCAGTTGTGAACGCATTCCTAATTTTAGTTGAATGTAAAATAACTTTATGATTATTGGCTACGAACATTAGAATATTTTAACTTGTAATTTCATACATTTTAACATTAAATGTTTTTCTTCCAGTCATGCAAACTAAATTTTGAAATCATTCAAAAAAATGTTGAGCTCAGTACTTTTATCAGTTATTCAAAAAAAATTTAAATAAAACATTTTAAAATATCTTAACTAGCATAATGTTGCTAGGAATTACTTTTTCTTTTTCAACTTCACCACATTTCACTTGTTCCCTAAAAGCGTAATAACGTCCCATCTCAATGAGTAAGAAAACCTCTAGTGTTTTCTTTCGCATACAAACACTAGTTTTATTTAACTGTAAATTATATTTTTATTAAAGTTATTCTTTTAAGTTTATTTTAATCAAGTTTAAACCAAAATTTGCTCACGACTTTCAGTAAACTGTAAAATATCTACCTGAAAACAAAGTCATAGATCACGTTACAGTTTTTTATTATCAAATTTGTGTTACTGAATATTGCCATAGCTATTAAGTTTATTTATCTTACAGAACACTACTTCAAGTTGCGGGGGAGGGATAATTTTGCCCAGCGAGCTGTTACTTTGTTTTTCTACTTTAAAGTATATATGCTACTTAAGGTAGGCTCTCACACGCCATGTTGAAATTTTCATTCTCTCGCCATTACTATTACAATGAAATTTTTTTTTTGTAAATGGAACATAAATATTCATGTAAAACTACATTATAAAATAGTGTTCCAGATTCCTACCCGGATATTTAGGTCTCTCTGGCGAGTGCTGATAGACTCCCTCAAGAGGTTTTTTTTAAATCCAACCGCAAATTTGCACGAGTGGGAGGTGAGCTTCGGATATGCTAGAAAGTGTTCTGGACTGATCAGAGGTTAGTGAAGCGTTTGCTTTCCGTGACTGTGTGAACACGACCACAAAGATGTATTCTGGGCCACATTAGATATGGAACATTTCGGTAACCGCAAGGCTTCCTGAACTGCCCTGAGAAACACAATCCATGTGTCTAGCGAACGCAGGCCACATCAGATGAAATTTTAAGACCCCCGCCTATCCGGGCACACATAAGGGTGTATAGATCTTCGGGAAAAGCCATGCGATCAAGAACACTTTACATATCCGAATAGGGTATATTTAAGAAAAGCATTTAATTCGCTGAGGGCCCAAAAAATGTTTTCTTTCCGGATTAATTTCAGAAGAATTAAGTGGCTATAAGGCGTGTTTTCAGAGTACATTTTATTATTGTTTTATTTATTTATATTGTAATATGCCCACCAACAGCCGAGGGCTTTAGCGGTGGGCACGACACACATATACAAGGACAACATACAAACAATACAAACAAAATACAAACAAACAAATAAAGTTTAAAATATAACTATTAAAAATAAACCTCAAAATATAAAACGCATAAAAGGCATAAAGCAAAGTGTATAATTTCTTGGAAGCACTTAACGCACTTGCATTACACATTTATCTTCATTTCTATGCCATATAATGTTACGGTCACCGGTAAAATTTCAAAGTTGTTCAATGGACGACGAGAAGACTGCGCGCCAGTTTCGTGACTTGCGCTTAGAAGCGATACCGCGCTACAAGCACCCGCCTCACGGACATAGACACACCCCTAACTAGGCGGACCCCTTAAGGTGAGAAATGAAGTTCGTTAACGTCTCGTAGAGATCGAAGTTTTTAGAGACATTGAGAGGTGATGAGATGAGAAGTGAGCATGGACAAAATGAATGATGATTTGGGCTGTCGGAATGTGAAAAAGGGGGAGGGGGCTGTGAGTAAGTACCTCGAGAAGGCACATACCGGAAATGACAAATATTATTCCATTACCCGATTTTTTTATTCGTTTTGAGTGGGAATCAGCTGATCAACCACCAGTGTAAAAAAAAAGTATATTGTCAGCTGAATCAAATTTGGCGAGAAAAAAAATAATTTATTGGTTTCGCCTAACAAATCATACAGTTAGAATTGATGGAATCAATTTTTTTTGGGTCAATAAAAATCTTTCCTTCGGTATACGCTTTTCATTTCGTCAACGTCCCCACCTTCATCTACCCCTGCCTTCGTCTCCAAACAACCTTTTGTCATTCAGATTCTCCCGTGCCACCACATGCTCCCCTCTTCGCGGCAACTTGTTGCAGCGGCCGCCGATGGATTCGTCGCGAGCCACTGACCCCGATACGGAAGACAAGTGGGGAGGAGAGGGGGAAGCGGCCTACCCCTCCACCGTAACCCTCCCCTCCCTGCCCCGCAAACGTTCTGGTTAGGAATGATGGAGGAGGGGGGGACCCTGTGTGTCTCGTCCTATGGACGCCGACGCCGGCGATATAATCCAGGTACCGACGCCACGCGCTTTCCCTCCGGACGGAAAGGGGGGAGGGCGGGGCGGCGCCAGTGCGGCAACCGCGCCCGCTGATTGGAGGACCTACTTTCCGTCGGCGAAGAGTGGCCACTCCAGCAAGGTGTTCAGTGAAGGTGCCCCCCCCTCCCCCTTAATCCAGCGCCAGACCCCCGTGGAAGCGGGGTAGGAGGAGGACTTCCAACAACTATTGGACTGGGTAGGTATTGCTTAACCCCCGGCACAAATATTTTTTTTTTGTTTTCGCTTAAAAAAAATGGTAGCTATTTATCCTGAAAGATGAAATGCTAAGGTGTTAAACACGTCAAAATGACGAACGAGTCAAGCATTTAAAAAAGGGAGGGGGGGGGGGGAGAATTGGTGAAACTGAAGGACGATGCACTTTCATTGAAGAACATTCGGAATAGAACATGGAACCCTATATAGGTACCTGTTTTCTGTTTCCCCCGTGATTTTACTGAAATAACTTCGGCGAATGCTGGGGTAGTTATTCATAATATCGCATGTATGATTATATTCCCAAATTCCTTCTAGCCCAGTCTCTTAACTTCGTTGTTAACGAGACGTAAAAATTTACGACGCCTACGTTGCTTTGGTAGTAGCACTTAAAATAATGTTCCAAAAAAAAAACTGATGTCTAGAGTCCGGAAAATACGCGAATTCATTTCGTGACAAGATGAAATTCAAACACGTGTACAATTCTGCTGGTCCTGCTATTGGCTCACAGTTTAACTGGAGTTCTCTGGGCCAATGAGAGACTATCGACCAAAGAAGCATCGAATCACAAGCTACCCAGTGGAGACGCCTCACAAATTAGCACCCAATGAATACGCGTGTCTGCTTGGGAAATGCAGAGGATATTGGAGGCTATTCTAGAGGTCATTGAATACTCGAATTTTTCCGGTCTCTACTGATGTCACTACGATGATGTATCCCTCCTCCGACACACAAACACCTCCAAGCCTTTTATGGTTATCATCTGCGTCATTTAACTTGTCTAACATTCTACAGTTTCCAAAAGGTGCACCGATGTTCCCTTCCAAAATTTCACTTGTAAAGAAACACGCGATACACAAAAAAAAAAAACAATTTCGTTACTTTTACAAAATATTCCTTTGGAAACCAGTTGCCAAGAAATATTTTATAAATTTGTATAACACATTGCTATGGTTATCTATGCGTGAAAAAAAATACTTTTTTTGGAAACTATACCTACTGAAAATTTCTTGTCACACATACAAAAATTGGCGAAAATTTTTAAATTTTTAAAGATTTCTTACAAGCATACTTTTTTTAAGTCACGGAAAAAATAATCAATATTACACATGAATGGCGAGTGCTGAAAAACTCGCTCACTTATTTTTTTGAAAATGTTTAAAATCTTACCACGGTAACGAGCTCATTCGTGAGTTCTCATTTTTCAGCTACACTTATAATACGAAAATCGCGTACTAGACACGTAATTTAAAGTAGACTTCTTTAAAATAATGCTGAGCGTGGTAAATGTATGCCAAATGTGTTTTCACGAACATGTCTGGATGCAAATCACACGTCCGTACCCTCCGCTACGCTGCCCAAATTGAAAAAGTGGCTTGCCATCATCACGCGCAGAGAGCAGCACGTTCGCTACGTCGATTATCGAACAATTCGATTTTGAACTATTATTAAAAGACTTCGATAAAAGCGAAAAGAGATTTGAAAAAATACTAAACCTCGATTTTGGACCTTATTTTCGACAAAGAATTGTACCTATCTTGTTAAAATTCACCAAACCGTTAATACTGTAAAGTTTCCCTTTGTCTTTGTGAACTTTGGTTCGCTCCATACGGCATAGATAGCAGCACCGTCAACAGCAAGTAATGTAAAATTATGAACGGAAATGCCAATGAATTAAGTTTCAGTTTTTTTGACAATTTAAATACAATACTCATCCAATAGCATCAAAACTGATCAATATATGTAGAAAAATACTATAAAAACTTCACAAAAGTTCCCAAATCCTCGTGGGCCCTCTAATTTAAAATATCTGTTGGACAGGTTGGCTGGTCGTAATAAGTGCCAAAAACTTATTTCGAAACCCAAATTAAAATTAAACTACTGCACCGATTCCGCTGAAACTCGGTAGGCGAACGTTTCATCACATACAACTAACTAAGCAAACTATTTCAAAGACTCAGTTCTCATTCCATCGCATACACGCTATTATTCCCACCAAATGCCGTAGTATCGGGAGCTAATCTATTTCACATCAAAATTTACAGTGTACCACTACAGCCTGCGAGGCCATCTAGTAATTTTTTTTTTCACGTGGCTGACGAGAAACGACGATCAAGTCCGATGAAATGGTCGTAAAACCGTTCAAAATGTCTCCCGCAAAGCCTATTTTGCCGACCACGGAAAAACCGCAGTCTGAAGCCGCAGACATGATGTGGCTGAGTAAAAGACGAACCAGTAAAAAAAATAAAAACGTTTTCGAGTTTTATCTGCAGCAACAAAACGCAACTTTGAATAAATGTTCAGATCGTAGAAGATAAACTGCCTTTTATTTCTGATTTTTTTTAAAAGTGCAACTTGTAGGATAAGGATAGGTTCAAAATTAAAAAAAAAAAAAAAAAAAAAGCGAGCGCACAGCAGGCCATGTTCACGAGCTGTATGAAGTCGATTCAAAATTGAAATACTACTGTTAATTTCGACCAATGAAATTTCGGGATGTATCCTATATCATATCTCCTGGCAGTGTTAGTAAGCAACAACATAGATTAACTACCAAATTATTATCCTATGATATCTGACGAGCAATTTCAGAGAACCGTTTTTCAATGTGTTAAAAAAGGTTTATGCGAAATTTGTAGTTAACCATTCTATCCACGGCATAATTTTTTGATTTACCATTTTTGCTAATGACATACAAGTAATAGCATTATTTAATTTTTAAATCAGGAATTATATCTGAGCATTGTAATATCTCAACAAAAAACAGTTCTCTAGTCCCGAAAAAATGGCTTCCAACTCTACTCTCATTGTCTGTTGCCTCATGCGTAGAGACCCGGAAAATTCGCGGGTTCAATGACCTCCAGGATAAACTCCACTATCCTCTACACACTCGGACAAATGCAAACTGTTCATTGGCTGTTGACTTGTGAGTCGTCTCGACTGGGCAGCCTATGATTCGATACTTCTATGAGTGAGGGTCTCTAACTGGCCCTCATTACTCCAGATTAACAGTGAACCAATGGCAAAAGCAGCACTAAGGGATAATTATTTGAATTGTAGCATTTCACGAATTGAATCCGCGAATTTTTCAAGTCTATTTTGATTAGATGACCAAAATTTTAAAATATTTTGAAAACGCTCCGGTAAAAGCGAAAAAAAAAAAAACTTGAAAAAAATACTGAACTCCATATTCTAACCTGCCCATCTTGTTAAAATTCACTAAACATCTAAGGTAATGAAGTTTCCCTTTGTCTTTGTGAACTTTGGTTCGCGCCTTCCTCCCCTGATGGCAGCGCCGTGGTTACACATTCCCGTCACATTCACGAAATCACGCCCACCAAATGCCGTACACAGAGAGCTGAGATGTTGCACGTGAGTAAAACAATGTGCGGTCACACAGACAGCGCTGTTCAAGGGAACAGCGCAGAGCGTAGCACGTGGGCAGGTCCGACCGCGCAGGCGGGGCGCAGACAACCGACCCAAGGGCCAGCCAACAATGGCTATTTAATATTTCAGCGCGCCGCACACCCTGTCTGGCGGACGAGAGGGTGTGCGACAAGACAAGAGAAAAAAGGAGGCACTTTCTGAGGGAGGCCGCATAAAAGAAGGTGCGATAATGTTTTCATTACAATGAAACGATTTAAAAAAATTATTAAGTGCTTCGTGTCCGTGGGAATTAGGTGTGGTCGATGATTCCTTAGACGTCAAACACTCTCTCGCGACGTCTAAGACTCAGAAAAAAAATTTCTTCACTTTTACAAAAGATTTTTTTTTTTTGAAACCTGTGGCCATTAAATCGTTTCTAATACTACAAAAAAGATTTAGAATTTTTTGTTGTCAATAATAGTTTGAAGCGAAAATTTGGCAGAGTGAAAAGGCCCCAAGATCACTCATATATAGAGACCGGAAAAATTCGCAGATTCATTTCGTGATAGGCTGAAATTCAAACATGTGTACAATTCCTCTGGTTCTGCTATTGGCTCGCAGTTTAACTGGAGCTCTCTGGGCCAATGAGAGACTATCGACCAAAGAAGCGTCGAATCACAAGCTACCCAGTGGAGACGCCTCACAATTTAGTACCCAATGAACACGCGTGTTTACTTGAGAAATGCAGAGGATAATGGAGGCTATCCTAGAGGTCATTGAATCCGCGAATTTTTCCGGGCCCTACTCATATACGCTCTGAAGCAGGGACGGATTAACACAATTTTTTATATACGTGTGAAAACAGGTTTTGTCACCCATATCTTTTCCGTACTAGCCCATTCTCCGCCACTGCACCAATCGTATTTATTGCGAATTGCAATTGCTTGCTTAATGCTTACTTTGCACACCAGAAGACCCAAAGGTTTGAAACCTGGGACGGGCATCTTGATTTAAGTTTCTAGTGGCTTCCCGAAATAACTCCAGACCAGTGCTGGAATGGTTCTTTACAATAGGCAATGGCCGATTCCTGTTCTATCTCTGTTCTGTGCAGTTTTGTATTACCGTATCTAGTGACATTTTTGTCAACTAGATGTTAATATTTAAAAAAAAAATACACATGCTATTGTACATTTAAAAAAAATGTAGGTGTAAATCTATATGTTCTTTTAATAATTCTTGCAATGGGGAAGATTGATTTAAAATCTTTTTTATGGACACACGAAATTACTGATTTTCACTGTATGTCATAGATAGAGACCTGAAAAAATCGCGGATTCAATTCGCGATATGCTAAAATTCAAACCAATGCTGCTTCTGCCATTGGCTCACAACTTATATTCAGGACTCTGGGCCAATAAGAAACACTCAACCAAGTCTGTAATGAATCACAGGCTACTACGTTTGGACGTCTCACATGACAGCAGCCAATGAATGTGTGACATTTGACCGAGTATACATAGAGCTGTGGAGTTCTTCCTAGCGGTCATTGAACCCGCGAATTTTTACGGTCCCTAGTCATAGAGAATTAAAAAAAAAATGGACAATAAAGGTAAATACGCAAACACACAGAAAAAAAAAACAGCCACTAAACTGCGTTTCGATGTGCGTGCTCGCTCGCGTGGAGCAGAAATACGCTGCGCTACATCGTCTGCGCTGTGCACAGCCTGTGCCAGGATAAGCGTAGAGCCTTGGGCCCGTTCTGCAACAGCTCGCGGACGGATCAGCTGGACAGTGCCGAGCTCTTCAGTTTACGTCTCTCCGTGCGACCAATAGAAGCCGAGTCCTTGGCTGCGGCGGTAGTCATTTTTGTTTGTTTTCTAAATACGTTAAAAATGGTTTCAAGTATAAAAATATCTTGTTTTATTATTACTTTGTGGTTAATTTTTATGATAGTAGCTTGGCTTCTGGGTTGTAGCCGCGTCATCGGCGAATAATTCACCGACGCTTCGGTCAACATTGCAGTGCCGTCATCAGGTTAGCAGTTTACCTACTGTAAGTAACTGCTCCCTGATAATGGCGACTGCAAACGTCGACCGAAACGTCGGTGAATTATTCGCCAAGGACGCGGCTAAAACCCAAAAGCCAAGCTACTTCAGACAATGGCCGTGAAAGCCCGCGAACCTTATTTATTATTATACATGTAAATACTACCTGTGCTGTATAATCTCGAGGAATAGTATAATTTTTAATTAAAATAGATATTTCGTAAATTGGAAAAATTCAATCTCACTGGTTTGCCATTTGTTAACGTTTCCGCGCGTTACGGAACCGTTTCCACGCAGTTGTCGAACGAGTTCAATATAAATAAGGACTGGAAAAATTCGCGGTTTCAATGACCACTAGGATAGACTCCACGATTCCCTGTGTACTCGGGCAACTATCACCTGGTCGTTGGCTACCGACTCGGGACACCTGTTTACTGCGATTCTTTTGATTAGAGACCCGTGGATTTCGCGGATTCAAAGACCTTCAGGATGGACTCCAATATCCTCTACACACTCGGGCAAATTGCCAACTGTTCATTGGCTGTTGACTTGTGAGTCGTCTCGACTGGGTGGCCTGTGATTTGACATTTCTATGAGTGAGGGTCTCTAATTGGCCCCCAGTCCTCCAGATTAACAGAGAACCAATGGCAGAAGCAGCACTAAGGTATAATTATTTGAATTTTAGCATAACACGAAATGAATCCGCGAAATTCACGGGTCTCTACTTATGATGCGATACTTCTTTTGTTGAGTGTTTGCCATTGGCATCAAGAGTCCTTCAGGTAGGTAAATTGCGGTCCAATCACTGACGCAGCATTAAGCTGAACGAGTTTGGATTCAAGCCTGTCCCGAGAGGAATCCGCGAATTTTTTCCGGTCTCTGAATATGAAGGACTCTACTCCCACGCATGTCGGCTGACGGTGTGTTCCATCCGCACCTGGCGGCTTGAAAACTGACCGAGAGGCGCGAACCGTGTGAACGGCACACCTACCCGAGGTCACACGGGGCTCGAGCAGGCCAGGACTGACGGGCGGGGGGTCAGATCGCCACGTCCCTGACCTCGTTGCAGCTGAGGTTGGCGCGTCGTGGAGAGACCACAATCTCCTGGGAGACCCTCCGGAGGGACAGTTTTTTCACAAGATCTATGAGCTGCGCGCACCTGTGGCTCCGTACCTGCTCCCTAATGGGCTGAATCGGAAGAACTCCAGAGGTGGATATTTTTCACATGGCAGTGAAACTCCCATGTGCCCCAAATGGACCTGGAATATTTACGTTATTCAGACGCGGCACAGTTCTGAAGGCCAACGGCTACGCACAGAGGTTGAGGAACCTCCGGAGGGACAAGTTTTGAGAATATCTCCTCCATTTTTGATAACCCAGCCTTCATATCCTATAAGAACCTCCGCAGGGACAGCCACGGCGAAGAGAGACCGTCTGGACGCCATGCAAAGAGCGCAGCCAACCTTTAATCTTAAAATCGCACGCTTCGCGACCCCGCCGTCGTGATGATTCGAACAAAGTGACGCGGTCGCAATCTTGTATTGACTTCTCCCACACAGCGAGTTTATGGGAACATTATAGTTCCTGGTATCGCTGTCACACGCTCCCGGCCGAGCATATGAGGAAACGGTGACAGCGCGCCGAGCTGAATATGTCTGCTTCTCTGTGACTTTATTATTATTATTTGAGGGTTTCTCCCCCCCCCCTTCGGTAAATTTGTATCGAAGGTTCTTTTGCCACCTTATGCTAGGCTCAAAATTTCTCAACAAGATTAAACATTATCTAATACCAACACACGTTCTGGACTTTCACAAACGATTCTTTTGGAAACCGATTGCCAAGAAAAATAGTTTGTGATAACACGAGAAAGCTATTTGCAAATGTGTACAAAACATGGCAGTGGTTATTTGTACATGTATTTTACTTTTTTTACTTTGATATATCGTTCATTTTTTTTAATAATTGTAGATAAAAAAATCGAATATTCAATAATTTGCCATTATTTAGTGTTAGTATGCTAACTTGTATGCTCAGTTAATACCGGAAAGCTACATATTCAGGGAACTATTTACAAGTAACTTTAAATGTTGGAGGAACTGGGACAACCCAAAGCATAAATAACAGGCAAAGAACCCGAAGCCAGTGTTACTGGGAACAGTTTTTTTGTATCGATACAGTTGTTTCTATGTAAATGTACAAATTTACAAATATCTGTAAATGTACATGAATATTTTAGTGTATTTACAAAAAAAAATACAGTTTATAATCATGATAACCTTTTATGTGATTACCATTTACAGCTCGAAAATAACGGTTAGTTAATATCTGTCGAGAAATTTTCCAGCCATACAACAAATGGAAGAGAGCTACTGGAAGAAAGTTAGAGGAAAACACCGATTTTGCTTGAAATGACAAGAAAATTAAATAACCAACTTATGTTGCGAGACCGAGATTAAAATGAAACATTCTCTGGCTTCTGTGTAGTTTTCTGCTCTGAGTCACGCGGGCCGGATGCGCGTGGATGTGGGCGGATGGAATCCAGCAAACTCGCTCGGATTCTGACACTTTCTTTCTTCACATGTAACTTTTTTTTTTGTAAATGGTACAGAAATATTTGCCCAAAATAACTGATAATTTTAAATTTGTACATTTACATGAAAACAACAACGATATCACTACAATATAGTGTTCGGATTCTTCCTCGGGAATTTACTCTTTGTGTTGTCCCGGTACCTCCAATAGTTAAATTTATTTGTAAACGGTTCCCTGAATAGCTTTTCAGTATTAACTGCGCATATGATAATTTAGTGCTTTTTTAATATATTATGCTTGAATGAAACAACAATTTAAGTATGAAATTACGCACCATATTTTTGTAATAAATCCTTAAGTTTTATCTCGAAAAACCTTATTTTATACATGCGAAAATAACCACAGCCATGTCATGTACGAAGTTCTAAATCAATGTCATCTAGCGGTCACCTACTTTAGCGCCACCTGTGGGCACGCACCATGTATACGAGTATACGTCCTACCTACGCACATACACATTGATATCGACGCTGTCGATTTGCTGATGATTCCTCTGATGTCTCAATCTTCAATGATTCGTTTTGTTTACTTCCTTACTCATCATAAATTATTAAGTATCTTTATTAAACTGTTGTATGTAGTTTTTCAGTCTCTCTATGTCAGACAGAAGATATTTAAGTGGTTTAGAAAAATAAATTTAAAAAAAACCTGTAGCTCAAAAAATATCAAAGTACAAACGGATGTTTTTATTTGCCATTATTTTTCTGTCTAAAAGGACCCCAAATTGTGTGCCCAAGGACTCCTGCATGGCCTAATATGGCCCTGGTCCCAGCGAACCACAGCCCTGGCTTCACTCAAGAGTGATCGTTGTTCATGGGTTGGGGGGAAGGGGTGGGGGAAGTCCACCGAAATCCATTGTGCGCCAACAAAGCGTCGCCGGGGAATAATCTGTAAACGCTGGCAGCAACAGATGGAGACGTCGTCTTTCCTAGATTACGTCCACCGAAAGAGAAAAGTTGAGAGGGTGAAGTTACCACTGGGGAACAAAACTCTTACATCTTGATACACGTGTTACGGGGCGACGTGTGTGTGTGTGTGTGTGTAGGTGTGTGTAGGTGTGTGTGTGTGTGTGGTGCGCGCGCTCTGTGCGTTAGCCCGCGGTATTAACACTTCTTCAGCGTCCCTCCTCGCGGCCAACAACGAACTGTTCTCTTTTACAATTCTTTTTAACGTCCTCCCGATTTGAATGCGTGATTAACTACGTTACACACGTCCGTGTTACGTCCGACCGTTAAACATAACCGCCCTGTAAACGACGCGTCGGGAATTATTCACGGACGCGTCCGCGCTTAGTCTCACGAAGGAGGAGAGAGTTGGGACGTCGACTGTGCACTGTCAGGTTTGTGGAGTTTGATCATAACATTATTCTTCCCCTGCGTATTTTTTATTTTATTTTAAAGTCTAAGAGATACGACATTATGGAGAGTAATTTGTCCGGCGAGACCGTTTACAACTAGCTAAATCCGTATTTTAAGAGACCGCGTCACATACCCGTCACCCATGTAATAAATGTTATGTTACAGGTGACACAAGACGTCTGAGAGTCAAATAACTGACTGGAAGTAATTGAACAGAGATATTTTCTGCCCTGTACATAAGAGATACGGAAGTTTCGCGCATTCGTCTGATCGCAAGCTAGAATGCAAAACTTTCATACTCTTGCACTGCTGGACCGCAGTTTATCTGAAGGACTCTGGGAAAATTTAAAACCCTCAACAAAAGAAGTATCGATAGGGACCGGATAAATTCGCGGTTTCGATGGCCTAAAGGATAGACTGTACATTACCCTGTACACTTAACGCAAGTTCATTGGCTGCTGACTTATAAGTCGTCTCATCTGGATTGTCTGTGATGCGATCCTTATTTGGGTGAGGGTTTATAACTGGTTGAGATTTGTCCAGATGAACAGTAAGCCAATAGCAAAATCATCTAAAAGGTATATGTATTTGACTTCTAGCCTATCGCCGAAATGAATCCGCGAATTTTTCTGGTCTCTAAGTATCGAATCAAAAGCACTCCAGCTGACAGGTGTCAATAGTCGGTAACCAATGAGCAGGCGTGTGCACATAGGATCGTGGAGTGCATCCTGCAGTCCCTAACAATGATCCGTCACGTCCGTCCGTCCGCAATCCGTCCGTCAGCAAGCCTAGAGACCCACGATAATCCGCATCGCACATATATAAAATACTTTTCCATTTTGATGACGCCAGCAGACTAAAAGGCTCAAATAGTGGTGAACATTTCTCTTACGTAGGTTGAGAGCTTATACCTAGGGGCATGCAGATTTCGCGAAAAGATTTCGAGACTAGCTGAAAGTTAAAACACTGTAGCATTGCCTGTGTTTCGTGATTGGGTGAGTTTCTCCCAGATACATATCGATTGTAACAACACCAATCACAGTAATTCAGTGCGAAAGTAAACGCGTCCTGAGTGGCCCGGTCAAATTAGGCAACGACTTCTCTCGCATACGGACGCCAATCACAAGGAAGAAACCTCTGGTGCGGGTATATGTTGTTGCAGTCTATTAAGCGTTTAGATCTTTTCGCGAAAAACGCCTGCCCCTACTTATACAGTTATGAACTTATAAATAATGTAAGCTCATATGTTCCCCTCTGACAACTTTGAGATCTGAGTGGTGACCATAAAACGGTATGGCGTGAAAATTAATACAAAGGTATATTGAAAGTCTCTATAGTGCTTTCAAGAATCTTTACTGGAATGTTTATGCCAAAAAATTATTCCGAAAACATGCATTTTCACGCGCCTAAAAATGTAGTTAAAAAAACAAAACCCTCAGCGTATACTTAAAGGCATTTTAATAACCGAACCCGGTCACATAACTTGAGCGGTTTTTAAAACACGTGTTTTATGACTGAAGTTTTTCACACCGTATATGTGCGTAGGTAGGCGGCGGCACATTAAGTTATTTATGTTTGCAGTTTAACTGGGAACAGAGAAAATCCACGAAATTTCTTGTTTCTACGCATGATATAATTAAAATGCAGTAAATGCAATGGTGTATACATTTAAACTTGTTTCAAAATGATAACGCTAATTCCACAGATCTAGCTACGACACGTGACAATTTTTGATGTGCAACATCTTAGCTTTCGGTATACGGCATTTTGTGGGAGTAATTTAGTGAATGGAATGGAAGTCACATGGAACGGAAATGTGTAACTATGGTGCTGCAATCTGTGATGGATGGCGTGAACCAAAGTTTACAAAGCCAAAGGGAAACTGTATAGTGTTAACTGATTAATGAATTTTAACAATTCCTTGTTGTAAATCCGTTCTAAAGCTGTGGTTTAGTATATTTTTTTTCAAGTAGTTTTCGCTTTTATCGGAACAGTTTCGTTATAAAGGTTAACATTTCACTCTGCAAATCGAATGATTCGATAGTAGACGTATCTGCTCCGGCAGCGAATGTTAGCGGCGGATGCGGAAACTACATGTGATTCGCATTCAGATACTTATTTGAAAAAAAAAAAAAAAAAACAATTTCCTTATATTTATCACGGCTATCATCATTTTAAATAAATCTACGTTAAATTTCGAGTCATAGTTTCGTATTATGTAGGGACTGGAAAAATTCGCAGTTGCAACGACCACTAGGATAGACTCCACTATTCTCTATGTACTCGGGCAACTATCACCTGGTCATTGGCTACCGACTCGGGACATCTGATTACTGCGATTCTTATGATTCGATACTTCTTTTGTTGAGTGTTTGCCATTGGCTCAGAGTCCTTCAGGTAAATTGCGGTCCAATCACTGACGCAGCATTAGGCTAAACGAGTTTGGATTCCAGCCTGTCTCGAAAGGAATCCGCGAATTTTTCCGGTCTCTAATTATATGTGTATTTTCAAACATGAGAACACATGAATTCGCCCGTTACCGAAGTCAAATGTTACGCATTTCTGGAGAGTACTTAAAGACTCACTCACATATTTTTTTTCTAACACTTATTCTCTCCCTCCCCTCTTCTCAAAAACCCGCGAACGGGAAGGCGTGTATCGACAGGAGAAGGCGGATTCGGAGCGGGGAGCAGATTTACGACTTTCCTCGTGATTCCCGGGCGAGCTGCTAGCGGCCGAAGATATTTTTTTATTTCGAGTCGGAGGGACGCGCACGGAATATTCATGAACTAGGGGGGGCCCTGGGTTGATCTCTCTCCCATCCCTACCAGAACTTTTTTTTCCTGACGTCAAATAAAAAAAAAACTGTGGGGGTTGGCGTCAGTGTGCAGCAGCCACAACCACGCACGAGCTGCAGTCTGGGCTGGCTGGCAGACCGGCGGGAAACGACAAAACGTCACCCCCGAAAGAACCAGTCCCTCCCAAAACCAATGCGGACAGCAATGTTCAAGCCCCCTACCCTCCCCGCATAGTAGACTCTTTTCTACTCTGTCCAACTCTTCTTCCAGATCCATCCTTCTGTTTTCCCCTAACCAACCTGCTTGATATTAATGCATGAATTTTTTTGCATCCCTCATGTAAGTTCCCAGGGTTTTTATTTTTACCTGTGTCTATGCACGTTTTATCTGGGCCAAACTTAACTAGTTTTAGTCTAGTGTAGTCAGGGAAGGGAGTTAGTCAGGGCTAAAACGTTGTTATGGCTGGGAAATCCCCTCCTAGCACATTATGCATGCTACACCGAGAGAAAGGTTTGTTTGCCTCAACAAAATATTTGTTTGTATATAGCGAAATAAATATATTTTGGTAATTGAAACAAATACTTTGTAGTAGGAAAGATTCTGTTCACCCAACAAAATTATTTTGTCAACTCAAATGTATATTTGGTTAGGTGTAACAAATCATTATTGTTACTTACCGAGTTTGGTTAAGCTAACAAAATATCTTGTTCCACCAAGTAAATATTTGTTTCGCCATGTATAATCAAATATTTGTTTGATTCAAACAAACCTTTTTCTCTGTGTACCCTTCCTGCATGGCTTAAACCCTGCATGAATAGAGCGTATGGGCTTCGGCCTGAGACGCACTCAGTCTCCCTCCCTAACCCGGAACACTCCCAAACACACTAAGTTTTTAGTTAGGTGCAGTCTTTGCGGCAAGGTGCGTGACTTCAACGTGACACCAGCTAGGGTGTGCCAGAGCGGCGCCTCTCTGCCTGGGCATCCACGTGTGTCATCCCGGAGCGCCCGGCAGTGTCGGGACTGGAGGTCCGTCACAGCTTTGAATATATATATATACTGTATAGAAGTCGCCAGCCCAGGTTAACATTTATAATACGGTTTTGAGGTAGTTGGTTAATTCACCGCCGCAATCGCCACCATCTCTAGGGCATCGACTCGTGGTGGTCCCTGGCGGACAAGTGTCGAACTCTTCAAACACCCCTTCCCCCTCCCGTTGAACGACCTTGAGCTGCAGTGAATGATAGGTGGAGGGTGCGGGGAATGACAGCGGGCGACAGAGCTGCGCTCTAACGTGTAAATAACAACTAAGACGATACAGGGCGTTACGGCAGCGCACTGCAGCGGTGAAGTTCCCAAGCTGCTCATCATACGCTTTTGAAAAACGTAGAGTAAATCCTATCCACTCGCGACTTCTATACAGTATATATATTCAAAGGTCACAGCGACTCCTGTTTCTGCTTGAAGCACGCGACCGAGAGAGGTTCGTCCTCCCTGAACCTCAATGGTTTCCCTGAAACCACTCGAGGCACATGCTGAGACGGATCCTCGCTCACCACGGGGAGCATAATCAGAGCAAGGTGAGGTTAAACTGTTGCGCCATGTTCTTTTTGTTCATGAAAACATTGACCGCCGCATTAGGTATAATGAGTAGAGACCTGCAAAATTCGCGGTTTCGATGGCCTTCAGGATAGACTGCACATACCCCTGTACACTCGGGCAAATAACGCAAGTTCATCGGCTGCCGACTTGTAAGTCGTCTCAGCTGGTTTGTCTGTGATTCGATCCTTCTTTGGTTGAGGGTTTATAACTGGTTGAGATTCGTCCAGATGAACAGTAAGCCAACAGCAAAATTATCTAAGAGTTATATGTGTTTGAATTCTAGCCTATCACCGAATGAATCCGCGAATTTTGCAGGTCTCTAATAATGAGCAATATTTCGGTAATTGACTAGTAACAGCACGGTTACTATTAAATGCTCTATCTTCACTCTTCCAGTAACGTTATGGTATATGGCGTATGTATTTAACGATTCCTTTCCCAATTTCTCTTCTGAATCGTGTTGTACGTGACCATGTCTAATGACTTCGCCAATTAGCTATACAGAAAAAAACATTAAACGTGTGATGTGTACGTTAAGTTGAGTGTGATAAAACAAGGCACAGTTAATGCGCCATTTGCAAACAGATCAAGGTTGTTTAAAGGTTTCTGATCGTCCGAGAGCGGAAAAATTCGCGGATACGTTTCCCCATAGGCTAAAACTCTAATACATACACCTTTAAGCTGCTTTTTCTATTGGCTCCATGTTTATCTGGACGACCTAAGAAGCCATAGAAGTATCGATTTACGGGAAAACCAGCCGAGACTACTCACTAGAACCGAAGATTCGCGGATTCATTTCGCGATAGGTTAGAATACAAAATTAGTTTACCTTTATGTTGTTTCAGTGATTGGACCACAGTTTACCTGAAGGACTCTTAAGTCAATGGAAAACCCTCAACAAAAGGATATATCGAATTACAAGCATCCCAGTTAACATGTGTCACGAGTCAGAAGTCAATGGGCGGGTTTAATCATAGATGATCGCGGCGTTCTTCCTAGAGGTAATTAACACCGTGAATTTTTCCAGTCCCTACTACTGACAAGTCAGCAGACAATGAACTGGCATTATTTGCCCGAGAATACTGAGAAATGTGTAGTTTATTGAAACCGCGATTTTTTTTTAGAGTCCTTAAACTGTTAGAAAATGCAGAAAAATTACGGAATTTTTAACGAAGAAATTAACTTAAGTAAACTAAGAGTTCTTTGTAATATTTCAGATAACTGAAAATTCGTAAAAACTAAGTCATATTTATAATTCCTAGTTATATAAACAGGGTAAATAGGCAAGCGCAAGGAATAAGGGTGTTCTTGCTGTCGACTTGACAAGTATTTGTATGTTCTTGTTGGTACAGTAAGATTATTCTCGTGGATTCATGTTCAACGCGAATGAAACCAGTACTTGAAAACTAACGAAGATATCAGTAAATTTAAGACAGATATCTGGATAATTTGTAACCAGCGTCCTTCGAAAATTTAAGGTAATTTTTAACTGTGAACACACAGGCGTGGATATTCTACCTACCGTGTTTCCGTAACCCCTGGTACCTATTTCACTCGCGCGTTTGCAAGCGCGAACGATATTGGTAGCTGCGGTAGTATTTCTTTTTCCAATACACTTATATACCAAACGTTGTTGATTATTTAGTTCCCTGTTTCTAAAGTCTTAATAAGCTGTATATTCTAAACAAAAGTATTCATGTTTATCTCGACAATATAAAAAAATTTCACTTCAAAATCACTCATTTCGCACCGAATTCACTCCAAGTAAACATCAAACACCAGGTTAAGTGAAACTACAGTGATTTTGGATTGAGTGCCAGGGTTACAACGTTGTGATAATAAAAATCACGGCACTACTCAGCGCTATTAGGAAACGCGGAAACGCACAAACGCTGAACATCGTAACCACGCCCGTTCCGGTTTACAAAAGGCAGTGTTTGGAAACACGCTTCAACGATAATGAATAGTGATATATTTTATGATTTTTATTTCAATTTTTTTTTACATAATTTACACAATCACACTAAGGTTTTCTGGAATTTTAACAGTCACACAAGCAAGCTTGAGCGTGGGTAATACTACTCGACGTAGTATAACTCACGCACAAGCTTGCAAACTTAAAAAAAACTACAAAAATACAAAAATAAAATAATGAAAACCTTAAATGTTTGAAATGTAATTTTAAGAGAAAGTAGAATTTTGGTTAAATACAAAATTAATTGATTATAAAAATTCTAAATTTAAATCATGATAAAATTAAATATGCATGGAAGTATAATACCAGAGAAAATAAAACAACCCTACTCAACTATAAGAGATATTTCATCATTACTTAAATTATCCAGCGAAATATTGATATTTGTTTGCATATTAGGTACTTTTTTCAGGGAGACTAGCTAAAATATTTGGAAGCAAAAGTTCAACAGATCTCTGAGAAGTGGTTTTATAACAAAGAGGAATACTTAAAATTAATTTCCGATAGAGCCACATACGTTAACTGATTTTCACTTGTATGCTTACAGGTGTTTGCAGCTCTAACGTAAATTATTTTAATACAGTGTAATTTCAATTGAGAAAAAAAATTGGTTGTCTGTAAATCCGTTTTACGGACGATAGTTTAACGTGACAACGTCATAACAAAACATTGATGAAATGATTGCATACTTTTATGAATAAATTGAATCATTTTTATTGATTTAACACTATTTTGTATGGATGCAAAGAAGTCGTGAAATGAAATCTACAATTTAATTGATAAATTCACTTTTATTTGAACTCATTAATTCAAATAGTTTATTACTTTACCGAAGAGATTATTTTAACTATAACTTATATACATGTTTGCTATTTAGCTTCTTCCAATCTGTGTTATTCTGTTGATAGGACGATGATAGGAAAAGTAGGAAACGAATGGGAGTGTTTCTAGTTTAATGTGCCTCGAAAAAGTCAAATCGATGGTTGTTCCAATCGAGTGGAAGAGAGATAGATGCGGCGCAAGCGTACAGTGAGCGTAACGTGACAAAGCGTAACGGGTACAATGTGCGTTGCGGGACACTTTTTCGTGCGTGCAGCCGGCGTTCGTAGATTCATTATACGTTGTCACGTCAAAAAAACGTGGCGTTTGATCGAACGCGTGAACGGAAAGGGGAAACGGAACGCCCCGTTCAACGCCGCACGGTGCGCACAGGGTGCGGCTAACGGACCGAGCCTGTCCCGCCCTCGACCTGCTCGGTAATAAGGCAGCTGCGCCTTCCAGCCGACAGCAGCCAGCGGAAAGACTCGTGGGCGAGTTGCCATAAACGGGGAGGAGGCGAAACCTCGCCCGCTCACACTTACATGGAAATTAGGGCTCAATAGTCCTCACCCCGAGACACCCGCCCCCCCCCCCCCCTCTTCCTCTCCGAAAACCTTCTTTGCCAAGACATAACCTTTCCCTGTTCGAGCAGGAGTGTCCTTTCTGCAAGGTCGGACACAGGTAGGGCGTGCCCCGTTCTGAAGAGACACGCAGATGGGAGACCAATGGCGGCTTCAGGATGACTTTTTCGGGAGGGGTTATCGCACAAAGAAAGGTTGTAGTTGCAAAAAAAAAATGAAAGTGGTCAGATAGTGGCATTGGAATATTATTTACAAATCACTGGATTCAAATACAGAACCTTAGTGGCTCCACGCAACTTTTGATGGGATAAAAGGTTTAACATATGAATAGAGACCCGCGAATTTCGCGGATTCATTTCGTATTATGCTAAAATTCAAATAATTATACCTTAGTGCTGCTTCTGTCATTGGTTCTCTGTTAATCTGGAGGACTGAGGGCCAATTAAAGACTCTCACTCAATGAAATGTCGAATCACAGGCCACCCAGTTGAGACGACTCACAAGTCAACAGCCAATGAACAGTTGCCATTTGCCCGAGTGTGTAGAGGATATTGGAGTCTATCCTGGAGGTCATTGAGTCTGCGAAATTCACGGGCCTCTACATATGAAATTAAATATTTAACTAAACATAAATATACACTAATCAATAAAATTGGTCTCGGGAGGGGCTATATCGCCCCCACCGCCCCACTTCTGGAGCCGCGCTTGCGGGAGACAGTCCCGGCGATGCTGAGCTCTTCCATTTACGTCGCTCCGTGCGACCAATAGAAGCCGAGTACCCGGCTGCGATGGTAGCCATGTTTATTTGTGTTCCAAATACGTTAAAAATTTGTTCGAGTACAAGAATGTCTGGTGTTATATTAAAACTTCGTCGGTTTTTTTTTAAATTATTATTTATGAAAATTCTGACCATGCTATGATTTCGAAGCTTTGCACACACACATTATATATATATATATATATATATAAAATTATTTTTCGTAATCTCTAAATGCGTTCTCATTGGTTTCCATTTGTTACGTTTCCGTGCATTGTGAAAGCAGTAGACGCGATAGTGAAAAGTTCCGGAAGATATTCCTGTTTCCGTTTCCGTACCATTACATTGCAAGAGACTTTGTTTTGATTAAAAATGTCTAGGTTTCCATCGTGATTATTTGGTAATTATCACATCATTGCAAATATTTGCACAAATAATGTTTATAATATATAATTCAAAATCCCAACACACCATAAACATTATCCCATGTAATCAAAATTTAGTTTCACTTTCCCCCCCACCCCACCCGAACGGTAAAATCAGAGTATTTTTGGCACGTATTTTGTACACAGTGGAAGACTGTTTAGAATTCACTTTAACCTTGAAAAGCCGCTAGAAAATGCACCGCTGTTTCTTTTTTCAATCTGTCATCCACACACACACACACACACACTCTCTCACTCTCTCTCTCTCTCTCTCTCTCTCTCTCTCTCCCTATCTTATCCATCCTTTTTCTTAATACCCACGATATGGAAATACTTTAACGATATTCGTTAGGAGAGCTATTATTTCTTGAAAATAAATTTGTCATTTAACGAACTTTATCAAAAAAAATGTTCACGTGCCGAGGTAAAACACTTTAATAGCCGCTAATTTTCGTTTGCAGCGAGGACTTAAAAGCAAGATGAATTGTTCTAGTTAAAAAAAATAACTGCTACATCACTTTATAAGTTAAGATCCTTGCCAAATCGTACACTAGGTATCTTCTGCAACATCTAAACGAAATTGAATGCAGAAAGCAAAATATCAAGTTTTGCAAGAAAACATAACACTATAAAGTCTGGTTTACGCCTTTAAAGTTGGGGCTTAACAACATTTTTATTTTAAACAATACAGAAAGTTTTAAAGATGAAACTATTGAGCTTCTGGATTATGTTTGATTGAATGAATTTCTACAACGACCGCGAAATTTGTGGCTGTAGAAAATTTATTTCGTTCAAATAACTAGGGGTAGTAACACGTCACAGAATTATGTGGAAAATAAAGAGGTTACTCCCAATTATTTAAATAAAATAATTTTGCTGTATCAACAACATTTAGGGTGGTTAAAGAACTTCAATTAAATATAATCCAGACGTCAAGTGTTCTATCGTAAATACGTTCTCTATTATTTTCAATAAAATGGTTGTTCAGCCTCAACTTCAAAGGTGTATACCAGCCTTGGAAAAATTTTAGACCATAAGTCGTAAAGAGGTTTTAAACTTAATTTGTCGCGATAAACCTACAGCCGAAGTTTATCGGTCGAATTCAGTCTTATCCTGTAATGCGTATCAAAATCATTTAATATATATCCTCAGAAGTCAGCAAACACAGACATTATCTGCCAGATAATAATTTAAAATACAGATTAAAATGAATATCAGAAACTAACTTATGCGTAGGGACCGGAAAAATTCGCGGGTTCAATGACCTCCAAGATGAACTCCATAGTTCTACATACACTCGGTCAAATATCACCCACTCATTGGCTGCTGTCTTGTGAGACGTCCCAACGTAGCAGCCTGTGATTCTATAAAGCTTTGGTCGGGCGTTTCTCATTGGCCCAGAGTTATCCAGATGAGTTGTGAGCCAATAGCAGAGGCAGGGCTGAGTTATTACTATTTATAATTTAGCCTATCGAGAAATGAATTCGCGAATTTTTCCGGTCTCTACTTATGTGTTGTATGACATCAGTTATTTTTATATATTTTTTCGTTTGTGCTTCACATTGCTAAAATAATGTGGAAAAAAATTTATACATTATCTAAATTTTGTAGTATTTATTGGTGTTAAAATTTTGTTTGTTTGAAAAGGAAAATATCATACCATATTTCTGAGTTAGTCGTTAAATCCTCCGTAACGGAAGAAAAAACCGCTCGCGCTACACGTGGCCACCACGCCGCGGACAGGTCAAGCCACTCTCTGCTAGTAGTTCGCCCAGCCGCCACGTCGCGCGCCGCGGCAGCACCTCCCGGCGGCGGAGACTTCAACGAACGGGAAGGGCAGCTACCTCTCTCCCTGCGCGCTCGGGACAAGAGCGGGCCAAGGCAACGCGCGCAGTAAACACATGCGTCGTGCACGTCAGCATATACAGCAGGCCCCCACCCGTGGGTTTCCTAGGACGCGGTGATGCAAACGCGGCTTTAGTACAATGTTTCACTCTAGATTGCGTTGAGAATTTGCTAACACAATATTTATTTAAAGACATTAACAGTGTAAAATTATTGAAATAATAATTTGCGCTGATTTTTTTTTAAATATTGAATATTATAATCCCACCCCCTTCAATATTCAAGTATTTTTTCATTAATAAGTCGTACAATAATTTTACACATTGTTAAAAATAATATATTTACAAATACCAGCTAAATTGATTTCTAATAAGAATGGCGAATTTTAACGAATATCCCGTATAGTATATTTGTTTACATGTAAATTATATGCATTAATAACATTATACCAAAAATTATAAACAATTAAAAATATTGTAATTTAGAGTCATATAATTTAAAATTAAAAAAATATTCAAAATGATTGCGTGGAGACCACACATACAAATCAATTCAATGTTGCAACAACATCATATCAAGTTAAATAGTCTGCAGACTGTCCTGGTTGTACATACTTGAAAACCATTTTTTTTTTTTATTATGATGACCCTTTTCAGCGTACAACGCACGCAAACGTATCAGCAGCAACGATGCAACGCCTGGAATGCAGGCAATACTTTGTACACTCAATGTTTGAGGCCGAATGGCACTAGGACGAAAGGCACTAGGCCGAAATTTCGGTCAAATGACTTTCGGCGTGCGGTTGGTGCCTTCCAACAATTTACGGCGGGGAACGCACACCAATTGATAGTAGAGCTGGATAAACAGACATCACAGTAAATGCGTTATTCTTGTAGCTCGCTTTTATGATATACAGGAGGAGTCTCACAGTTATGGTGAGTACAAGTGGTGAACTCTCACACAGAAGAAGACTATTTTCTGTATTTTAAGAAGAGATTCCGTTGTACACCAGTTGCCAGGAAGTAATTTGTAATACTACCAAAATGATACTGTAACCTTGTACAACACATGGTTGTGGTTATTTTTTTCGTATACAAAATACGTTTTTTTGAGATAATACGGAGTATTTCTTACGAAAATTAGTGCATAATTTTGTATTTCAAATTTATTCACTCATGCATAATATTTTTTAAACCAAGGGGAAAATAACTGAATATTTAATAATTTTACATTATTTTGTTTTTATTATGCTTATTAGCGTACTCAGTTAGCACTTGAAATCTATTTAAGTAACGGTTTAGAAATAACTTTTAACTATTGGAAGTACTGGGACAACACAAAGAAACTGAGCCCAGTAGTACTGCGAACACTATTTTGTAGTGATACAGTTGTTTTCACGTGAATTTACAATATATGTAATTTTATATGAGTATTTCAAATTCATTTTCATATCTATATATATATATTTACATTAATATATATATATTTACATATATATAGTGCAGGCAAAAGCATCCTGTTGCGTATCTGTGAACCCCGAAGTCTTACACGTCATATTTTTGTTACATTACTAGTTTTGAAGGGCTATTCTGTAAATTTAAGACTATACATCCTTTGCATTTGTTGTACTGTCTCAATTAATTGAGACATATATTTACTAAGTGCTTTATAATGTGTGAAAACAGTGCGCTAGTTTTGTAATTGTTATCATTTGCACGAATGTTACAGCGATCAATAGATACACCTAGCAAATCTATATTAAAATAATTTTTACAGATAAATAAACGTTAAGAAAGGTTTAGAGCTGAATGTAGAGAAATGTCCCTAAACTTAACATTGATGACGAGAAAATTAAAATAATCCGCATCGCGTTGGAGACACCAATGTAAGGCCAGCGAACACCAATTGGCGTAACGCATTTTAGTTTTCAGCTGTCGAAAGTAGTCAGACAATATAATTAGGGATAGGAAAAATTCGCGGGTTCAATGACCTGCAGGATGAACTCCATAGTTCTACGTACACTCGGTCAAATGCCACCCACCCATTGGCTGCCGTCTTGTGAGACGTCCCAACGTAGCAGCCTGTGATTCGATAAAGCTTTGGTTGGGCGTTTCTAATTGGCCCAGAGTCATCCAGGTGAGTTGTGAGCCAATAGCAGAGACAGCACTGAGGTGTAACTATTTGGATTTTAGCCTGTCGCGAAATGAACCCGCGAATTTTTCCTATCCCTAAATATAATGTCACCTTGCGATTCACGCACGTGCAGAAAGTATTGCCTTGTTCCAGGCGTTGTATCACTTATTTGTAGAGACCGGAAAAATTCGCGGATTTATTCGGCGATAGGCTAGAATTCAAATACATATACCTTTAAGATGATTTTGCTATTGGCTTACTTTTCATCTGGACGAATCTCAACCAGTTATAAACCCTCACCCACATAAGGATCGAATCACAGACAAACCAGCTGAGACGACTTACAAGTCGGCAGCCAATGAACTTGCGTTATTTGCCCGAGTGTACAGGGGTATGTGCAGTCCATCCTGAAGGTCATCAAAACCGCGAATTTTTCCGGTCCCTACTTATTTGACACTTTTGCGTGCGCTGTAGGCCAAAACTGTGTAAGGGCGTTATTTTTAATTGTGTCATTGAATGTAGCACGCAGCAAGAGTGTACTACGATATGTTTATGTAAAAGATCTCAAAAAATGTATTTCCAAAAGTTTGAAACGTGTGAATAACTTAGGGCAGCCCTGGAATCGTAGTTTAATTTAAAAATGGTTTTCAACATTTTACACAACATTTTTCAAACTGGTTTTTCAGGATGAATACTATCTTTTTGAACTGAGCTAAGCTTTAAATGACCAAATAAATAAACATTATTTTAACGTCAATAAGGCATTAATCACCTCCCGATATATTTTGAGTGAGTTATCTAACAACCTGATTTTAGCACGGAAATCATATAAAAGTATGCATGTATAAATGTGGTTATTTGCAATGCCTGATTGTGGATTAAAACTTTATAAATTGACATTTTAATCATTCATAGTATTGTATTACTAATGTGACACACTGCATTTTACATCAGTTTTACTTTGTAAATAGTTTTTTTTTATGTCTCTGTGTTGAGTGTTACACCGTATGAAATATTCATGGACCTAAATTGAAAAACTTGTATTTTTATTATTTTTTTAAATAGTTATTCTACGTTCTAAATGTTGTTGCTTGTATGTGAGGTATTCTCTTAATTTGGTTTATCAATTTTTTCAAAGTGGCAAATAACATTATTTGTATGTTGTATGTTTTTTTTTCGGTTTAAGTGAGTAAGTGAATTGACCTACGACTAAGTATAGGGTACGGCAAATCATTCATCGCATTAACCTCTAAGCTAAGACAAGCAAGTATCAAAAAACACTCTGAATTTGTAAGAGAAAAAAAGTGTAACTTACTCCACATGATTAAAAACTTTTAAAAATGGTTCCATTTGAGTCAGAGAATTTCTATCAGTGCCTAATGATCACAGATTTACCAGTAGTTTTCTCTTGTAGCTAAGATAATTTCGCTGATTAGATTCTCATGAAATTTCAATGGTTCTTTTTAAGAGGGTAACAGCACTTAAGTCAGGTTTTCAGTTGCTATAATTTTGTTCTTTGGTTCATATCCACCAGTGGTTTTTGCTTCCAAAAATTGTTGTTATTCTTCTTGCAAAACTAAAAACTAAAAATTATTTTCAAATGAAAAAATATTTTAATATTTGGGTACATAATTTAACTGATGAAGAGATGGCTTTAGTATTGAAGTAAGTTTTATATATTGTTATAACTTTGTACCCGTACTTTACTTAAATACTAATTTTTATTTAATTATATTTTCATTTATTCATGTAACAATGTTATAATTTATACGTTTTTTGTTTATACATATTATTGAATTTTAATAAATTGCACTTTTTAAATTTCATCTTTATATATCTAATGTAAACTTTCTTAGGTTATATTTTATATATTTATTTCTCAGTTATTATAAATTTACAAATGTTTACAATCGTCAAAATACCGCATGTAATTTGAAGTGACTAGATGCACTCACATACAAGCTTGCCTTCGTGAGTGCTAAATTTCCTGGTTAATTAAGTGAATATTGTTAACAAAGTGTATAAAAAATGGGAAATATTATTATTAATATTATTATTATCTAGCGCCAGACTAGTCCCTTGTTGCAGAGAATGCCCTAGGGGCATCGCTCACATCGCTGTGGAAGATTCCGGACACAGCCCCAACTCCGAAACGAGGGAGGGGGTGGGGTGGATGAGGTGATTGTAGGGTGGAGGGGTGGGTGGGGGGAGGATGGAGAATCGAAACGTACAAATCACGAGAACCTTCGGCCGAACCTTGGCGAATGCGCTCTTCGGTAATGATCGGGCCCTCGAGCGGTGTGGGGTTACCAGGATCTCGCCGTATCTCCGATGGCGCGCGCCAAATGGTACAAGCACGTTCCAGCTAACGCGAACGTTTTTGAGTTCAAGACGTTTCAAAGGAGTCGACTCTAAACACAGATATTTGTGACGACGTTAAGTATCTTATGTTACTTAATAGCCACTACGTAGACAGTATAAAATTGCTTTGTTTGCAATATTGATAAAAAAAATATATTTATTTTACGGCGGTCACTTAACACTATTATTCAGTACCTAAATATATGTTACACTATTGGAATCACAGCGTAAAAAACTCAAAACAAGTAGAATATCACTGTAAAATTGTTAAAACGGCTCAAAATTATTCATAGTTATGAAATTTCAAACATTTTTTCACCCATTGGTATTCCACAAGATTTTTTTGAAATTTATTATGAAGTGCTTAAGTGGGATTTCGTGGCAGCCATTGACTTCAACAGTAGGTAAAAGACTGTTTGAAACAAAACAAAAAAACAATAGTGCGTGGAGTCCCTCCGCGCGGAAGAAGTGAAACTTCACTGTTTACTTCGCTTTAATAGCAAGAATACCACGCGCATGTGCTTGGGATCTACCGACTCACTCTCTTTCTCTCTCCTACTTTCTACCTTTGTGTATCTTTCTTTCTCTCTCCCTCTTGCGTTGGAATATTGGACGCTACTCGTTGCTAATGCTCGCGCTGGCCTGTAGCAGGTATACTACGCGCATGCGTTCGAGTGCCACGCATTCACTCTCGCTCTGTCTCTTTCTATTCCCCCTCCCCAGGAGCGTTGAACGTTTAACAGTGATTTCTCCATGGTAGCGTTAAACGTTTAACGCAACCTTGTTGGAAGTCGCATTAGAAGTTTCACTTCAACAAAAATGTTCGTGTTAGCTGGGACGCAGTGTATCTCCATGACAGAGCCTTGGCTTCGTGAGTGAACTGTCGGTTGTAGAATACGGCGACGCACCTTCGAAGCCAAGGTTAAACGCCATGCCCGGGGGGAGGGTAGTTTGCGTGTAAAATAGCAAGTGCGGGATGCGGTTTCGTTCCGTTTCGCCCGTCTGAACACCCAGCCCCAGCGCTGAATGGTAATTTGAGAGGGAGGAAGTAGTTTGATTTTTTTTTTATTATTCACAAACCAGGAACTGGGTGTGGTGCATCGGAAAACCCTAAATACATCAGCTATAAACGAAATAGAACTTGATATGATGTCACACAAAATATAAAAAAAAAATAACTTGGCCTCTTTTCTCATTGATATCTAATGTACGTGTTAGGAAATTCTTTCCCATTGTAAGAGTTTATTTACCAATAAATGATATGTTTTTCATTTAATTTTGATTTTAAATAAATTGGTACGTTAATTTTTATTGCTGCAATAAATAAATTGCTCAAATTCCTTTATCACTATGACTTCCATCAGCTATAGCAGCCCCTACTCCAGTATCTTCTCCTGTTAATTCATCAATTCTTGTTACTGCTGGTGTTTATTTAATGAATTCGATTTCATTCAATACATATTGTTGATCTCTTTCTTTCTTATTAATATTTTGTTCATTAACTACTATGTTTACATTTGAATTTTGTGATAATTTGAATAAGACCATAAATTGATTATTGCTTTATCTACTTTAAGTCAGTTATGCTTAATACTATCAACTTTATCTTCTGAATGCATCCATTTTTTCGCTTTTTTCATTTGTCAAGATATACTTTATATAAAGCTTTATTATTTATTATTCATTTATATAATTATTGTCAAGATAGTCATTTTATAAGTCATTTATTTAGTCAAATGCCTTAAACGTCTTTAGGTTTTTCATTTGGTAGACTTTGTTTATGTAGGTTTTCTCCTTATATGGATTTTAATCAAATAATTAATTTCGATATTTTTTATTGTATATATTAGCTTTTTCTTCTTATATATATATTTTTTCAATTTGGTCTTAACTTTTCGCTGGAGGTCATTAGAGATGATATCAATGCAACAACTATTAACAGGGATTTAAGGAAATTGCCTATAGTAAGGAACCTTCGCGTACTTTGTGTGGAGTTATTTCAAGAGCATGAATAACCAACACCAAGCTGGTCAGGACCGAAATTTAAGTCCGGAGCCTTCCGAACGAAATTCTAATATCTTCCCATTGAGCCATCTTATTTGGAAAGACGTCAGTCGTAAAAAAAGGGGGTTTGTCTGTAAAGTCAGTTTACGGACGATAATTTCACGTGATAACGTCATAAGAAAACATTGATGAAAAATTGCATACTTTTTAATTTGCAAATATTATTTTCAGTTTTTGCACATTTAATTTAAATAATTTGTTTAAACATAATCACGAACAATTAGTTAAAAAAAATCCCGCCTTAACCTGTTTGATATTATAGAAGATTTTCTCGCACGCGGTGGTTGGCCGGTCCTTGCACGCTCGGCTCAGGCGGAACGTGACAATGAGTCATGCTTTTTTCGTGCGTGAAGCCGGCGTTTATCGATTTATAAGACGTTATCACGTCAAAAATACATGTAAGTCTTTCAGTACAAGCCAGAGATGAGTAACATCTAACATAGGTAACGAGCAAATTCAGTGTCCTCATGTTGCAAACACGCTTATAATACGAAACTCGAACAGGAAATTCAAAGTAAAACTCTTTAATAATAATACCGAGCGTGATAAATACACCTATAAGCAAATTGTGTTTTAAACTACAATTATTGACGCGAATCACACGTAGTTTCCACACACGCCAGTACAATTCGTGGCCGCAGCAGCTACGCCTACTATCGAATCATTTGATTTGTTGACTCAAATTTTAAATTTTATAATGAAACGACTCCAATTAAAATATTTTTAAAAATGAAAAAAACTACTAAACCCAGCCTTTGGACCTAATTTTTACAAGAAATAAGGAATTTGATTAAAATACTGTCCATCTTGTTAACATTAATTAATTCTTTACTATAACTTTCTCTTTGGCTTTGTGAACTTTTGTTCACGGCATCCGCCACAGATGGCAGCACCGTGGCTACACATTTCCGTTCCACGAGACTTCCGTTCCATTCACGAAATCACTCCCACCAAATGTCGTATACCATATAAAGGTCTGAATTGGAACTCGCAGTATAACTCATTTATTATAAGCCACGCTTTACTGCAAAAAATGCCTTATGCATAGGGAGCAGGAAAAATACGCTGATTAAATTACCTCTAGGCTAGCCTCTATTATCCTCTGCATTTCTCAAGTAAACACGCGTGTTCATTGTGTACTAAATTGTGAGGCGTCTCCACTGGGTAGCTTGTGATTCGACGCTTCTTTGGTCGATAGTCTCTCATTGGCCCAGAGAGCTCCAGTTAAACTGCGAGCCAATAGCATAACTAGAGGAATTGTACACATGTTTGAATTTCAGCATATCACGAAATGAATCCGCGAATTTTTCCGGTCTCTACTTATACATGTTCAGCGTGACATGATTGGTAATGAGCATTGCTGAAAAAATAGCACAGGAGCAATGTAACATTTCTGTAATATGTGCATTGTTAGAAATTATAAGGGACTCTTAAACGAAGAATTAATTTCCAATATACGAATGTAGTTCTGAAAACTCTGCATCTGCCTATAGAAAATAAGGCGGATTCATAATTCGTTGTTAACAAGACAAACCTGCGCATGGAAGAATTTTGACTGTTTTATTGAAGTTGAACAAGTTTTCTAAGGTTATGATGGAACTACAAATTTATTCGAGTGATTTCATGTTCGAAGTAAGTACATAAACCTAACCCCCGTAAAATAACAAAATTATCTGTAGAGCTAAGAAAACCTCTCGATAATTTGTAACAAGCTTTCTTCGTAAATTTAAGGTAAAGGTTTTTGAACATACTGTAAATTTTTTCGTAAATGTAACCTAAATATTAACATAAAATTTGTACATTTACATGAATACAACTGTATCATTACAAAATAGTGTTCGCAGTAATACTCGGTTCGGAATCTTACCCGGGCATAAAGCTTTGTGTTGTCCTAGTACCTGCAATAGTTAAAACTATTTATAGATCGTAACCTGAATAGCTTCCCAGTATTTAATGTGCACCCTAATAAGCACAATAAAACAATATAAATTCCAGTTAATGATTATTCGATAAACATTTCCATGGTTTGAAAAATTATGCTATAATGAACCATCAATCACTGTAAGTATAACCAATTTGCGTACAAAATACTCATTATTATGTGTTGTACAAAGTTACAATAGCTTTCTTGTAGTATTAAAAATTATTTCTTGACGGCTTGTTTCCTAAGGATACCTATTTGTAAAAGTACATATTTTTTTTCTTTGTAGAATCTAAGCAGGGTTCTATCTTACGAACCTGTTTTTCATTGTAAACAGTGTTAAACACCCAAGTGGAAGGACGAAGAGTGTTTTTGTTGTAGACTTCAACAGGTTTTGAAGTTGTTGTGAATACTTGAAGATAATACTTATGATATTATTTTCAAAGTAAGTTTACTCAGCGACCGCCTATTTTACGAACGCGTTCGTGATTTTACAAAGATTAACTGTACAATTTGCGACCAGCGTTCTTCAGAGAGAGAAAATGACAACGTGCCGACGCGACTGCATACAGTGTTTTGAAGGACAACCTGTCGGTAGATTTCTGTGAAGACTCTGGTAATAAGAGGTGGTAAACTTCCCGCGACTGGCATAGCTTCCGTCATGTATGCGGCCTTACGACCCGTTAAAGAAACAAATAACTCCCTCTGTCGGCGGCAAGAATGCAGCGGTGATAACTTTTACAACTCACAAGACTTCCTCCTATCACGCATCGAAGGTTTAAGAGCCTCATAACTGTTACCTGCAGTTATGTCGTTGGCTCAATGGAAAAAAATTAACGCAGTTGAGTTTTTTTTTGTGTAGCAATCTCAGCAAAGTCATTTGCGACACAGGTAATGAAATTTTAATGTTCGTTTTCGTTGACAGGTAAGACAACATCATTAGGCGGCTATTTTTATCCAAAGGAAGAGTTTAATTGAGTTACATTAAGTGTCCTTCAAATAAGATTGGATTTGGTAAATATTATTGCCATGTTCAGAACCATAATTGGTCGAAAAATAATTAAAAATTGATTATTATAAAAGAGTATTTTTTTCTTTTAGGACGCTACACTTGGGCATAAAAGGCGATGAAACGAAATTTCCGGTTTATAACTCCATCTAGTTAAGTATAAACTAATTATTTAAAAGACAAATCGATGCTAGTTGAATATCTTAAAAGTTAAATGTAGACTGAAAAAATATTGATGTAAAATTAAATTCACATCACTTAACACATATTTGATGTACTTTAACTAGAATGATGGTCGAATTCCCAAATACTTCTAAGTATTTATTTGTGCATTAATACACAATTTTTTATATATTTTCACATTCAATATGTTTAATAGACCTAACAAAAAATCTACGACCACAATAATGAACATATTTCCGGAAACCTAAATATTGAGAATGCTTCGTGTGACTTTGCACCAGGAATATGAGCACTAGGTTGACCTACATGCTTTAATCAGGTGAATATTCGCCTTTGTGAACGGCAAGCATAAATCATCTTTCTAAAAATATGCCTCTTGAAATTAATCTGTGATGGTGAGGTTTCAAGGTCTTTTTTCTTCATTAAAAGAGAATCCTCGGAAGAGTCGTAAAGTTCAAGATTATATAGTTACTGTACCCTACACAACACTTAGAAAACACACTTTAGGCGATTTTTAGAAATAATTTAAACCACAAATATTTTACTTTGCGTTGATACGTTAAGAGTTTGTTTAGGTTTGGATTTTGCGCTAGAGTGCAATGGAAAGTCAATTAAATATCTCAGACTTTAGGGTATCATAATAGCATATAATTTCCCCAAAATACTATCGTTCAAATACAGGTGAAATAGACACACACGCAAAAAATGAAGCTAGTGTAACTCAGTACACATGATAGAAGTAAAACTTCTTTGGCAAATCAAACCTCAACTCGTAAGTATATCGTAAGGGGTAAAACGGCAGAGAGAGAGAGAGAGAGAGAGAGAGAGAGAGAGAGAGAGAGATAAGGCAACTTTTCTAAATAAACATACATTGACCATATTATTACTCACTTCAAAGAAAGCTCTAACCCCGTTGTGTTGCCCTCTGCCCAAACACTCTCTTACTAGATGCCAGCAAGTCGGGGTGTCGTCAGCCGTAGCCACCACATGGAGCCCACTCCAGGGAACAAGGCCTGACAGGTTCTCTGCACCGTCCGCAACCTATCTCCGTCCTTTTCGCGTCAGAAAAGGTTTTAGTTAGGTTAGGAAAATAAAAAAAAGTTTCACTATAGGCTGGCTGGCAGCCTGGCGGGAAACAACGCAAAGTCACTCCCGAAAAAAAATCAGACACCTCCCCCCCCCCCCCCAAACAAAATGCGGACATAATGACCAAACGTTCGAACCCCGCATGGTAGAATCTTTCTACTCTGTCCAACTCTTCTTCTTGAACCATCCCTCTGTTTCCCGTACCAAACCTTCTTGTAATAATTAATGCATGCATTTTTGCATCCCGCATGTAAGTTCACAGGAATTTCCCTGTGAATATGCAGGTTTTACCTGGATCCAACTTATCTAGTTTTTAGTCTAGAGTTGAGACGTGAGGGGAGTTAAGTTATGGTACCAATTGCTGCCGTGGCTTGCCAAATTACATTCTAGCACATGATGCATGTTACCCTTCCTGCATGGCTTAAACCCAGCTTGAGTAAAGCGTATAGGCTTCGACCTGAGTAGTACTTAAAGAGTCTCTTCCTAAGCCAAACCCCTTCAAAATACACTTAGTTTTAAATTTAAGTTTCACTAAAACGTTGCAATAAAATCCGGTCGTGAAATGTTGCTCCCATCGTGCCCAAAGAAGTTTCACTTCAAAAATTTTTTTTTAACGATTCAATATGTGTTGGCTTTCTGTGGCGCTCCAAGTCGGAAGAAGTATGGCGCGTGGCAGATGTGTCCAGGGATTCGTTTTTTTTCTTCTGCGTGGAAACGCGCAGACTTGTCCCGTCGGTGACCGCAAGGGCGCAAATCTGTGGAATCAGCGAGATTATGTTTACCGACACTTGTCATGTCGGTGACGGGTCCAGGCCTATGCCCATGCAATAACATTCAGAATGTTTTCCTTAAAAATGTACATAAGTATATTGTTGTGGCGCTATTGTTGCGTCTTTCTTTCCCGTTCCGCCGTTTCGATCGCCACCACACTGAAATTTTGGAAAATTCTTGGAGGTGCTTTTAAAAGTCCACGAGGACTCCTTTTTCCCTCGGGATCGGCACTCACGGATGACCATAGTGAAGAGTTGCGATGAGATTCCTTGTGGGGTGAATGTGGAGGGGTGTTTGGGGGAAAGTGGGGCAAAGGTGTTGCCAAACCACACCACGCCGTCGGTTGTTAATTTATCGCCGCTGGGGTTCGGTCGTCCAGCGAGGTGTGGTGGATGACCTCCTGTCGCCGCCGACACTGCGGAGGTCCTATCACGACAGAGGGCGATCAGATAATAACGTCGCCGGTATCGTTGCTCCAGAAGAAGGGGGGGAGGAGGTTAACGTGTTCTTATCTCTCCGGGCCATCGGGAAGACAAAAAATATAACAAACAAACAAACAAACGTGGGAGGAGGGAGATCCACCTTCCTTTCGGATAGCGAGGTCGAGATACCCATCTACGAGCTCGGGTCGTTAAAGCAGATGAAAGAGAGGGGGGTGGGGGTTAGCCGGGAGATCAAGTTTGGCGCGAGAAGTCTTCCCGACCGATCCACGATAGCTGATCGCTTGATTCGCTGACAAATGTGTTTGGATCCACGCGCTCGACGCCAACATTTAAACTAGCTACATATATGTAGAGTCCCGTGTAGAGCTACAGAAACTCTTTTTGGTTTCACTCGTGTCTCAGCTAATCACCAGGCGGCTTCACGAACGCAAATTTCGAAATACAATTTTTTTTTCTTAGAAAAGTGGTAATAAATTACAAATATATCAAAGTAAAGTAATATACACAATAAAATTGAGAAAAAAACGTTCAGTATTTACAATTTTGAAATAATGAAAATGTATGCATATTCTTAATTAAGATTACAACTGTACGTTTTTCTCCGAATTTAAGCTTGATTAACTTACTTTAAAAACTTTTACGCCTAATTAAAGATCGAATTATGTTTCTTAACAATGTTGATTACAACAATTAAAAGTTTTTAAGTTCCGTCTCAGGGAATATGCAATGATTTTTTTAGAAAAAAGATGGATCAAACAAAAACAAATTTAACGACTCGAATTATTTTCTGCCAATATTGAGATTACCAAACAGGTTCGACTATATTTGTCTATATTTTCAAATTCTAATAAACGTACATATGTTAAACTGCACACATCCTGTTTAGTATATTTGGTTATAACTATTGTAATAAGAACATTTTTGTCTGGTCTTAATCACTTTAAGATTAAAATCTCAAAAAACTTTAACAAGAACATTTTATTTTCAATTAAATCAAATAATGCCAAATATATTACCATTTTCATGATAATATTCCTATGAACGTTTTTTTGTTTGTTTTATTTAACCAAACCAACACCCATTTCTATCATTATAATGGAAAGGAGAATTTTTAAAACACAGAAAGAGTGGCCTAAATATTTCTATTGAAATTCATTATCAGTTTCTCAGCCCCTTATAAAGTAGATTTGGTAATAATATTTTTCTTTACTTCATCAAAATTAACTCTTTTCATTATACAAATGGCAAATTTTGGTAAATTTGTTACATAAAAAGTTGGTAAGTTGGTTTGTTTATTATTCTCACACAATTTCCGACATAATATTATGTTAGATTCAAAGTTATGTTTTTTGTCATTTTTTTTTTCATTGAATAATTAAATGTTACTGTGTGCAAATTAAAATTGTATTTGTGTGTATTAGTAATATGCAACATTCAAATTTCCAATTTATATGCTTTCGTGATATGAATTAAAAACCCAAACTGTCTTCATTCACCCGCTTAGATATGGATTCTTTTTTTAATTAACCATAGTATTTAACTCTGTGTGCATATTTTACAATCTTATTTTCTTGCATTTTACTCTAGTAGTTTCTCGACATTAATTTATTTGTTGTTAAATAAAAATTAATATTTTTACACCCCTAAGAAGTGGATTTTTCGCAAAACGTAGTCTTCATAGATATGAATTTTTAATTATGAAATCATATCTGCCCACTTTTCAACTTCTCAGGAAAATTCTGTAAAACAATTGGAAGTTTTTGCTTATTTTTATTCATATCTAACATCTTGTCACCCACATAATTAGTTTCAAATACCTACTACTTTTATTATTTAAAAAAATATTTACCTCCTTTAGTTTTTCACTACTTAATGGTAGAATTTATAAATCTGAAGGAAAAAACAGTACGTAACTCAGCGTTGTTCATTTTAATTTTCTTATCTCCCGCTCAAAGCATTCGGAAACATTATTTTAGGTTTTTAAGACAAAAGTCAGCCCTTTTTAATCATACTGAGGTGAAATTTCGCCAAATGGTACAATGGAGATGGAAGTGTTTGGGTGCTTATTGTTCGTACCACTTTATTAGATTCAGAGACAAATTTTGCTGCATAACACGAAATTCAATTCTTTATTAGAAGAGTTTGCGAAGAAATTACTTGCATAAAAACATAATACCATAGAAATTCAATAACACAAAATTACTATTGATGCCAAGTCTAACGCTGAAATCACAATAGACAGCAAAATATCGCGTTGTTTGAAAATTCCTTTCTTGCGCGCTTTCTATTTTTGGTGAGAAATGTTCAAACGGTTCTATTTAAGAAACCATTATTTGATTGTTTAGATGGTTATTTATTTGAGATTAATTGTTTGGTCTATAATTAGGTATATGGGGCATGTGAGAATGTTAACAAACTTGACGTGGTGATAAAAACTGATTACATGTATGGTTTTTTTGGTAGCATGTGTGCAGCTATGTGCAGGTGCAGAGGTGTATGTTGTTAGTGCGTTATTTGAGTTGTTGTGAAGTAATTATTTAATTTTTTTAAATCTTAATTTGTACCTTTAAGTTTCAATTTTAATACACGTCAATTGTAAAGCTAAGCTAAGTTACTGTAAGTTCATTTAAGTATATTTATCATCCGTATGATAAAGGAATCTTTATTTAAATTATCTTAGTTTAAATTTGAGTTCTATTGTACAGTGGAGTATTGCTTTGTTTACGTGATGGTATGAGACGATTTTTTGTGTGAAGTTAATTTAGAATCGCATGCCACAGAAATTGAGTAGAAAGATAATAAGAAAAAAAGTTTAAAGCTACCGTTAAAGGATGTACAATAATTAAGCTGTATTTATGTTAAGAACATTTCGAGAGTTTCACACGTGTGTATTTCCTGATATTACGAACGACCAGAAATCGAAAGTAAAGATATTTTATTAAAATATTTTTTGAGATAAATGCGTCAAAAAAATTTGACGTTCATTAGGAAAAATTACTGTGCCAGAAAACAGAAAAATATACAATATCTATCTTGTATACCAACAATTTTTTGCAACTGGTTTCCAAAATAATATTTATAAAAGTACAGATATTTTTTTTTATGCGAAGGGATAATATTTATCGTCACATTGTTACAACGCTCGTGCTTGTCACCGTATGCACACAAACACACATTCACACATCGTGTTGTCTATTCGGTTTCAATAAAAACGCCTGGCGCTACAGAAAAGCAGTAAATCAAGTGACTGCTGTAACATCACTGTATCCCCTACCCTCCTCTTCAGTCATTGGTTTGCCTGGCATCCAAACGGACAATAAAAGGTTTACCACATTCTACACCGTAAAAAATCACTTTAAATTAACAGCAGAGTCTCGATTAACCGAGATAATTGTTATGTGAACTGGCCTACAGTGTCATTCTCGGCAGAGACTTTTGAAAACATTTTCTTGGAAACTTAGAAATTTATCTACAAGGTAAATTTGTTTGTAAGCGGAATATAACTATTCACGTATAATTACATAGGGCCTATATTCGAATTTTTGTCCATTTATATGGAAAAAATCATTCAATCATTCACTACAAAATAGTGTTGTTTGAGGTGTCAAGGCTGTTGCCAGCTCTAGTTATAAGAGACATGATTAGAGACCGGAAAAAATCGCGGGTTCAATGACCTCCAGGATGGAATTCAATATACTCTACACACTCTGGCAAATGCCAACTGTTCATTGGCGGTTGACTTGTGAGTCGTCTCGACTGGGTGGCCTGTGATTCGACACTTCTATGAGTGAGGGTCTCTAATTGGCCCTCATTCCTCCAAATTAACAGTGAAACAATGGCAGAAGCAGCACTAAGGTATAATTATTTGAATTTTAGCATAACACGAAATGAACCCGCGAATTTTTCAGGTCTATAGACATGATCCAACAGGTCCACGGAAAGATTGCAATGATGCGAGTACACATCCTCTCCGCACACGTGGCAATCCGCTGTCTCCTCGTGGCACCGGTAGGTGGTCGAAAGGTCAGCTAGAGAGGCTTCTTCAGTGAACACCCTTGCCCCGGGCATCCTCAGCTTGTCAGGCGGGGTACCAGGGATGGTGGAAGGTCTGAATATCTGCGGGCAACAGCAGATGCGACTGAAACTTTTGTGCTGAGGGGGGTTCGACTACTGAGCCCTGGTTGGTAAAGTCCAAAGGCCGGACTCCCCAAAGAGAATTCCAAGGCCGATGTAAATGAGTCTTAGCGCGCCTTAAGGAGGGGCCAGGTGCACCCGGGTCTTAACTGCTGTAAGCCCGCTGGGCTTCGGCATGACGTGGCCGGGGAAGATACCGAGATAACCTCGAAGTCTCCCAGTGCGCGAGTGGCAACGGCACTTATAGTTAGAGACCGGAAAAAAAAAACTCGAGAATTCATTTCGCGACAGGCTAAAATACAAATCGTTATACCTCAGTGCTGCCTCTGTTACTGGTTCACAACTCACCTGGATGAATCAGGGCCAATGAGAAACACCCAACCAAAGCTTTTATCGAATCACAGGCTGCTACGCTGGAACGTCTCACAAGACAGCAGCCAATGAGTGGGTGGCATTTGACCCGAGTGTACGTGGAACTACGGAGTTCATCCAACAGGTAATTGAACCCGCGAATTTTTCCGGTCCCTACTTATAGTTAGCCTGGACACCGCCCAAGTTGGTAGTAGTGCGGGATGATCCTTGAGTGAATTGGATAACCCCTTCGTTCGTTTCGAGTCGCATTATTTGTCGAATCGTCGGTAGGATTTCACACTGTTGGATTCTCAACGGTGTACGCACCCACGAGCTAGCGACGGGATCGGCCACCCCCGAAAAGCCCGCGTGGGGCGCATTACCATACCCATCCTCACGCCATTAACTAACGACAACCATCCCCCTGGCCCTCACCAGTTTTTATGGCGTTCCAGATGTCTCCGGCACGCAAGCAGGACGCGCGCACTCGCTCCTCGTGATTCACGGCGAAGAGTGCGCGGGGAAGAACAAATGCCAACCTACGTCCACTCGACCAGCCCAGAGGACAAGGCTGTCAACAATCAAAAATAAAAAACTTCCAGAACCAAGTTGAATGATCTCAATGTGTACAGAACTAGTCAGGAATTCACCTGACAAACATCGTCTCTGCAAGTTCATTACGAAAAAAATTAAAGTCGGTTTACGGACGATAGTTTAACGTGACAAAGTCATAACAAAACATTGATGAAATGATTACATACTTTTATGAATAAAATTGAATCATTTTTAATTTAATAATAAAGGAATAAATACTAGAAATTATACTAGTAATCATATTTTTAAAATGCAAGAATAATTAACCTTTATTGCCGAAATTGTTGTAATAAGCAATGAAAACCACATTTTTTCACTTCACTTTATAAACAGTCGACGAAAGAGTTCACGTGTAGATAACTTGTAATTAGTTTTAAAAACTGGCGTTTAGCTATAAATTTTAAATATAATTATGAACAAGTTTTCATATAAATAAACTTTTATCAAATATCTACCATAAATTATATGAATCACCATAATTCTTTAGTCAATTGTAACATAACCTATTATAACTGCACTCGCCGTGCCTGGTTCCCGCGATAGCGGATAGATATCGCGTTTCATTGCGTCCATCACCGTAATAGCAGCACGGTAGGGGAATAATATTATTTCGTTTTTATAACACGATTTAATAAGAAATGCGCATCCCAAAAACACCAAACTTATTTATAATGTGTTACAATATTTTAAAACATTGTGCAAAAGATCCCGGGTGTAACTGTAAAACACCATTGTTCGATAAAAACGTATTTGAATATTCAACATTACTTTTAAATAACCGTACCGATTGTGCTGAAAATCGGTGGACGATCGTTAAATTACATGATATTAATAATTCAAAAGACAAAAATATGATTGAAAAGTCAAATCGATGGTTGTTCCAATCGAGTGGAAGAGAGATGCCACGCATGCGTACAATGAGCATAACAGGACACATCCGTAGTGGGACATCCGTAGTGGGACAATGTGCGTTACGGGACACTTTTTCGTGCGTGCAGCCGGCGTTCATCGATTTATTAGACGTTGTCTCGTCAAAAAAAAAGTTTAAAACATTACGCATGCACGACTTCACGTTTCATGAAGCTGGAAAACGCCTTTAAAGGCACTATCTCTACCTCGTCACACACACTATGTGTAGAACTTTAGACAATAAAACGCGATTCAAAAACTGCTCACAATGTCGGAATAAAGTCCCTTATTTTTTTTTTTTAAGTTAGTTCGAGCTGAATTAATCTTGCTTCGTAACACCCAGAAGTCCACACTCATGGAAATTCTAAAAAATAAAAAATAAAAATGTGATTGCGTCATTCAATTTTCGACAGAGATGCAGAACACGTGTCCTCGGTAACGAGCAAATTCACGTGTTCTCCAGTTGAAAATACACTTAAGATACGAATCTCACAGACACGAAAATTGTAGTCGTTTTCTTTAAAAAATAATGCCGAGTGTGATAACCACACGCAAATTGTATTTTCAAAATTACATTTATGGACGATAATCTCACAGAGTTTACGCACTGCCAATATAATTTGTTGCTGGAGCAAATTTACGTCAACTATTAAATCAATCGGTTTGCAGAGAAAAAAGGTTAAACTATGTTATGAAACGTCTCCGATAAAAGTGAAAAAGACTTTGCTAAAATACTGAACTCCGGCTTTGGACCTGATTTTCGACAAGACATTTTACGAAAATACTGCCCATCTTCTTAAATTTCACTAAAAAATTAATACTATAAATTTTCCTGTTGGCTTTGTAAAATTTGTCTCGAGCCACCTGTCACAGATGGCAGCACCGTAGTAACACATTTCCGTTCCATGCGACTTCCTGTCCGTTCACGAAATTACTTTTACCAAATGCCTAAGGGCATGCATATTTCGCGAAAAGATTCCGAGACTAGCTGAAAGTTAAAACACTGTAGCATTGTCTGTCTTTAGTGATTGGGTGCGTTTCTTTCAGGTGCATGTCTGCTGTTAGAACACCAATCACAGTAATTCAGTTCGGAAGTAAACGCGTCCTGAGTGACTCGGTCAAATAAGGCAACGACTTCTCTCGAAGACGACCGCCAATCACAAGGAAAAAACACCTTATGTGGATATACATTGTTGCAGTCTAATAGGTATTCAGTTTTTTCGCGAGAAATGCCTGCCCCTACAAATGCCGTATAACGAGAGCTAAGATGTTACACATCAATTAGCGTCAAATTGCTAAAGAAAAAACCACACAACAACGTACAATGTGTGCATGATCTTTTGCATATACTCCGGTAAATGTCACCTGTTCATTGGCTGCTGATTTGGGTGACGTCTTAGCTGGGCTGCCTGTGATTCGTCACTTCTTTGACTGAAGGGTTCTCACCGGCCTAAAGTCCTCCAGATATGGGCTCCGGTCGTAGAATAAACACAAAGATGTACATGTTTTAATGTTCAGGCTATCGCGTTCTGAAACTGAAAAGTTTTCAAATTCCCTAAAAATATCACATCATCATCGAAAACCACAAATCGGTATTAACCCCCTGATTTCCCGGTTAAGTAACATCTTGGGGCCCTGTTTATAAAACAGACCATTTTACAATGCTGATTTTTGTTCGAATGCACACCACGATTGGCATAAACTTATGTGATGTCGTGCACGCCAATTCTACAATTCCCAAATATTTTTATGTGAAAGTTTGATAAAAGCGGCTCTTACATTCGTTAGCTTAATTAAATACGATTTTTTTCTCTTTTTAAACCCGTGCACTGAATCAGGCGTCGGTTAAATATTCAAAAGCAAACCGCTACGATCTCTAGGAATAGTGAAGAAGAAAATTAATCGCTGCTCCCTTTAAAATTTCTTCCTTCTCGAAAAAAAAAACACGAAAATAACTGGATCGATTTTCCTGGAACATGGGTGAAGAGGTAATTAATGACATCTGCAGACAATATTTTAAATGCCTTTTAGTTACTAATGAAGCCGGAACAAGTTTTCAGTAGAACCCTAAGAGACGGCGGAAGAAAACAGGAAAAGTAGTTTGTGATATATTACACACAAACCGTTCGTGTCGACTTGCCACTCAACCAGCGTACAAAAGAACGGAATTTTAATACAAATTTACACGCAAAGATATTTAAAGTATTAATGTTAGTCATTTGAGAGTGTACTAATACTTTGATTTCATTAGCAGTTATATTAATTATATATAATATTTAGAACATTTTTCTCATTCTTCGTAACTCAAATGTTAATTTTTCCGCTTAGAATTTAGTATGTTTCCCCCCAATGCAATATAAATTCTCGAATGACACATGTACCAATTGCTACGAATTAAAAATATATTAGAGATAAAAAAATTAGTCTTGATAACTCGCATGTGGTGATCACGTGAGCTGGTGAGGTCTGACAGGCGTAATAATTCTGGTACTTAAAATAAATTTACAATTTTATTGTATCATTATGTATGTATTATCCAAATAAATTATTATTTCAGAAGTCACGATAAAAAATATTGAACATAATAGTCGTAACAAAATTATTTACAGGCAACCACGCTTTACGAAATATATTATGGTGAAAATAAATATTGTAGTGTCAATGACTACAAAAATTCTGTTTCCTCTGGATTTTTTTTTTTAATACCGAATGGCTAATGAAATTACGATATAGTGTTTATATGTTCGGCGTGCACCTGATATCGCAGTAGTCTAAATAAAGAAAAACGCTTTAACGAAAACTACCATGCACGATAATACATGTTATATAAAACTGGACAATCAAGCACCCATCAGAAAGAAAAAAAAACATTTCCAAACGCGTTTCGGCTTGAAATAAAGAAAGAACAGTGGATGAAAATTGACAAGCTACTGAGTTGTGACAAGATAAAAGAAACCATTTTTTTGCACGGCGGTAGAAGAAACTGAAGTGATAGATATAAATACACTGAAAATATTTCATCGACTCACAGTAAAGCCCGGGACGTTCCCAGCTTATTGTTAGGTCTAGGTTTGAAACTGACTTAGTGCTAACACATGACGACTCGATTGGAAACATGTTATTGGGTAGCTTCAGTAATCTCGCTACAAAGAATTTAAATACCAAATTAATATCCCATAAATAACGAAAATTATTTTTTTTAAAATACCTAAGAAAAAAGATAAAACGAAAGTTTTTGAGAAGTGGACTAAGAATTTTCTAGCGCAACATTCAGAAAGAGGGATTTACACTAAGATGCCCAGAGAACGTGACAGGAATCGATTCACTTAAAAAATAAAATAAAAGGTATAAATTTTAAACTAAAAACAAAACTCTCGTTAGCAACAATGTTTTAATCAAGTAACGCCTTTACACGGAGAGAAATTTTTTTTTTTCAATTTAGGAAAACCATTACTTTTTTTTTGCGAAGAATCACAGAATACCATGCAACTCCTCTATTCTCCATATTGAAGTTAAGCAATAGGATGAAGCAATCATTCTGTATGTTAATCTGTCAAGAGTTGTCAAAAGTTCCTAAAAGTTTACTAATGTCATTAGTGAACATTTGAGTAGTATCTTAAAATTGGTCCGACTGTTACATGCACAAACACTTGAAAAGTATGATCGAATGTTGAAAAAAAAAATACATACTACATATAAGTTTCCAAAATAAATGACATTGTCCATGATTAATGAGCAAACATCTTTGAATTTGTTTGGCAACTAGCTACCAAATGAAATAATAGTAGAACGCAATATTATATATATATATTGTTACGAGGCTGCTAGAGACGAGACCGGCTTACGGAATAACCCCATATCCTCCTTGATTCAGGTAACACTCATCCCTCCCCCTTCCCCTCCTCTTACGAATAACTACAAGGAACTTACATTGGCAGACGCTTACGGACAACTACACCCTCCTCTCTCTCAGCGCCTCCCCCATAGAGTCCTGGCGCCTCTCCGGCAGGCTACCAGAGCCCCGTCGCATGAAGGGGCGTAACTAGGACGCCATTTCTCTCGCATCTTCGAGTGTTAAGTCCGGTTTGGAGGGGGGGGGTCGGGTCCTTTGATGACACGACAAATCTGAGGTATACGAGATCTTTCCACGGGCCGGACCAAGAAGCACACGATGGGGAACAAAACTGCAAGAGCTGCAGTGAAGCGACAAGTGTGAGTGGCCCCTCGGCGAGTGATAGCGGGCGACGAGAGACGGGGTTTCACACACAGTCACAACACGGTGTCACGACGCGGCTAACGAGAGAAGTGCGACGCAGTTTGTTTGGTACCAAGGACAAACAGTAGACAGAGCCACTCTAGAGTCGAACTCCTGTGGGGAGAGTATATAACGATGTGATTAACTTGTGAACAGACATTTAGACTGTCGTAATTTAGTAAAAAAAATTGTAATTAGTAGTTAATAAATAAAGTTCTTTTTAGTTAATTGGGCGATCTTTCCGTAGCTGTATTTCCCAATTTTAGCAAAACACTTTTAATGTTTAAAAATTGAAGTTGATCACAAGCTCGGAGATGCTGGCTACATTGAAGATTCGTCGTGGGAGGACGCTCGCCGGTATCCAGAAGACCTCTGGTTCCCAACCAGGAGATCAGATCTCGGGGCAGGAGGAAGGGGAGGGGGGGATTGCCGTTGCGACAGCCGGGCCTTAAAATGTGTTATTAAAAGCTGTCGAGAGAAGCGGGCATTCTTCGAGGACACGCCCCCCTGCCACACATCACCCCATTTCCCAAAAAAAAAATCTTCCCGCCATCTTCTATCCCACCCTCTCCCTCCTCCTTTTAGCCGCGGAGGTATGGCAGGCGTGTAATCAGCCCCCCCCCCTTCTCTCCCCCCGCGCGTAGCTGCTTAACACCTTTCGGAGCGGCCGGGGCGAAGGCAATTAATTACCTTCGGCGGCGACGACGAAGACCACGGGCTGGTAATAGCGACATTACGCCTGCGCCGCGGGCACAAGGGGGGGGGGGAGTGGCCCCCCCCCCGCTCGCGCCGCCTGATGAGGGGGTCATTAATTTGCCGCGCGACGCGACGGGAGTCGTCGCCCCGCCGAAAGGGCCCGACGTGGCAGAGGGTCTGCCCTACGGGACCAGCTCTTGGTCTCGATCCCGCGGAGTTTTGGTCTGAATTGGGATTCCTTGAAGCGAGACACTTCTTTGACAGCCGGCGGACAATCACTAGGGACCGGAAAAATTCGCGGGTTCAATGACCTGCAGGATGAACTCCATATAGTTCTACGTACACTCGGAGAAATGCCCACCCACTCTTTGGCTGCTGTCTTGTGAGACGCTCCAGCGTAGCAGCCTGTGATTCGATGAAGCTTTGGTTTGGGTGTTTTTCATTGGCCCAGAGTCATCCAGGTGAGTTGTGAACCAACAGCAGAGGCTGCACTGAGGTATAACGATTTGTATTTTAGCCTGTCGCGAAATGAATTCGCGAATTTTTCCGGTCTCTAGCAATCACGTCATCAGCGCGTAGACGTAACGGAATAGCGAATAGACCGGCAAAATTCGCGGATTCATTTCGTGGCAGGCTGAAATTCAAACATGTGTGCAATCATGCTTGTTCTGCTATTGGCTCGCAGTTTAAACTGGAGCTCTCTGGGCCAATGAGGGACCATCGACCAAAGAAGCGTCTTATCACGAGCTACCAAGTGGAGACGCCTCACAAGTTAGCACCCAATTAACACGCGTGTTGACTTGAGAAATGCAGAGGATGATGCAAGTTATCCTAGAGGTCATTGAATCTGCGAATTTTTCCGGTCCCTAGGAATAGCGAATAAAGTTCGAGCTCAAAATACTGCATAAACCTTTTTTTGTAACACTTATAAACCTCTATTTTTAACATCTCCATTCCGTACTTTATCAGCTATCAGATTACTTGCCTGACGCACATATAACAATAGTAGCACTCGATGCCTGCGTGCATCGTAGCAATCTTCTGAATTGCTCACGCACTATCATACTTGCAAACTTGCAAACTTACACACTCTCAAACCTGTACACTTCCATCTAGGCTTGTATATTTGCACACGTGTTTCGAATATTTGTTTAACCTGTGAACCTGTAAAGTTTACACCTCTAACGCTCCTGGCAGCCACGTAGGCTACCTACTTCCCCCCTACTCTATTTCCCCCCGTAGAGTGAGTTCTGAAGTATGATGAGTTTGGGCCTCTGCGCATCACGCTAAAGTATTCGTCACAGATAACGAAGGCCCGCTTAGTAAGGCACCTCGACTATCTTATATTTTTTTTCTTGGCTCGCCACACTACTTAAGGTAGCTTGAAAATAATTAAGTGACTTTACTTGTCCTCGTGGTAGAAATGTGCAAACTCCATGTTGTCACTTGACGCCAGTCTAGACCGTACACACTTGAGCAGGTAAGCCTTCATTTCACAGACGAGAGAGCCAAACTCGAAGTTCCCCGAAGTTCATGCTCGCTTTATTTTTCCGTTCTATCTCATTTTATAAACCGGTGTGGCATTAAATTTTGCGGTCGATTAGGATAGGTTAGCTACATTATAAATACTTTAAAACATTGTGAATGGTTGGTTCTAATAGGTAAGTATAGCTACATTAAAAATACTGTAAAATCATTTTATGGTTGCTTAGTAAATAACTTTTTAATGTGTAGATATCCAGGGCTAGGAAACCGTTTACACGATCTCACAGTATCTTTAATGTAGCTATCCCAACCAAATCAACCGTCCACAATGTTTTAAAGTATTTATAATGTAGCTAACCTAACCTTTTACAATGAACAAAATAAAAAAAACGAAGATGCACGATCGGGCGTTTGGCTCTCTCGTCTGTGAAAAAAAGGCTCCCCCACTTGTGCAGTTTACCAGCGTGTGACTGGATTTCGGGTCGCTGTTCGTGGCCTATACTACCAGTGGTCAATCCCGTGGGATACTGTTGGAATGTTTAAGCAGAGAAAGGAACACGCGACGTCAACTTCATCATGAGCATGTGTTACCTGAAAATAACGTGAATTCTGCAGATATCTCCATCATGTGGTCATCTTGGGGAAACGGGGAGGGGGGTTGTAATAATAACTGCAGACCAAAGATCAAGATTAAATCAGACGCAAGTCCTATCAAATTTACTTTTATACCAAATAAAAGCAAAATCTTCATGCCTCCACGCATAATTACATGGCGACATAATAGACTTCGAATAATTTCATGTTTTTAATCGACATTTTAAATTTAGTTGCAGTTTTTTTGACACGCCTAACCCAATAAAAATCATCTAGAAACTGGATGATAGACTCACATTTAAGTAAGTCGAGGCCAGAATGTCTTCCTCTCCAGTACAACGGCCGATGAACCAACCAACGAGGCTTTACAGAAACACAGTTCAGTCACGTCAACTCCATAATTCACTGAACCCACAAAATGTTTGAGCCTCTATTCATTACAGTGAATTCCAAGCCTCTTAAGCACCAATTTTTTTAATAAAGATATTTCCTACGTTTATAACTTTTACAAACATTTTTTTCTAGGATTGAAATACTGATATAAAAAGAGGTAAGGTAACGGAATTCGAAGCAGTTTTAATAAGTGATGTGCTAAATAAAATTCCTTAAAACCATCAAATCTTTAGTATTCGAAAGATTCGATCTGCGAGGAGAAAGATTCGAAGAATAGTGTTTGGGGAAGAGAATTTCTTAAATTTAAAACACTATACACAGGAGCATGTATTTTCCGCGAGAAGTCCAAATACGTGCCTTAGAATGATACAAGTTATGCCCGCACTAGCTGTTTCTTCGCTGTAATTGGCTGTTTTCTGCAAGATAGGCCAGGAAATGTTGCCACCGAACAGATTTACAGCTATTCGTGTGCCGAAAGTGGACAAGCACACAAAATAAACTCAACCAATCACGAAACACAGACTAATCTACAGTGTAGTGGGTTTTTTTTTTGTAAATAGGCCATATATAGTTATGTAAAATCACGAAAACGTTACATTAAAGTTCAGCCTTGAAATTTTACTCCCAATGCAGCCAAAGAAGTTTCACTTCAAAAATCATGTTGATCCGTTGCTCCGTTGCTGCGTGAAAGAAGTACAAAATGATAAACACACCTTCGCATTTATGTATAATACCAGTAGGAGGTCGGGTTTTTGGGTTGTTGATGGTGGATTGGGAAGGTGGGCGGAAATTCGGCACCTGTGACAAGAGCTGCTGTTATTAGCTGTTCCGAAGAACTGTATAACCTCACCCTCTTCCCTCACATCTTCTAAAATATATAACTCACTTCGCCGTCCCTGGTGCTCATGACGGAGTTATTTCTTCTTCCCCGCCTGGACGCGACGCCCGTTATTCCTCCTCCCACGACACTCGTCGCTGATCTTAAATTCAAACAAGTTACCGGGAAAATCGTTCAGGGAAATTTCCACTTCCCACCTCCTAAATTACGTAGGTCACCCCTCCCCTCTGCCCCCCCTTCCACTAAGTGCCCCTCGTGCGCGCGCATTATGTTGGAGGGGAAAGTGTGCTGTCACCCCGAAGTAGAGTTATGGACCTCTTCGTGACAGTCCCCTTGCACTTTGTCGAACCATCAATAACCTCGCCAGCTTATTTCATTAGCCTTTATTCGAAGTTACGCAGCGGGTCGCCCGTCCGCGAAGTGATTTGTAGGCACTAGTTGCGATCGGCATGGGACAGATGCTCGAAATCGTGGGAGATTAAAACTTAACGACTCCTTCCTCTTAAATGTTACTAGGTCCTGACGGTAACTGTGCCTTGAAAATCCCAACAACCCATTTCTCCCTTTTTGTCTTGTTTCATATTCCTTAAACATACTTGATAATATTTCTTAATTATCTTTTCACTGTTAAAAGTACAGTTTCGGCAGAAATCTATGACAGAGTGACATATCAAACAAGAGCTATTGCGTGAACAAGTGAAAGAAAGTATTTGAAGCTAACTTTCTTGAACAGACTTAATTAAAATTGTTAAAATTCGCAAACAATAAGAAAAAAAGCTACTTAAGCAAAATCAGAGAGATTATATTGAGTCTGTCACTTCGGTTCTTCTGTTTGGAAAGCGCGTTGTGTTTGTTAAGCCACGTAGATAGCGATACCACATCACAGACAGAAGAACTGCAGTCAGTATCATTAAATAATACCATAGAAAAGTAATGCAGTGTTAAAACACTGAATTTTCATTTCGGACGACCCAGGTTACGAGTTCTGGTTCTATCCTTCTGGTGTCAGGTTTTCTATGATACCGAAATAACTTCGGAAGAATAGGGCCATTAGGTTTCCATTTATATACGCATGGTAGAAAAAACTCCCGCTGAAATTTCTTGCATTCCATCTTTTGCATGTGTCTCTCTTTCTATCCCTCTCTCCGTTCTCTCTCTCAATATCTTGACAACAAAATGGAAAGCCAAAATAATATTCCAAAAAATTTAAACCTTTAGTTGACATATATAATCTTTTATTACATGACGTGCAATACTGCTCGTTTCTTGATAGCTACTAGGAAAAAGATTAAAATGTTCACCGACTTCGAGGATGAAGTCCACTTTCCTCTACATAATAAGAAAATTACAATTTTTTATTGGTTGACCACTATACACTTGTGTTAAGTAAATTACCCGTGATTAGAGTAATATTTGGTTGAGTATTTTTCGTTGCTTTGTATTCCTGCACAAAGACGGTATGCCGATCGTAGGATCAGCACAAAGTTGAATTTCTTCGGATTTCAGTATAAATTAGCATGGTTTCCTCTCATAACTTCATTTGTATAGAGCTGCGAGATCAGTGTTATTTTCTGGTATCAGGCTAGACTCCGCACAGTTGTACAGTTCCAAGTCGGTCTCTACTGTTTTTATTTTTGTTAATGGAACATAAATACTCATGTAAAATTACTGAAATTGCAAATTTGTACTTTTACAAAAAAAAAAACAAGATATCGCTACAAAATCGTGTTCGCAGTAATACTGGGTTTGGATCCTTACCCGAGCATTTATGCTTTGTGTTGTCCCAGTATTTACAATAATAAAAAAAATGCATTTACAAACAGTTACCTGAATAGGTTTCCAGTATTAAAGGCACACATTAATAAGCACAATGAAACCAAATAAATTACTGCATAATTAATTACTTTATCAATGGTTACAATAAATATGCTAGAATGAAACAGTTGAAATATAAAATTATGCACAAATATTCGTAAGAAATGCTTAGCATTATTCGGAAAAAACGTATTTCATGTATACAGAAATAACCATCGCCATGTGTTACACAATTTACAATATATTTTTTAGTATTATTACCTATTTCTTGGCAACAAGTTTCCAACGGAATCCTAACTACTTGTAGACATTCAAAGGATGAGAACTTGTTATAAACCAACGAGCATTATAAAAATGTATGTTTATATACAGGTAAGTTAAGTCGAAACTGGAGCGAAATGAATTTGCGAAATAATCTTGGCTATAATTATCGTCTGATGCCACGTTTTACCTTTCGGCCGCATCGCAAGTTATTGGTTTTTTTTAAAGTGAAACTTATTTGGGCACGAGGAGCGTAAAAATTTCACGGCAGAATTTTAATGAAACGTTTACGACGCTCAAACTAGTTTCCCTGTCATTCGATACTTCTATGGTTGAGGATCTCTCATCGGCCCAAAGTCTTCCGCACGAACAGTGAGCCAACAGCAAAACCAGCTTAAAGGTATATGTATTTAAATTTTAGCCTGGGTCGAAGTGAACATGCGAATTTTTTTCCGGTCTCTTTAGTGATTGATAGGGGCAGGAAATTTTCGCGAAAATATCTGACCGCCTACTAGACTGAAACAAGGTATACCCACATCAGCGGTTTCTTCCGTGTGATTGGCGGCCGTCTGCGAGAGAAGTCGTTGCCTTGTTTGCACGAGCCACTAAGGACGGGTTTGCTTCCACACAGAATTAGTGTGATTGGTTGTTGTGACAATCGACATGCACCTCAAAGTAACTCACCCAATCACGAAACACAGACGATGCTACAGTGTTTTAACTTCCACCTCTCTCGGGATCTTTTCGCGAAATTTTCATGGCCCTACTGATTGAGCGTCCAAATGTGGTTGTTATCGTGTACAACCGGCTCAGGTTCGACAACGTGAAGCAGACTTACGCGTGCTTCAAGTCTTATTTGCCAACCCAATGAATCCGCGAAATAATCGTGGCTCGATGAATTAAAAAAAAAAAAAAAAAAAAGGACGCGTCGATTCCCAACGCTTTATTTTTTCGATCGGGTCCGAGCGATCGAAACCCGTCGCACGAAGCGTATCGAACAGGCCCTGCTATCTCTCGCGGCGCTGATGCGGCAATTTGTCCGGCAGCGGCTCGGGAGAAGATAAAGTGGGTGTCGGGAAAGGTAGTTGATGAGAAGAGGGGGGGGGGGGGGAGATCCCAGACACCCAGCTACCAGCAGCGGCAAAAACGCTTGGGTGGGGAGGAGGGGGGATTGGAGTAGCCTGGAGGAGGGGAAGGGGGAGAGGGATTTATTTTTCAACACCCGACTACCAGCAGCGGCCGTTTCGGAACAGGGAATGAGATTTCAAATCGCGATTAATTGCAGGCTGCCTCGCGCGCGCGCGCGCTCGCTCGGGATTGTGAAGGGGGTGTTTGGGTTGAATAAGAGGCGGGGGGAGGATGGAAGAAAGCAATTTTCCCGGAGCCGCTCGGCTGGTAGCGAGTCAGACACCCCCGCCCCGCGCCGCCTACGCGCCGGGGCTGGGAGAGCTTCGATACGTATCGGCCGCGATGGACAGGGCGTGGTGCCCCCCCCCCCCCCCGCGCCATGGGGCAGGACGGGTCAAGGGGGAGGACGGGCTAAGCTCCCGAAGAAAGCCCCCACGACGAGACCATGAGTCCGCGCATTCTCACAGACCGAACGAACCAGTCCTTTCCGACTGGAAGACACGACAATCACGACAAATAAACACGGGGAGGAACGCAGACTTAAGTTTGTTCGTTTTTGGTCTTAATTCAACCAACAATTTTTTTTTTATTCAGCCACAGTTTCCATCACGACAACATAAAATTGAAAACTTGCCTGCGACTTGATGGTCTAAATTTGCTTCCCAAGGTGGAGATGAACAACAATTTTACTGGTAATCACAGAGAAAGGATTTAATGTAAAAAACTCTTTTGAGTATCTGGAGTACGTTTAACAACACAAAGTTCTACAACCACTGTGAAATTCATCACTGCTGTAAAAATGATTTCATTGAAACGAGTTGGGGGGGGGGGGGGGTTGTAACACTTTGCAAAATCTTTGTAAAATAATTTCAATGAAATCATATTACGACCGCAACAGGTTTTGCTGTGGTTGTTAAAACTTTGTTCAGATTAAAAATTGTACAGATTACTTAGTGCTGTATCTTAACTACATTCTCTATTATTTTGCAATACAAATTTTGTACAGCTCCTACTTGAAAAAGTGGAAAAAGTGTACCAGCCTTGGGAGGCACTTTAGACCATAAGTCTTTTTATAGCTTTTTGACTTTACTGTCTTGAATAACATAAAACCGAAGTTTGTAGGTTGCATTCAGACTCATGACCTATAGATTATTATATTTTTTGCCTAATATTTTATTTCGAAGGGGGGAAAAACACTACTCCCATTCTTTAGTTACTTGTTTCAATTTCTTAAATAAAACGTTTCATTTTTCTATTCAAATTACTCTCTAAAAAAAACACCTGCATAAAGCCCAGGAAATCCTGAGAACTTTAAGCTTATTTGTTGTTATATTATAAATTTGTAAAGAAATAAATATCATACAGTGCAAGATTACGTTGAATGAACTTAGTCGTGAAAAAAATAATATGACAACACCGACAACATAATATAACAACACAGTTCACTGTGTTCGTCTGTGTTGTTATATTATTTCTTCCATGACTAAGTTCCTTTACGGAATTCTTCTGCTGTATGATATTTATATGTTTAATGTTTTTTGTTCGTGCTGTCATCGTTGTGTTGTCCATGATACTTGTTAAGTTTCATCTTTGGTTCTGTTTGTCTGACATCAGCTGATTCAGTCTTGTTTCCTGTGAATTTTTTATCTTCATATTTTTATTAAATTTATATTTTGGAATTTTTTCATGACAAACAATGCAAAACTGCAATAAATCTAAACTATCGTGCAATACAGTTTATAAACTTAAATATTGAAAAAATTAAATAATCGTAACTTAAAAAATACTTTATAATCTCGGGAATACAACCTTGGTAACTCAATTTTCTCCCCGAATTTCAACCTCTTGTCTTTATCTCAGTGGTTAATGCGTGGTGTCGAAGTAGAATATTAAAGTTTCAAATTCCACCACTGGACCATATCTTTACTTTTCACTTTTTTTGAAGAAGTTAGTATTGCATTTTTTTACACTTAAAATTTAATAAAAACATTAATTACTCGTTATTTGATTAAAAATTGTTATAATAACTTTCAATATATAGATCAGTCCGTTGGTTAGTGTCATTTACACTGGATAGGTATACATCCTTTTTTTTTTACCCGAATCCTTTTCCCAAATTTTAAAGAAGAATTGTTATAACTCTTGATAAGATTTTTCGCACTGAAACTTAAATTAAGACAAATATTACTGTCTACATCTGATTTAAAAAAATAACCTCCTTTTCTCTATAAATAATCAATTTAAGTTGCTGAAATAAGACATTAAATATTTGTATTCGTCTTACTCTAAAAAAGAACCCTCTTTACACTGCTTAAATCTCTAACAGTTCCGGGTACTTCAGCTTATTACAAACAGAATGTCCCATAACTCAAAGTCAAGCCAAGAACCGTTTATGGGCCAATTAATAAAGGTGCTCAAAATAAAAAACAGGAATCCAAAAAAGGTTGACGTTTTCGAGTTTTCGTGTCAAATTTTTTTATCCTCACTCTGCGTCAAATATAAGATACTGCGGCAATTTTTTTTCTGCTCTCTCACAAATAATCCTACAATTGATAACAATACAGAATAAAATCAGACATACTATAAATTTGGGGAAACAGAATTCTTTGCAATATTTATGCAACAACAATTTTTATCGTGTAAATTTGACTTTCTCAGCGTAAGAAAAAATTATTTTGTTAACTTAGGAAGTTTTTTGATTTGAGTAACGCTGTATCAAATTAGTTACAAAGAGTTTTTTCTGATTAAATATATGTAACATGTTTTAACAATATGTTGTCACTATTAATTTCAAAACAGTTCAGGGCAATAAATTAAAAAAATAGCATAACTTCTGGCGCACGTAAATAAAATTAATTACACGCACCCTTTTTTATCAGTGAATTAAGTGTTTAACGACATATCAGTGATTAATACTGTTTGTTCAAGGATATTCAACTATTTATTTGTAGCCACAGCCATTTTCGCTGATTTGGAAGTCATCAAAAGCTTGTTAATAAGGTTTTAACGAAAAGCATTACATTCACTGAACACAGTAAAATAAATTCGTACGTTCTTCAAATGACATTTATCATGCAATGCTACAAGTTAAAAAAGTATGCATTTGCTTACGCGTTGCTGTAGGGCACAAAACATGTATTCTGTAACATAATGTACGTCATGATTTGAAAGAGGGCAATATATAGTTGTTACACACGTAGACAATCGTACTTGTAGAAAACTGAGTTCTCCCTAGAAGGCCTTTCTAGTTAGAGAGACATCAGCAGTGAAAATAGTTTCTAATTTTGTTTATTTTGCTAAACTGGACGAAGTGAAACGTCAACACTTTAAAATCCAACAAAATTTCACATTTATCAGCAAGTATGTCAATGAATACTTGTAAAATTTGAGCAATAAAACATGTTTGCATATGTAGTCCGTAGGAGCGATAGCAGAAGGCAAAAACTGTAGTACAATTAATCATTTCCTAAAACCAAATTCATTGAAAATTTAGTGAAACATTCGTCCATAATTTTTCCGAGTCACAAACCTAAGACGTAACACAGCTCGTAACCATTTTTATACGTGAATAACAACAGTGCATTTTGGCTTAATGTTTTTTTTTTTTTTTTTTAGAGCTAATGGTTTTTCCTCGGTTCACGGGAACGCCTGTCAATGGCCTCGTATGCAACCAGCACATACGCATCGCTAATGTAGTTACCTAACGAGCCAGGTTGTTCACATCCACAACGTTGGAATCACGTGAGTTCTACTTGTAAATACTACGTCATGAACGCGACGCCGAATGAAATATGTTTTCTGATGAATCGCATCGAAAAATGTGTGACTTCAGTGTGAAAATATTGGCGGACGTGACAGACTTTTCGATAAAAAAAAAAAAAAAATTTCTTTTGCGTTCAAAGCATAATGTTACTGAATTTAGCATTATATTTTGGTTTTAGAAAGATCGCTAAAAATGGTGCTTTGGTAATACTGTAATTTTTTTTACATTTATTTACTAAATTTATCTGTGAAATCTTTGAAATGTGTTCTCGCATAGATATTATCCTACTCTTTGTCAAATTTCAAATACCTAAAAATATTTTTTTTTTAGGTGATAGTTAACTTTAAATACAGTCCAATAGGTCTTCTGCAATGTCTGATTAGTGTACGATTTTAAAAATATTTATCTTCCACACTCACGCTTTGATTCATACTATGTATTTTTCTTCTCTAAACAATTTTAACCAGTTTATACCATTATGTACTTGTACAAAAAATTTCGTATAATATCTCACAAACATTTGACTTTAGAGCGACATGATTCACAGATAGGTAAAAATCACTCTTACCTGATCACGGATAAAAAAACTAGTAAGCTCTAACAATTTACAATAAATTGTACTTAGCACTTAGAATTTGTACACAAGAGTCCAAATAAAACTTACTGACTTTTGTTGCGTAGATAATTGTAATAATTGGATTAAGAATTGTTAAGTCATCAGTAAAGGGTTTACAGAAGAGAAATATAATGCATGAAAAATTATCAGTATCTTCCCGGATATAAATCCAGAAAACTATTATACATCGTATTTACAATTTGTTTTAATAAAAAAATTGTGGTAAATCTAAATTAGAAGTGAAGCTGCCTGGCGCAGCAAAGCAGTTTACTTCGGGTCTGCCTGGCAAGTAGATTTTTTCAAACCTAACTAGAACTAAGTGTATTTTGTGTTAGTGGTTCGGGTTAGGGAGAGATGTAGGTGTGTCTCAGACTGATGTCTGTACGCCGAGTCATGCCGGCCTGCTGAGCATATCGTGCCACTCTATCTGCGCCCATAGCGCACACTGGCTCTGCCTTTCCCTATCAACCAGACCGAGACTAATATGTCCATCACTTATCTGGGTTATGTGGGCGGTATGCTTATTTGGGCCCATCCAGCCATTCAGGGCTATAATTTCTACTTCACTCAAGTTTATAACAATTATAGATTAACAATTTTTTTTTTTCAATTAGGCGTGGTTTAGGTCAATGTTTTCTGAATTTTCGTTTTGTAACCAGGCAGTCTTGGTCATGATAAACCCTAATTACACTTAACAACGGAAATGTTTCGTGTTTGAATCTTAAATTTAAAATTGTAAAAAAACTACACACTCATATAATTTTTATACAAATCACAGTTGAAGCACTCTCTTCGTAAATTCTATTAAATTATTAATATTTTATGCATTTACCCACATTATTTCTCCCAGATTATGTACAGGTCGTAATTTTTAACGTGGCTTTTTTTAATAAATTCATAAGGGAAAAGCGTAAAAAAATATTAAATTTATTCAGTAGAATTTTTTTTATCGAAAAATACGCTATTGTAATGTTTATCAGATCAGAAAAATAAATAAATAAAAATACCGTTACAGAAATAATTGAAAGTACTATATTTAAATGTCAATCCTAAGTGACAACATCAACCAAGGGAACAGCTTAAAAGATTATTTTCTTACTTCATATGACCAACACGTGTAAGATAATCATTCTGACGGTTTAAAGCTGGGTTTCTTAAGTCAAGCTTTGCCTACATAAATAAAAAGGTCACTATTCTTTGTAGGCTAATGAAAATAATGTCCCACGTAAAAGAGAAACGACAATAAACGAATGCATGTGCAGCCTGTCGGACAGTCTTAAAACGACAAAAAATCACTACACAAAAAAGTAAAGTTAGAGATACCATCTGTATCTCCTTTATTTGCTGTCTAGAGTAATCGCATCCTTCCTTTTACGTAAGAATATACATGTGTTATGGTGATAAATGTTTCGCCATGTTCATCTCAGATATCGTAACCGTTAAAATACTGACGTACCGCACACTGTAATACTAACATGTCCGCTTGGCCGTGGGAATATTTTCAGTTATCAGTGAGCTTTCCTTTCATAAAGCCAGGCAGGATGGGACAGTAATACTCTGTAACAAATCTCAGTTCATTTGCGCACTTTAAAACGAAAAAGCACTTGAAACAAACGATTTATTCGTAGTTTTAGATCAACGTAACTTCGTATGAACTTCGCTGCACTACGACTTCCGAATCCTGTTATTTCATTGTTGACAAAGAATAAGGGGAACATGCAATGAAGAATATTTTTTGTTAGCTCACTTTCAAAGTTGGCATAATCGAAAAGCGTAAATAAAAAATACTGAGAATTTTTTGAAGATCCCAGAATTATTTATTATTAATATTATCTGTAAAATGGAAAATTAAAATTTTCTGCAGTGAAGATAACTTGTCTTGCATTTGTAGTTACTTTTGAAAAGTTTATGGGGTCAACTTCGCCACATAAAATCAGTCCATAAAATAAAATAAATAACACAGTTCAGACATATCTTGAGCGAGCAGACATTGAGCAGGCGATATTGGCCTGAGTACGTTCGATATATAATAGTGTAGATTATACCCCAGAGGTCATTGAACCCGCAAATTATTTTGCAGTCCACTCCAGTGGAAAAAAAAATTAAAAATTGAGGCCACTTTTAGTCCCGATACGACCATCAGCAATGTAGCCAGCTGCCTTCCTGGCTCGTTGACAGTTTTCCTGCTTTAATAACTACCTCATGGAATATTCATAATCCACCTGGCGCCCGTCTTATTGAGTTGTTAACTAAACTGTCCCATCGCCGATCCAGCCAACCGTAATCACGCTCACGGGCCTTTTGCTATCATTAGCTCCCGATTGATTTATCTGGCTGGCCATTTCAAGCGAGCCGAAACATTCCTGTTGATAAATCACCTACGGATGCTCCCTTACATACCACACTGATTTTCTTTTTGAACAGAAAAAAAATCATGAAAAATTACATTTTTTTTTCTTAATTTGTACGTTTACATGAAAAAAAAATGCATCACTAGAATATAATGTTCGCAGTAACATTGGGTTAGGATTCTTGCCCGGGAATTTATGCTTTGCGTTAAAGTATTTGTAAACCGTTCCCTCAATAGATTTCCAGTATTCACTGCGCACATAAATGAGAACAATTTTTTGAATATTTAATTAACTTTTCTAAGGTTAAAAAAATGGTTGAATGAGTCATCAATTAAAAATATAAAATTTTGTGCCAACTTTCGCAAGAAATGCTAAGTTTTGTCTCGAAAAACTTATTTCATATCCTAGGTATGCAAAAATATCCATAGCCATATTTTGCACAAAATATCCAAATATTTCTTGTAGTATTACAAACTTCTTCTTCTTGGCAAATGGTTTCCAAGGGAATGTTTTGTAAATGTTCAGAATTTTTTTTCTTTGCATGGAAAGATTAAACGGAATAACTGTAATTTCGGATAACAAAAACATATAAACACTATAAGACACGCGGCAACAGTCCTTCAAAAAATTCAACGTGGCGCGAGTGTTTAAAAGCATTCAATTAATTAATTTTGAGATATTTACTTTACCAACCATTTTCATCACTTTAGAGATTAATTTTCAAAAATAATCTCAATGTTAAACTCCGAGGGTGTTCAAGGGAATATGTTTTGACGTGACGTCTAATAAATCGATGAACGCCGGCTGCACGCACGAAAAGTGTCCCGTTACAAACATTGTCCCCTTTCGCTGTGTCGCGTTACGCTCATTTTATATTGCACTTTACTAACCTGAACCTCCTATCATTGCGACCGAGTCCGTGGCATAATTCTGTTTTCATGCATTTCAATGTAACATTTTCATTGCTCTTTGCTAACCCGTTCATCCTAGCATTGCTACAGAGTCCGTGGCGCAAATATATTATTTTTGACTGCATTTTGGTGTTTGGTAAGCCATTTTCCTTCACATCATCCTTGAAACACTCCCATTCGTTTCCTACTTTTCCTATCGTCGTCCTATCCTTAACAGAATAACACAGATTGGAAGAAGTTAAATAGCAAACATTTATAAAAGTTATGGTTAAAATAATCTCTTCGTTAAAGTAATATCCATATTTGAATTAATGAGTGCAAATAAAAGTACATTTATAAATTAAATTGTAGATTTCATTTCACTCCTTTGTATTCATGCAAAATAGTAACAATTCAATAAAAATGATTCAATTTTATTCATAAAAGTATGCAATCATTTCATCAATGGTTTGTTATGACGTTGTCACGTAAACTATCGTCCGTAAACCGACTTTACAGACAACCAATTTTTTTCCAGATTTCAAATCTCTAGTTCAACCTTATTATTTTTCGACTTATTTTATGTGGCGACTTTAAGGCGTGCCACCTTGTCGAATTAAATGTATTAAATTTTACAATTAAATCTAAAGTTACAACAAAAAAATACATAACTAAGGTAACCTAAATAAAAGACAACTAACAAAAACGTGATAAACAATTTACAAAATAAAATACAAACTAAATAAACAAACCAGTTACAAACAGGTAATGAAACATGATTCACGCATATTAAGCTACATATTACTGATATCACAATTAATACATTTTTATAGTAAAGACAGTATATGGTAAGGACAGAAATATATTTTAAAAAAATAAATAAAATAAAACTCATGCCAAATACATTTCAAAATAAAAACTATTCATCGTTAAACATAAGATTAAAATATTTTAAACCATAAAAAAACAATTTAAATAAACAAACGCACACCAACACACTTGCACACTCACTTTTACAAAGCTCATAAAAATAAGTATCTCATCCACTTCTTATTTCAATTTTGCAATATTTTATTGTATTGTTGAGATATTTTATAACAGGCGTTTTGAAAGATGAACGTGTGCGTTGTCTGTCTGTCTGTCTGTCAGTCAGTGTTAAGTGTTTTATTAAGTAGATGATAAGAAAAACACAGAGAACACAGAAATAAAATAATTAAGATTACTACATCTTTAATGCGGGTGGAAGCTCCAATGGCAGTCCTACGGAACATTTTGGAAGTGAAAACTTCTATAGGAAGGTTTGGATAGGGAGTAAATTCATGTAAGTCGTCATCGACAAGGTCAAGTGACGTCAGCTGTGAATATATGTATACATATATATATATACACTCAGTGGTGGGCGCGCAGCCAGTACACATAAAACAGGTTGACAAGTAATGCACACGACATATACCAATACATATCTTATTAATACGCGTCTTCAGTCCCTGTACATCAGTGCTGTGCATATGTGAATCGAATGTGTGTATGCAGTAAAAAGTGAGTATAAAATATATTAATATTCTCATATAGATACATAGTTTGAACAACGAAGAAAACGGAGTCTTTGTAGCAATATAACCTAAAAATTAAGAACATCATTACTTATTTTTAATACCTACAATTACTATGCAACACGTAAATATTTTATATTAATTTAGGAGTTATTTTTACTAACGTGATAAAACAAATTTGTTGTGTTATAATTTTTTTTTTCGGTAAAAAAAATTGCTAAATATGTCTGTGATTTTTTTATAAAAAAAATTAATTTGGATATTCAAAAATACATAACAACTGTTTTTTTATAGTTTTAAGTTTTCACTTCTGTCGGCAGTCCTCGTGACTGCTTTGAAATTTTTTTTTTTCCGTAGCGTGGAGTCGCTGACCGATGGAGAGGAGCGGACCATCGCTCGCAGTCGAGTGGCCATCGTCAACAGCGACTGGCGCCGGCTCATGCGGCGCTGACCTTCCCCCCCCCCTCTCTCTCTCTCTCTCTCTCATTCTCTTTCTTCCTTTATCCCTTGTTCACTCACGACCTCTTCGCAACGCCTACTATAGTCCACGTAACGTTAACCTGCCTGGAATTATTCGTCGGTTCTTAAAAAAAATTCAAACCATTTCCAGTCACAGTTTATCAGTTCCTAGGATTCCAATTTTTATTTCTTTATTGATCTGTAAGCATCTTATCTTTCGGTACGTTTCATTTGGTAAGGATTATAGTCGTGAAAATGGAACAGCAGTCTGTGAACACGAAATGTGACACAAAGATGGCAGACCCGTGGTGTAGCAGTAGGTATAAACCCGTGTACAGTCACTTACGTAAACATTACGGGGACATACCAAACGCATTGGTGTGCCAAATTAAACGTTATGATAGTGAAACTACCATGGAATATATTTGGTAAATTAAATAAGTCATTGTAAACATTCATTAATTTTTTTTAATACGTACGAAAGCTGGCATTACAACGATTATAATACATATTCTCCTTGCAAAATAACAAAGGGCTTGGTAACTCAGTGATAGAGCGTGCGCGTAAAGCTCAATTGAGAATATTTGACGTGGTTTAAACCTCGTCACAGAAAAAACTTTTTAAATAACATTCAAATATAATTAATTAACATTGAATCAGCTCAATAAAATTAAGGTTTGTTTTTTTGGAAGTATTCAAACTCTGATTTCAGTCATGTAGTCAAAAATAAAGATACAAACATATATTTCGTGTTATAATAATTTTTTTAAAATGTTTTAGGTTAACATTTTAGTAATTCGATAGAAGTATAACTTCGAATTTATGCGGAAACTTTATAGTATTATATGTTTAGTGAATTTTAACAATATGGATAGTATTTAATAAAATTCCTTGTTGAAAATCAGGTCCAAAGCAGGGCTTTGAATGTTTTAAGTCTTTTTCGCTTTTATTGGAACCATTAGAAATAGTTTAAAATTGCCTTCTGTTTCGTGCTGCCATCTGCAGGTGATGGTGGCAAGCAACGTTTACGGTTCAGGCAGCGAATTCTAGCGGCGGGTGCAGAAAGTAAGTGTGTGACTCGCGTCTAGAAATTTTGGATTCTTAAAAAGCGAATATTTTTTGTATCAGTATATTTATCACACTCGACATTGTTTTAAACGATTCTACTTTAAATTTTGTTGTCGAATTTCTTAATTTAAGTTTATTTGCAACATATACGGCGGTTATATGTTAACATATCTCTGGCAAGTATTTTGCAGCGATAATATTGTTTTCATATAAATGTACAGATTTAATAATATATTTAATCCCAATGAATATTTTTGTTCGATTAACAAAATAATTAAAATTTTGCTTATAGTTTAAAGTTATTTCTGTAAATATAACATTATACCTTACTTGCATTTGTTAATTGCGTCACAAATATTCTCAAAAGGTGTAAAAATTCGAGCAAGTTTTTGTAAATGTTATCAATTGCGTGCCGTTTTACAGTAATTATGTTACTTGTTACTTTTAGTAAGTATATGTTGAAAATATTATTTGTAACAAAGCAACAAATACAAGAGAAATAAAGTTTTGAATTTTAAAAAAAATTAGACCTTAAACAAAGGTCTACATGACTGAGACCTCATCTTAAAATAAACCAAAAAGGGGTAAAGAATAGCTAGAGATTTGAATGCTAGATAAGGATAGCTAGAGATTGGAATGCTAGATAAGGATAGCTAGAGATTTGAATGCTAGATAAGGATAGCTGGAGATTGGAATGCTAGATAAGGATAGCTGGAGATTGGAATGCCAGATAAGGATAGCTGGAGATTTGAATGCTAGATAAGGATAGCTGGAGATTGGAATGCTAGATAAGGATAGCTGGAGATTGGAATGCCAGATAAGGATAGCTGGAGATTTGAATGCTAGATAAGGATAGCTGGAGATTTGAATGCTATATAAGGATAGATGGAGATTTGAATGCTAGGTAAGGATAGCTGGAGATTTGAATGCAGATAAGGATAGTTGGAGATTTGAATGCTAGATAAGGATAGCTGGAGATTGGAATGCTAGATAAGGATATATGGAGATTTGAATGCAATATAAAGACAGGAGAGATGGTCGCGCCGGCCACCGGTCCACAAAGCAGTCACGGACGCTATCCCGTGGCTTACGCAAACGGCAGGAGAACCTTAATGACCCATCGCCACGAACAAGGGAACTGAACAAGGGGCAAGGGGGAAGCCGTGCAGTTTCACATCGTGCCATCATGCGCAGCAAACCATCCTTATAAGGACGCCTATGTTCCGTGGATTTCGTAGAGTAAAAAAAAAAATTAGTAAACCCCCTTCATACGCATTTTCTCAGAGCTCTTCTATTGAGTCACTTGCGAGAACCGTGAAGATGATGCAAAACAGCTCTTTTCATTTCTTCGTAATTTACACAAGAAAGTGGTCATTTGAGTAGCCTCAATGATGACGAAACCGCTTCAAAATTATAGTGCCTTTCCAGGTGGTTTCATGTAATCCCTGAAAGCCAACCGCACAAAAGATACAGCATTGCAGCATACAAAGTGCAACAATGTCCAACCATGTTTTTAAGAAGACCGTGTGTCGCTGAAGTGAATTTCAAGACTGCATTCAATCGCCCCTCCACGCACACGACGCGACTCGAAAGTAGTTCCGTTTCCTACCACTAGGAGGCCATTCCAGCGGGCATCCTGCAACAAAATCAGGGCAGTCTTGTGCGTCAAGTTTCAGGTGTTTACATTTCAATGGACCCATGTGACGTCACCTTGCCGAGATATTATTAACGATATCGGAACTATAATAGTTTTCTATTTTAAAATGGCAGTTGACCAATTTACGCGATGCAGGTCTTTCAAATTTTTTTGGCATCTAAACCCAAGTTACTGATAACTTTACAATCATTAATTTATCAGAATCAGGCAACAATATTGCCACAATAATCGTATATAATTTGTGATTTGATGTTTAAATTATGTTACAAATATTCCCGGAAATTAATTTTAAAAACTGTGTAAAAATACGTTGTCAAACGACACGACCGTTCTGAAAACACGGGACGCAAATCAATAGTGATGCTTTTACAATGAGAGATAATTGCTCTCCAGTTACAAAGACATAGGGTCAGTTAATGAATGTGTGTATTAAAAATACTTACGGAACGTGCACGCTATTTTTTTGTGGAAAGGCACTAGTATGCACACCATAACTCACTATAACTGCGTTCTCATTGGTCCAAGAGTAGTCTAACCACGCCCCGAAAGACAAAAAAATACCACAAATTAATTTTTTTTGTAAATGGAATAGACATACCTATATCATGTAAAATTACAGATATTTGTAAATTTGTACATTTACATTTACATGACTGTGTAACTACAAAATAAAGTTCGCAGTAATACTTCATGTGTTCGGATTCTTATCCGAACATTTATGCTTTGTGTTGTCGCAGTACATCCGACAATTAAAGTTGCTTGTGAACCATTCCCTGAATAGCAATCCAGCATTAACTGCGCACAATAATAAGCATAGTAAAACAATATTAAGACAACAATTGATTATTCGATTAAATAAATAGGCTTAAACTAAAACTAAGATACTGTAACTATAGACTTGTGTTGTTCAAAGTTACAGTATCTTAGTTTTAGTTTCAAAAAAAAAATTAATTTCTTGGTAAATGGTATCCAAATGAATGTTTTATTAGAGTACTTTCTTTGTGGGATATTTGACCACCAGGCATTGCAGCCCGTGTAAAATGAAGATATAATTTGTCGGGAATTTGGCCTAATTACGATCAAGAATCAGCCGACCTCCGTATCATAGTTGTCTGAAGAACCCTTTTTGGTACGAGCGTTTCTGGGTTCGAACCTTGGTTTGGTTTATTTTGAAACCCGCCCTTCAATTCTCCCAACGGAGTAAAAAGCGCGGGGTTAAAGATCAATATTAGACCTAAAAAAAAAAACTTACATTCAGTTTCGGCGTTATTCGTGCAGTTTAGGTCAAACAATAAAAATGAAAATATATTGTAAACATGTCAACCTCTAGTTTCGTCGACGTGGACTGCCAACCCGAACGAACGCTGTCCGGTTGTAAAGTTTCTCGCGTGGCAACCGGGCAGGACACTTATTCGAAAATCATTTAGTGTAGTGTTTAGAGTGGCGCGCCCTTCAACCCCAGGCCTAGGGCGAGGGTTTAGAGGTGCAAGGGGGTAGGGCAAAGTTCAGAAGTTCAGGGGTTTGACGGCTGTGGTGGCGGGAGGGAGGGAGGGAGATATTCTCATAACCCCTCATGCGGTGAACACCCGTCGTAAATATTCGAACGGGGGAGTTGTGTATTTACAACGCCCTACTTGTATCTCCTAAAGACCCCGACCCCCTCCCCAACTTCTTATACTTGTGCCAACCAAACCGAAACGAATGACTTGACTTCCCCCTCCCCCCTTTTTAACCACACCGCTCCTTACCGCCCCCCCCCTTCCTCCAGCAGCAACAACCCTCGTGTGTGTGATTAGCGTCGGACCGCTCACGACGTCGTAAACAGCCGGCTTACACCGCGCGGCTGTCCTTTGGCCGGTAAACAGCTGTTCGATACCGACAGCGCTCGCCGACACACGCAGACACACGCAGACACACGCAGACACACGCAGACACACGCAGACACACTCAGACACACCCACACAGCAAAAAAAAAAAAAAATAATAATTTGTTTGTACGTTTGGCACGGTGAAACTAGTTAGCAATACACAAATCATTTCGTGGATTAAATTCACCCGACTTGCCATTTTCAGCAAAGCTTCGTTTAGAACGCTCGCTGGTCGATAATGAGATCACCTCCTTTGGTGGATTAACACTAATTTGGACGACCACTTCTGCTCCTTGTTTTTAACAGGCTCAGGGTCGTAAGAGCATTGTATAGTCCATATACATGCTACAAGTCTGCTAGGTTGCCCAATCGTTGAACTACCAAATATATATGTTATCTTTAACGATAAAAGTGAACCATCTGTACATTTTAAAGCAGTTTGTTTGTGGAATTTAAAATAGATATTCATAGTCTATTCCACGAACAACTGCCCTTTACTGACAAGTAGTTTACAATCTTCTTTAGCTTGACTGCTGAATATTTTTTTCTATTATTTATGAGAAAATAATTGCGAAATAATAGAGCTCGAGCCTTATTCCTTTCAAATGCAAAATACTTTATTTTAATTTAATACATGTCTCGCATGTATTTGTAAAAAAAATAATATAGTTTGTGAGATGTACTATATTTTAAATCAAGACACATCGATACTTACCTTGTTTAAATAAAAAGTTTTTTTTTTAACATTGCACAAAATATATATATTTTTTTACACTCTCCAACTCTCTCTCTATCCAACTCTCTCTCTGTCCAACTCTCTCTCTGTCCAACTCTCTCTCTGTCCAACTCTCTCTCTGTCCAACTCTCTCTGTCCAACTCTCTCTCTGTCCAACTCTCTCTCTATCCAACTCTCTCTCTATCCAACTCTCTCTCTATCCAACTCTCTCTCTATCCAACTCTCTCTCTATCCAACTCTCTCTCTATCCAACTCTCTCTCTATCCAACTCTCTCTCTATCCAACTCTCTCTCTATCCAACTCTCTCTCTAACCAACTCTCTCTCTATCCAACTCTCTCTCTATCCAACTCTCTCTCTATCCAACTCTCTCTCTCTATCCAACTCTCTCTCTCTATCCAACTCTCTCTCTATCCAACTCTCTATATATCCAACTCTCTCTCTCTCTCCAACTCTCTCTCTCTCCAACTCTCTATCTATCTAACTCTCTCTCTCTCCAACTCTCTCTCTCTCCAACCTCTCTCTCTCTCCAACTCTCTCTCTCTCCAACTCTCTCTCTCTTCAACTCTCTCTCTATCCAACCTCTCTATCTCTCTAACTCTCTAACTCTAACTCTATCTCTCTAACTCTCTAACTTCCTCTCTCTAGCTCTCTATTTCTAACTCTCTCTTTCTAACTCTCTCTCTCTCTAACTCTCTCTCTAACTCTCTCTCTCTAACTTTCTCTCTAACTCTCTCTCTAACTCTATCTCTCTAACTCTATATCTCTCTCTCTGACTCAATAGCTCTCTCTTACTCTCTCTCTAACTCTCTAGCTCTCTCTAACTCTCTCTCTAACTCTCTAGCTCTCTCTAACTCTCTCTCTCTAACTCTCTCTAACTCTCTCTCACTAACTCTCTCTAACTCTCTCTCACTAACTCTCTCACTAACTAACTCTCTCTCTCACTCTCTCTTTCACTCTCTCTCTCTACCTCCGTATTAATTTTTTTAAATTGTAAATCTACAATGAAATTTACAATAAAATATTTTGCAAGTATTTTTTTTCACAATAATTTCCTTGGAATATTGCAGCGTACACACACGTAAGCTTTGGCCACGTGGCCTGGCTTTTTGTGGCATAAATCCAACCCCCACTCCCCTCCTCCCATGCTCGCTCTCCCCCCTTGCATTGGGGCCTTAAACGTCTGGCGGTCACGCCGCCGAGAATAAATATTCATTAAGCCGTTTAAATCAGGGGGGCTTTACATGCGCGCGACAGCTGAAGGTTTCTGCCCGGGCACTTCGCGCGCTCTCCGGCGGAGGAACTGGCAACAGCGCGACCCTGCCAGGCAGCACCGCTACCACTCACTGCACTGTTAAACTATACGGGAAGGTTTCCGCCCGGGCACTTCGCGCGCTCTCCGGCGGAGGAACTGGCAACAGCGCGACCCTGCCAGGCAGCACCGCTACCACTCACTGCACTGTTAAACTATACGGGAAGGTTTCCGCCCGGGCACTTCGCGCGCTCTCCGGCGGAGGAACTGGCAACAGCGCGACCCTGCCAGGCAGCACCGCTACCACTCACTGCACTGTTAAACTATACGGGAAGCCTAAGATGTACATCAAGCTATGTCCCTGCCCGAACACTCCCGAATATTCACCTTCGGCCAACCTCGGGTTTATTTATATATATTTATATGTATCTTGTTTATTTTAATGTAGCTATACTAACCTAACTAACCGTTCATAGTGTTCTAAAGTGTTTTAATGTAGCTAACCTAACCGACCACTTTAAATATTTGATTCATTTTTCCTGCGCAAAAATAAAACAAAACCCAAGGTTGGCCGAAGGTGAATATTCGGGCGTGTTCGGGCAGGGACAGAACTTGATGTACATCTTAGGCTTCTCTTAAACTACAGGCTAGTTCACGTCAAATTGTACAACATGAAAACAGCTGTATCGTTACAATATGATGTTCGCTGGGTGCGGATTCTTACCCGGCCCTTTATGCTTTGTGTTGTCCCAGTATCTTCAATACTCACAAAGTTATTTGCAAACGGTTCCCTGGATATCTTTTAAGTACTAACTGCGCACATTAATTTGCATAATGAAACAAATAAAGTCAAATAATTGTAAATTAAATTATTTTTCCCGTTTATTAATATATATATATACACACACTTAAATTGAACATCAACTAAAATACAAACTGATATGCCAATTTTCATAAGAACAGCTTACAAGGGGATCGTCCGAGTCGGGGATCACGGATTTGACTTTTCCGTTGACAGAAAAACATCTTGCTTTTATAAACTTAAAACTTAACCTGAATCAGTTTATTGAAACACTGGAATGAAAGTGAACCAAAATTGTATTAACAAGTTGTTGAAATAAAGAAAATTCCATTAAATAATTTACATTAATTTATTCACATAACGTTTTCTTTTTATGCTAGGGAAAGAAAAATTAAAAACAAATCTTGAGCATCTATCAAGGCAAAATAAATTTAGAGTATGGATGCTACCTTTCATCAAAATAACACTACTTAAAATTACACATTTTGGGCCTAAAACAATGTATTTACGTAAATATCATCAATAAGAGGCCATGTATCAAACTATAAAAAATATGAGCGAATTCCATTCGTCGTAAAATTCTGTCTTTAAACCTTAAAGCTCGTTCTCACACGCCCAGTTTAAAATTTCGTTTTCTTGTCATTACAGATAAGAAGAGATTTTCATTTTAAATTTCCTTCGATATCACTTCTTATATTAAATTTTTCATCTCAAATTCCCTCAAACAGGTATTTACAAATGATAATCTTTAAAAGTCAAGGAAGTGTTCATACAGATCGAAAATAACGTACAGTGAAAAATCTGGTGAACAAAAGTCGAGACAACAAAAAAAATATTCTAAGAATGCTATCGTGATAAAATTAAAGGTAAAACCCTAATTAATAGTAATCATAAGAAGACAAGATAGCGAACTGGGCTCGTGAGACGTACACAATGAAGGGCTTATCGTGATTAGTGAGGCGGGATGATCAACTGTAACGCTCTTGGGTGCTTCTAACAAGGCGTCAAATCCGTGAACTGGCGCGCCGTCTTCTCGTCATGCACTAAGACAACTATGATATTTTAAAGATGACCGCAACGTTATATAGCGGAGAAATTAAGATGAAGGTGTGATGCACAAGTTGCCTTAGTGCTTTAAGGGAAATTTGTAACGGATATTTTGACGTGACAACGTCTAATAAATCGATTAATGCCGGCTGCACGCACGAAAAAGTGTCCCGTAACACACATTTTCCCGTTACGCTATGTCCCGTTACGCTCATTGTACACTTGCGGCACATCTATCTCTCTTCCACTCTATTGGAATAACCATCGATTTGACTTTTTCGAGGCACATTAAAATTGAAACACTCCCATTCGTTTCCTACTTTTCCTATCATCGTCCTGTCCTTAACAGAATAACACAGATTGGAAGAAGTTAAATAACAAACATGTATAAAAGTTATAGTTAAAATAATATCTTCGTTAAAGTAATAAACATATTTGAATTAATGAGTGCAAATAAAAGTAAATTTATCAATTAAATTGTAGATTTAATTTCACTACTTCTTTGCATCCATACAAAATAGTGATAATTCAATAAAAATTATTCAATTTTATTCATAAAAGTATGCAATAATTTCATCAATGTTTTGTTATGACGTTGCCAAGTTAAACTATCGTCCATAAACCGACTTTACAGACAAATTTTTTTTACTAAAATTTATTCTGGAAAAAAAACGCATTTTAGCCTTTTTTTCACTATTATAAAAATACAGTTTGCGTAAAGACACACATGAAACACACTCGGATGTATCTCGAGCAGTTGTTGAGACGGCACGCTATCTCCAGAAGCTCTGCCGCGGAAGGAGGGGTGGGCGGAGAGGGCTCCAGTGCGCACGGGAGCAGAGTGTACCGCCGCGACGCCGCGGAGCGGGGCGCCCCTGGCGGGAAGACTCGGCGTCAGGCCTGTTAGCAGGGGCGCCTCGGCGAACACGCCCTGCGCCCTCGGGCAGGGCCGCGCCTGGCGCGCATCTCGTCGGTAACCGGCGAACCCTCCCTCGCACAGAGAGACAAGAGACACACACACTCGCGCGTGCATACTGAATAGTTCTTCAATCAGTTTTTTTTTTTTTTTTTTTTTGGTTAGCAGCTAAACTCACTTCAGTACCGGCATCACAATCGATATCGCAAAATTTACTGCATCGTATTGTTATTTTTTTTTGCATATTTAAGTTAAGTTACAGACATTTGCGTGAAAACAACTGTATCCCTAAAAAATAGTGTTACGAACGCGAGATACCAGACCGCGACGCCAGGTTCGGAGCTGGCTGGTGGTCCTGAACGACCACTGGTGTCACGTGCCATGTCACGTGTCGTCCACTGACGTAAGGTTTGCCACGCACGCCTGGCCGGATCACAAGGGTCGTCGTTACCCCACTTCCCCTCCGCACCCCGCGCATCGTCCTTCCTCGTCGCTGTTATCTATCGCTGAGCGGCCTTGGGAATTCCGCGGGCCGCCGCGCGGAGTGGCGTGAATGAGCGCCGCCTTTCTCGATGTTTCAGGCGTCGGGTCGACCCGGGATGACGCGACTCGTTACAGCCGCTCTCGTCGGTTCGATAAGGGCGCTTCATGTACTTAAGCAGCGACAATGGCCTCCGCGGGAGTTCCGAGCGATTCCGGGCGAGTTCCGAGAGTTCGGTGAAGAAGGTGAGAGAGTGACGCGACGTGGAGCAACGGGACCGTACATGTGCAACCGAGTTGTGCGAGACTGTGTGTGTGTGTGTGTGTGTGTGTGTGTGTGTGTGTGTGCGTTCCATCCATACAGTTATTTTTTAATTGATTTCTCTCAGTCATTTATTTCAATTCAACTGAATCAGGAACAAATAAAAACACATGAGCGTAACAAAAAGTGCAACGCTCAGGAATGACGAAGAGGGAAAGTGGGAATGGCGAATGAAGTTAAAGAGTCAGACAAAGGAAAGACTATTTGCAGGTTATTCGTCTCCATGTTTATTCCTATGTTGAACCCCCAGGATGAACAGTAGCGGACGCGGGTGGGGATGATGAGGGAAATCTATCCTTCCCCAGAAGTCATGAAAAATATTTCATAAATATCAGTGCTGTGTGAGAAACCGCGTTGTCTGCAGCTGCTACTGTAGGCCTACATGTCAGTGTGCTAATGTCTCGATAGCAATGTAAGGTTTTTGATGTGTTAACATCTTAGATATCGGTATACGGCATTTGGCGGAGTGATTTCGTGAATTCAACGGAAATTTGCAACAGGAAGTAGACGCGGCCTACAATTGGCGCTTGTGATGCAGTGTGTCGGCGAGTGCAAACAATCCCACGGCGTTTGAAAAGAGAAAGAGAGAGACATAGAAAGAGAGACAGAGAAAGAGAGAAAGAGAAAGCTGTTTACCTTTAGTTCCTTTAACAGTAGAGACTCATTGCCATGTGGTTTTTCTAATACGTTATAAATACTTTGTAACAATTTTAATTTTTTTTAAACCCTTCCAAAAATTTTGAGTATCCACCAGTCAGTGTGTACCTCCATTGTGTACGAATTATTTTCCGTTTGTACGTTGAGGTTAATTATTTTTGAACATTTGACTTTATCAACGAGGTGGATGTGTTAAGTTTCACTTCAAACGAGCATGGCGGTCACCCAATCAGTCTTATTTTTTTCCCGGCAGCGAGCATCCCTGGATGCCACAAGCCCGACGGGCAGAGAGAAGTCGGGACTTGAAAGAGTGTGCACCCATCAGTTGCTTTTTTTTTTCCTGCACCCCGTACGAGATAAAACGTTCGTGTTTACGAGTCGAGGAAGCTAGGGGGGGGGGGGGCGAAAGCGGGGGGTGGGGTTGTGTGGGTGGGAGGAGGATGGGTGGCATTGGCTCGGTAGGTGGATGGGCGTCGGCCTTCCAAGACTGTCTCGCGGGAGACGGTGTTGTTTCGCGAGAATGCTTTGGGCGCGGGTGGAATTTCGGGCGGAAAAGTATCGGGGGGTGAAAGGCTTGGAATGGCGCAACGGGTTGTGGTTCGTGTCACGCCGGCGGGTAACCTGTTTTCGCATAGACGACCTTTCCCTACTTGCGCGCGATATGCCAGAGAGAGAGAGGGAGATAGGTGCTAGACCACGCCATACACCGTTTAGCGCTTAGCTGTAGCGTGCGGGAGTCGTCAGTAACCCGACACCCCGAGATGCGATTCCTACCACGAAGCGCACCATGCGACACACAGCTCATTCCATTTCAGCGTGAAGCTCTGCATCGTGAGGAATCCATACGAAAAACCAACCAAACTGATTTATAGACGTATTGGGAATGAAAAAAAAGGGGGGGAGGGGGTTGTCTGTAAAGTCGGTTTACGGACGATAATTTTACGTGATAACGTCATAAGAAAACATTGATGGAAATTGCATACTTTTTAATTTTCAAATATTATTTACAGTTTTTGCAAATTTAATTTAAGTAATTTGTTTCAATATAATAACGAACAGTTAGTTATAGAAATAAACTGAAATCAAATCAATGTCAATAAATTGTTAATTTGAAATGACGAAATTTGACAAATAAATCATTTTTTTTTTTAAATTGCTGCTTTTAAAAAGCTCGCCTTGACCTGTTTGATATTATTGAAGATTTTCTCGCACGGTGGTTGGCCGGTTCTTGCACGCTCGGCTCAGGTGGAACGTGACAATTTGTCATGCTTTTTCGTGCGTGCAGCCGGCGTTAATCGATTTATAAGACGTTATCACGTCAAAAACTGTGAGCGAGTCTTTCAGTACTAAACTCAGCCAAAATCAAATTCTCGTGTTGCAAATACTTATTGTACGAAACTCGGATCAAAAATTTAACATAGAATTATTTAAAATGACGCCGAGCGTATAAATACACGCCGCAAATTGTGTTTTCAACTACATTTCTCCACATGAATTGCACATTCTTTCCGCACCCGCCGCTAGAATTCGCTGCCGGAGCAGCTACGTCGACTATTAAATCATTTGATTAGTAGATATAATTTTCTAATTAAATATTGAAAAGTCTCCTATTGAAGTGAAAAAGACTTTAAAAAAAATACTTAACCCCGGGTTTGTACCTGAGTTGTAACAATGAGTTTGATTAAAATACTACACATCTTGTTCAAACTCATTAGACAGTTAACAATATAATGTTTCACTTTGGCCTTGTGAACATTAGTTTTTCGCCATCCGCCACAGATGGCAGCACCGAGGTCACACATTTCCGGTCCATGTGACTTCTGATCCATTCATGAAATTTCTGCTACCAAATGCCGTACACCGAGAGCTAAGATGTTATACATAAAAATAAAAAAAATCCCGCCATTTCAAACGTTTTCACGATGTCGTTGACCCGAACAAATATTCCACAGTATGTCCATAAATGAATGTATCAGTAATAAAGTTTAATAGCATCAACTGTAAGAGTTGTAGAGTGATGGTTCAAGGTCACAATTAAAGAGTGACTCAAATAGTTTTAGATACGCACACGCGCGAGTACTGATTTGTTGTTTTCTTGCTTGCAGCGCCACCTATGCAAAATGACGACTCCTGAACGAAAAGCGTTTAGTGCTATGCATTTTTCGAAGAGTGAATCTGTATTGTCAGCCCTCTCCACTGGAATCTCTTTGTACGTGAGTGGTTGAACGTCGAAGTTCGTAGCCGTTGGATTGGTCGTGATGGTCGAGACGACAGAGCTATTTTTCGCTGGCCTCCACGTTAAAAAGACAGAACACCATGTCAGTTTTTTTTTCCTTTTGGGCTTTATAAAAGATCGTGTCTACGTTCAACCGATACCGAATGATTTGCCAGAGTTGAGACACAGAATTGAAGAGGATATTGCTTCCATTTATCCTGACTTGTTAACCAAAACGAGGGACGAATCGGGTTTAAGGTTAAATGTGTGCCATATAGCAAAATGTTTACATATTGAACATTTGTAAGAAAAACTACATTATTTTACCTTCAATTTGATGTATGATATGTTGTAAATCGTCTAAATTAAACTGTTATAATCTACCATTGAAACCGAGACATTCTTGAATGGACATCCTGTATTTTAGATATTTTTGTGAGAGTTTTATTTATGTAACACACCATAACCAACCAAAATTTTACTTTTACTGCAGCAAAAAAATAATATATCTAAAGATGAACGCGGATTATTTGGGTGACTGACTCGGGGTAAGTGAATAGCAAGGTTTCCCATGAGTTTACACGCTTCCTCAAACACTCCAGCCGGACAAATTGCAGGCCTTTCGAGTGGAGGTCGAGCTACACGAACAAACGAAGCACGAAAAAACACCGCTTTGTTTGTCCTTCGCGAGCGAAGGATCGTAAATTCGATGCCCAAGTTCTTCGCGTCTGCTAACGTTACGACGTGTTCAGAATTATACTGAAAATAAACTCCTCCAGTACTTCCATATAAAAATATGAATTCCATTATCGCAAGAGGTGTTATCGACGATTTTTAGATTCATAATAAATATGTATCACACGAATCATCCATATCAATAAAAATGTAAATTTTCGTTTGTTTAAAATCTTAAATCTCCGTACGTTTTTCACTGATTGCTATAAAATCTTGACACAAAGTTGCATTCGAATACACGTGTGTTTTTGTTTACCTATGTCACATAATGTGACAGATAAAAATAGATAAAATATAGATAGTTAGAAACAGATTTTTAATATTTTCATTACTACGGAGAGACATAAATAGAAATATGAAGAGCGATATAGGTATATAGAGGATATATATATAGATACAGATAGAGAGTTAGATATATATGTAGATAGAGATACAGAAAGATAAAGAGATACATAGTGATATAAATAGAGAGATAGAGAGTTAGAGAGAGATAAAGAGAGATGCTTTGTATATATGTACCTCCTTCAAACAAATTACAAAAAAAAAATGTTTGAGGCGAGGCAATGCATGCCTGGCATTAGTTAGTATAAAATAGTATTTGAAATTATGTCAGTATTGAGGCTCTTTTGGTCCACAGTCAGCGTCCATAAACAAGTAATTGCACCTATCTTCAGACTTGTCTTGGAATTCACGAAGTAACCTTACATGGGAAAATTGTCTCACCCTCCCTTTTCCCTAAAGCAGCTAGTGTCTGCACAAACTTCAAAGTCGTTTCGTGACATGTTTCGACCGTTTGGATTTACCAATACCATTGCAAAGATTGACAAAAAATAAGAGTTCCTCTATGAATGTCTCGTACCAATCGTTTAGTGAAACCGTGTGTGTGGACGCTTGGAGCTGTTAAATTTGTCTACACAGTTTTTACTCACTCAGTTTATTCGTTCACTGAAGTGGACAATTGATATCACAATGATACATGGCGTCATCAAACTTTGAATGTGTGAATTGTTGTGTCCATTCTAGACGACATAATACTATGGGAATTTTTTTTCTTTTTTTTACGTGAAAAAAGTTTATTCGCTCGTTACAGTGATATTCGCTCGAACTTTCTTGTGTGACAAAATACCGTCAGATTTTAATCGGTAATAACTCACAATTGTTGATCCCACAACATCTGTACGTGTTTGTCACGCAGTATATTTTTTTGCCTTTGACGTCATAGTACCAGTACAGGCTCATGCGCGTGATTGTTACGAATTAGCTTCGTGCAAAGTAAAAAAAAAATTGGTGTAGCCAGGACCAAAAGTGAGGCAATAAAAAAATATTCGCTGGAATACAAGTGAAAACGGCATTAAATTGAAAATTACGAAATAATTAATGATGTCATCTAATGTGACTCGTAAATTTTCTCGGAAAACGCCCAAGTCAGAGCAAATCTCGAGTCAAAAGAAATGCACAATATTGTTAATGTACAGTGACGATTCATCCCGGTATTTTCACGAAACAGATACAGCAAGATCCTGAACTGCGCCTTTCTCTGTGTTTTTATATTATTATATACTTAAATTTTTGCTTAAATATTATTACTACATAAAATAGATTTAAAAAAATGGGGCGTGGCTTTGTCATGGACACGGCCGTATTTTGAACGTGAATACATGCACGTAACAGGCATTATTTTCTATACAAAATATAAAATACTTTATTTTATGTATTTTTTAATCATGTTTATTTTATTTTAATACCATATATTTACTATAACTATTTTACACTAATTTTTTTATATATATAATCGATATATTTTGACGAGAACTGACGATTAAAACTCAAACGTACGTCGTAGCTTCTCCGAGTCAAAAGTTATACTAAATGGAAAACTCGAAACGCAGTAAATTTACCTCAAAATGGCGGCGCTTCCCCCTCCACCACGCGCGTGACGAAATCTTTGATCCGTTAGCTATCCGGTTGGTATAATTAAATTTTGGATGGAGATGAGATATGTGGCTGCAACACCCAACTGTATCCCCCGATTTTGTTATGATTCATTTTTTTGAATTGCCTCCCACTATGAAAGCAATTTTAAAGACGTATTCACGTCAATAATTGTAGTTAAAAGAAACACAATGGTAAATGATATCTGAGGACTTGACGGAGACTCCGCAGGCGAGTGACACTCCGTGCATTAGCGCCGGGCAGGAGTGTCCCCTGGTTCCCTGCAGCTGCGAGCCTTGAGTGTCCCCTGGTTCCCTGCAGCTGCGAGCCTCGAGTGTCCCCATGTTCCCTGCAGCTGCGAGCCTCGAGTGTCCCTTGGTTCCCTGCAGCTGCGAGCCTCGAGTGTCCCCTGGTTCCCTGCAGCTGCGAGCCTCGAGTGTCCCCTGGTTCCCTGCAGCTGCGAGCCTCGAGTGTCCCCTGGTTCCCTGCAGCTGCGAGCCTCGAGTGTCCCCTGGTTCCCTGAAGCTGCGAGCCTCGAGTGTCCCCTGGTTCCCTGCAGCTGCGAGCCTCGAGTGTCCCCTGGTTCCCTGAAGCTGCGAGCCTCGAGTGTCCCCTGGTTCCCTGAAGCTGCGAGCCTCGAGTGTCCCCTGGTTCCCTGCAGCTGCGAGCCTCGAGTGTCCCCTGGTTCCCTGAAGCTGCGAGCCTCGAGTGTCCCCTGGTTCCCTGCAGCTGCGAGCCTCGAGTGTCCCCTGGTTCCCTGCAGCTGCGAGCCTCGAGTGTCCCCTGGTTCCCTGAAGCTGCGAGCCTCGAGTGTCCCCTGGTTCCCTGAAGCTGCGAGCCTCGAGTGTCCCCTGGTTCCCTGCAGCTGCGAGCCTCGAGTGTCCCCTGGTTCCCTACAGCTGCGAGCCTCGAGTGTCCCCTGGTTCCCTGCAGTTGCGAGCCTCGAGTGTCCCCTGGTTCCCTGCAGCTGCGAGCCTGTCTTAACCTGCCCACGCCAGCCACCGGTGAGGACAATGCGCGCGCCACGTGTGCGCGCGAGTGCGAGGGATCGCCGCCAGGAGCGCTGGCGTCGTCGCGACTAGAGCACGAGGCAGAGAGCGTGGAGTTGGGAACTGCGAAGCAATCCCCATATTTCCCCGCCCAAAACATCGCGGAAATACTGGAAAATATGTGCTCGATAATGTCAGATGATGGTTAAGTATGTATTAGAATCTCCGACGTTAAAAATATGTTACTTTCATTTTTTTAAAGTCATTTAAACTGTTTCCTAAACGCCAATAATTTAAGTGTATAACCAATATAGCGCAACAATTATTTGAGGAGAAAAAAATAGTCTTCTCACAATTGCCATGTAACCATGCATATATACATGGCCACTCCCTGGTTGTCAGAACGTGCACCATGCTGACTCTCAATGTAAGCGAGGCGTGGTCATACCTGAAGTCTTGTGTCACGGAAACAGCATCATCTGCAAAAAAAATCATTAAATTATAAGTAAAGTTTAGATAAGGGCATTTAGAAAGGCAACCTGAAATGAAATATAAAATTTCTTGGAAACTGTCACAACCATTTCATGACATTGCCTTCAAATTAAAAATTTGACTCTTTTTATTGATATAGCAGATAAACGTTACAAATGTACTCTTTTTAGTTGATTACACAAAAATTATGCAAATAATACATTATTTTTGTGTAACATTAGGCACTTAGATGTTTTAGAAGTTTAGTGTTCAACTTAAATATAAAGTTATAATCTGAATATCATAAACGTAAGTTTGAAGCCGTGTGAAATTTTAATATGGACACGAAATAGATGTAGGAAAATCTCGAAAGTTCGCCCATGTTACATTAAGATAATTTGTTTGTAAATGCCCATGGTACATTATAGTACTTAAAATTTAAAAAATATTTAATTTAGGGCCTGAAATTATATCTGCATTGTTACCAAAACTACAATTAACAGAGGAAACTCAGGAAGGGTTTTCAAGAATTATTAACAAATATTATTTCAGAAAGTGAAGTCGAGAGAAAACTAATACATACTTTATAAACCACTTTTGGTTGATTTTTGATTTAGTAATCTCCTGTAAGTTAACATTTACCAATGAACCGTTTTTTTCCTCGTACATTTCACGCCTTTTCTTTAACGTATCGTAGACTACGCAATTTTCAAGACAATAAAAAAATTATTGAAAAATTGAAAGAGGGTTAATTAATAGATGTTAACATTTATTCAGTTCCGAGTTCTTCGAAGACGACGACGGTTGAAGAAACGGGAGCACCCTGATGAAACCAACACGCTCACAGTAACGTCCGCCACGTTTCCAAGTTGAACCCCTGCAGGGAATCCAACGCTCGATGTGACAACTCACGCTCTGTTGATATTTTGTAACGGTAAACATTTCAAGTGTCTCAGTGCAAATGACAGAAGCGCAAAGTTGCTAAATGCATTCAATCAGAGCGCACGCGTGTTTAAGGGGGTGCCTCCCATTTCAGGTCATGATTTTATATTTATATTAATCATTGGTCAACTTTTAGACTTTTTCAATTGTTTAACTTTCACGAAATGAAAAATATATACAGTGCATACGTTTTGCATAATTAGCTGCCAAAGTTACATTTTTAACGTTCTTGGGTTGTACAAATATGTAAGGAGAATTTAATTTACTGCAGAACTAAAACTTTTTAGGTTTAACTGCAATGCCACTGGCTACTTCATGATATGGTTTGCATTTCTATCACACAAACTCATTTCATGTTTTTTGGCTGTCTAAATCGTGAAAAATTTGAGAATTTTGAAATGCCAGGTAAAATTATTTAATATTTTTTGAAGTAAATTCAAACCATATCATGAATTAGCCAGTGGCATTGCAGTTATAACTAAAAAGTTTCAGTTCTGCAATAAATTAAATTCTCCTTATTTGTACAACCCAAAAACGTTAAAAATGACAAGTTGGCAGCTAATTATGCAAAAAGTATGCGCTGTATATATTTTTCATTTCATGAAAGTTAAACATTTGAAAAAGTCTATAAGTTTATCTACAATTACTGTAAATAAAAAAAACTTGACCTCAAATGGGAAGCATCCCCTTAAGAGCCCCCCTCCACCCGGACAGTATGCAGAGCTTCGAAAGAAAACCACACGATTTTCAAAACCAAAACCGCTCAGGATATCCGTGCGGTGTCCGCTCACGAAAAGCAGTTAAGAACACGTAGAGGGTGGATGGGTAGATATGTTTCCTTGTTCCGTTATTAACACGCTTATACTAGCTTAACTTGTAACTAACCAACGACCTATGCAAACAAATCTTGGAAGTCTATTTCAACATGCTTATAACTCTCGCATCGATTTGAAACTTTGCAAGTATATGTAATCCGGATGACAATGCAATAATTTTGTACCATCAATAGAGACAGGAAAAATTCGCGGGTTCATTTCGCGATAGGCTAGAATCCAAGTGCGTGTAACTTATTGCCGCAGTGATTGGAACACAGTTTGCCTGAAGGACTGTGAGCCAATGAATAACCCTCAACGTAAGAAGTATCGAATCATAAGCATCCCAGTTAGCAGGTGTCACGAGTCAGTAGCCAATGAGCTGGTTTAATACAGTATTCCCGCGTACATAGAGGATCGTGGAGTCCATCCTAGAGGTCATTCAAACCGCGAATTTTTCCAGTCCCTAACCATCAACCTGATATGATGATGGAGTCAGGAAGTAGATAGTGGAACTCTTCGACTTTTTTTAATGTGTGACTGATAACAGCGCTTTTTTTAAACTATAATTTTAAACTATATTTTTATGCCGGTGAAATCTTACCGTGAACACTAATATTTACAGATATACCAAGACTACAAATTCAATTGCACGATTAGAAACAGCGTTAGATTTCCTGTCAGAAAAATCTCGTTTTCGATCTCTTGAGTACATTAAAAATTTGGTCAATATCAGTTAAAAAATTTTTAAAATTTTTTGACACATAAAAATATTTAAAAAATAAACAGCTGATCATATACCAAAAAATGTAAATTAAAATGTATATTAGATTGGTATATCCAGATATGAAAATTAAAAGGTATAGGGGTTAGAATATAATGATTGAATGTTAGGCCAAATAGTTAGTATTTTTTTAACAGGATATAAATGTTTTTCTAGAAAATTTGATGATTTAAAGTATTTTTTTAATCAAGTAAATGTACAGTATTTTTTACAGGTCCAATTTTTTTGATCTGAAATTTCCACATTTCAAACCGTCTGCGTAGATTAAAAACAATACTGACAGAAAATTTAAAACTATTTTGGTTATGCGGTTAATTTTTCGTAGCCTCAATATATCAGAAATTATTAGCGGTTTTCTTGTATTATAGTGTAAAAAGTTATAAAAACAAAAAAAAATGTTATATATCTCCTGAAAAAAACGATTGTTACAAAATATATATAAGACATTTCGGTTTTCTTTTGAACTCTACAATAATTTCCCAGAGTTTGATCACTAAAATCTGAAACATTGGGATATGAAACTTTAAAAACAACAGTAAATAACTGATATTTTACAACAAAAATTTTATGTTACATCTGCTCCAGTTAAGAGAAGATTTTTATCAACTGTACAGTAAAGAAAGAACTTCTAGCAGTTTTCAATCGTTTCACATATAGAGTAGGTACATAGTGTCGGCTCTCGCTTCAAATGTTAAATGCATACGCTTATGTTTTGCACTTTCTCAGAAACGTAATAAAAAAACGTGCGTGGCCACCAAGTCCGTTAGAAATGAAACTTCAAAATACCACAGACAGGGGGATAGGAAATGCCTGCATCAAATTACCTGCAAATAAGTTTGCACTTGTCTCACTCTCTACTTTATTAGCCTTCAGCGTTAGATTTTACTTGTTACTCTCTGATGACGTCATTCCCTTGTTACACAATTATTTGAAACACGTACGCACAAGTGTGCAAGTATGAAAGTATGTCAGTATACAGGCGTGCAGATTAGCATATATTAGAAGCGAGTGTATCCGAGTGCGGTGGTATGCGAATGAGCAAGTATCCTAGTGCACAAGTATGCAAGTGTGCTGTAACCCATCAGATCTGTCATCGAGCGCTACTGCTGCCAAAAGTGTTTTCGGCGAGTGATTTGATAGTTCGTAAAATACGCAGTAGAGATTCACAATTGTAACAACAATTGCGTCGAAATATCCGCATATAGATTTGCAGGTATCTCTACTTTATTAGCCTTCAGAGTTACCCCCTTTTTTTGACGTGACAAGGTCTAATAAATCGATCAACGCCGGCTGCATGCAATTAAAAGGATGACTCATTGTCCCATTACGCACATTGTCCCGTTACGCTGTGTCCCGTTACGCTCATTGTACGCTTGTGCCAAACCAAATCTATCTCTCTTCCACTTGATTGGAACAACCATCGATTTGACTTTTTCGAGGCACATTAAACTTGAAACACTCCCATTCGTTTCCTACTTTTCCTATCATCATCCTATCCTTAACAGAATAACACAGATTGGAAGAAGTTAAATAGCAAACATGTATAAAAGTTATACTTAGTTAAAATAATCTCTTCGTTAAAGTAATAAACATAAAAGTAAATTTATCAATTAAATTGTAGATTTCATTTCACTCCTTCTTTGTATCCATACAAAATAGTGATAATTCAATAAAAATGATTCAATTTTATTCATAAAAGTATGCAATCATTTCATCAATGTTTTGTTATGACGTTGTCACGCTAAACTATCGTCCGTAAACCGACTTTACAGACAACCAATTTTTTTTTGTTACTCTCTGACTTACCCTACGGGCTCTGGGAAGAAGTTTCACTTCAAAAAATTATGAGCTTCGGGGTTTTTTCTGGACTCGCACGTAGACCTGTCGACAAAGCGACAACAAGCCACTCTTCAGGCTTACGGTCGGTGACCGTCGACGCATCCGGACGTGACGAGGATAACGTAATGATCCTTGCACCTTTTACAAAAACCACGCGTCCCTCTAAGTCTGAACCACGCGCTCGTTTCCAGTGCTCGAGCGACGACGCAAACTGTAATAACACCGAGGATAATGAAGAGCGCGTGGCATTTATCCGTCGTAAAACCAGCTTTCGTACTTATTAAAAAAAAAAAAAAAAAAAAAAGCTTTCGAGAACGTCAACGACTTCAGCAGATGTTAACTCGCTCCCTCTCTCCCTTTATATTTCAACGAGTATGGGAAAGGGGGGAATTTTTTTATTCAGAAAAAGAGGCATTCATAAGGTCACTGTCACAAATGACAGTACGGGAAAACACTTAAATCTAGGTCGTAGCCTTTCGTGGCTGGAGCTTCCGAGTTGAGGCCCTGATGGTGTGCCCGACGTTTCGGTATGCATTGTTGCAGCCGTCTTCAATTATAATTAACAGTTTTTTAAATCCAAGCTAATAGTAGGATTAGTACTAACTTTTCAAAGAATAAATGTGTGTCTGGAATGAGCCAACAAGGAGAGACAGCGGACTTTGTGTCCCCGATTCTTACTTCCCTTTGCGAGAGTAAAGTACTTGCCGATATGAATCCACCCTGTAAAGGAGAAAACCTAACTCTTGGTTGTTCCCGAGGAATGGCTGATCGGAAAACGAGGCTGAACTTATTTAAAGTTGCATTCTAAGTCGCTAAGGCGGCGTGGGCCGGCGATTAGAGTGACTGACTATCTCGCTGAAGACTGGTGTTAGATTCCACTTTGTATAAGATTTTTTTAAATTTTTTTATTGATAACGTGAAAATTCATGTTCAATTCCCGAAAAATTAAGAAATAAAAAATTGATTGACCGAAATATAACCATCAGCATATAATTTTAAGAATGGGAGTATTTTTCTTATACGTTATTTAAATTTTTCTCCAATAAAGTGCTCCAAAGTTTATTTGCTTGTGGATATGCGCTTAGTTAAGTGCAAAACTGGTAGAACTAAGAGTTACATTCCAAAAGGTTAAAGAAATCTGCTTCCCTATGTCTTTGTTATGAAAAGTGTTCGTGTAACACTGTCGCATTCGTACAATGCACGTGGTGCAAACAGAACATACGTTTTACGTGTTTTTAATTTAAATATCACCCGTTAGTGTGCACCAAATTTTTATAGAATGACTGTGACAACGATGCAAAAATATTGTCACACATTGGTATGAGTTTAAAAAAGAAATTATGTTGTTCGTTTAATAACAGTGTTTTGCCTATCATATTACCTTCACAATTGCAATTAAAAGTTTCTAGTAAAATAAATTAAAGTGTGCGTATAGTCCACGCGCAACAGAAGTGACACTTCTTGCTTATTAGGTATAGATGGAGATAGGTTATTAGAGTTTATAATTGAACAAGAGATAATAATTGAGAAAAGTAACGATGCAGGTATGATCCAAAATTTAAAAAAAAACACTCCAATCTAACATTAATTGCACTTATAAAGTCTATCTCACGAGTTTATAAGTCCTTCTGACATTTAAAAACACAGTGTTCACATACCAAAAATAAATTACAGACCTCATAAGTCTATACGTCGTTTTTACATTTTCAATCACACAACTCACATAAAAATGAATGATACTTATAAAGTTAACTGTAAAAATCAATAACTCTTATGCACACGAATAAATAAGTTGTAGATATTTTAAATTAAATAAAAGAATCATCGTAGCGTCAATCGCTAGCCATTAAGAAAACTGAAGAGTAGACAAACACAAACAGCGTTACGAGAATTCCTATAATATGACTAATATTGCTTCCGTTTGAACATATTATAGCTCGTAGGATTAAAACTAAAGCATTTTTTTTAGATATATTTTTGATATAAACAACCATAACTTCAAAGGGTGAAAAAAACAAGAGTTGGAGGAAAAACAATTCCATAACTCCCTTAGTAGGCTCGAATACATTCAAATTGTTTTTATCATATAATTTTTATTTAAAACGATTGTCTGAAACAATTTTTTTATGAAACGAATCATGTTGTAAGGGGTTAAAAAAACAGGAATAGAATTTTAAAAATGTCATAATATCCGTACCATGAACGCTATTAAATTCGTTCTTATTTATTGTAAAACCTTAAAATAATATATTATCTACAACTTTCGTACAAAATAATTTTTTATACGAACAGCCATTACTGCAAGGGCTGTAAAATCACAGGGGTTGAAAGACAAAAAATGAACAACTCTCTTAGTAATTACATTATCAAATCGGTACAAACTTTTGTAAACCTTATAAATATTTTTTTTTCTGAAACAATTTTTGATACAAATAACCATTGCTGCTAAGGGTGAAATAAACAGGGGTTAAATGACGGGGAAAAATCCTAAACTTCCTTAATAGGTTACCTGTAAAATCTATATAAATTAACTGTTAATATTCTAAAAATTATCTAAAACATTGGTCTAAAACCATTTTTAGCTAAACGGACCATTACTACAAGGGTTGTAAATAACAAGGGTTGAAAAACCAAATAAAATTCATAACTTCTTTAGAAGGATTACTATCAAATCCGTTACAATTTATTTTCAAAATCCTAAACATTATCGAAAACCTTCGACTGAAAAATTTTTTGATGAAACGGATTAGTACCGTAAAAACAGGGATTGAAATAAAATAAAAATACTTCTTCACTATCAAATTCGTTCGAATATAATCATTCCATCTTAATATTATTTAAACTTTCATTCAAATTAATTGTTATAACACTACGTATTAGTGCAAGGGATGAAAAACTGTGTTTGAATGTAAAAATAAAATTCATAACTACCTTAGATGACATAATATGAAATTCGTTCTAAGCTGGATGCATTAAAAAAATCATTTCATGTACATTAAGTTCTAAAATAGTTCCAGAAGTTTATAGAAGTTTCTAGAACGTTTCCAGAAAAAAAATAGGTACCTAATCTATTTACGTCTGTAGGCTGTGCCAAAAAGGAATTTTATTTTCTGCTTCCTTGTTCGTTGTTGTAGTTCCTCTATGACATGCAGAGAAAAAAAGTATGTCAATTTAAAAACAAAATATTTGCCACTGCAAGTATCATTCAAAGAACTTTAAAAAAAATCGGTTATCTGTAAAGTCGGTTTACGGACGATATTTTAACGTGACAACCTCATAACAACACATTGAAGAAATGATTGCATACTTTTATGAATAAAATTGAATAATTTTTATTTTAATAAAAAAAATAATAAATACTTGACATTAAACTAGTAATCAGATTTTTAAAATGAAAGAATAATTAACCTTTATTGCCGAAATTTTTGTAATAAGCAATGAAAACCACATTAACTTTTCACTTCACTTTATAAACAGTCGACGAAACAGTTCACGTGTAGATGACTTGTAATTAGTTTTAAAAACTGGTGTTTAGCTATAAAGTTTAAATATAATTATGAACAAGTTTTCATATAAATAAATTGTCATCAAATATCTATCATGAATTATATGAATCACCATAATTTTTTTGGTCAGTTGTAACATAACCTATTATTAGTGCACTCGCCGACAGCGTAACGGAACACAGCGTAACGAAAGAATGAGTGTAACAGCGTAATGGAACAATGTGCGTAACGGGACACAGCGTAATGGAACAATGTGCGTAACAGGGCACTTTTTCGTGCGTGCAGCCGGCGTTCATCGATTTTTTTTGACGTTGTCACGTCAAAAAAATAGCCATGTTTGGACTTGGTTTCGTTTTGCACCGAGGCGGAGACATGTGAGCAGTGTTGCACGTGGATTCCAAGGTGACAGTATGTAACAGTGCAGCCACTACAGCCCCGGTGAATGGTGGGGCCGCCACCTCACTGCGTAGGCACGCCCGTACGTAGCGCGCGCTTCCGAGCCCACACACGCGCGTGACACAGCAGCTTGCGCTGATGTGAGTGACGAGATAACAAAAAACTATCTCCGTGGGTGGGAGGGTGACTGTGAGCTTAACGATCTACGAAGACTTCCCCTCCCCACCTTTTTTTTTTCCTGCATTTTTTTACTGTTACGGAACGCCTAAAATCTTGCGCCATTGCACGTTTACCTCTCTTTTCTTAATATAGGTTCTTTTTTTTGCATCGTTTTGTTACTTCGCGGATTTCGTCCCCCCAAATAAAAGCTAATAGTTATCCCGCCTGTTGATAAAATTTCACGCTTGATTAAATGCCTAAATACATGTAACATTTTTTTTTTAAGATCACGTCAAAGTCTTTCACTAGAAGTTCATCGTATGATGCTGCAAAATAAGTAAATTCTTAAGTCTCAAAGTTACTTTTTAATGTTTCAAATTTTTGAAATAAAAATATGAAACTAGATGGATGAATGCATAAACTGGTTTTCAACAAATGTCGTTAGTGAATACTGTTACGACCGCGAGAGACCAGACCGCGACGCCAGGTTCGGAGCTGGCTGGCGGCCCTGCACGGTCACTGGCGTCACGCGCCGTGTCACGTGCGGTCCACTGACGTAAGGCATGCCACGCACACCTGGCCGGATTACAAGGGTCGTCGCTACCCCCCTCCTCCCCTCCACTCCCCGCACATCGTCCTTCTTCGGCGCTGTTATCTATCTCTGGGTGGCCTTTGGGGATTCCGCGGGCCGCCGCGTGGAGTGGCGTGAACAAGCGACGCTATTCTTGATGTTTCGGGCGTCGGGTCGGCCCGGGATTACGCGACTCGTCACGGACACTCTCGGCGGTTCTGGAAAGACGACCCACCAGTACTTAAGCAGCGACACCGGCCTCCACGGGAGTTCATCGACGAGTCCCTGGACAGGGGTACCGCGAGAGTGTCGTGACAGTTCCGAGCGAGTTCCTGGCGAGTTCCGAGAGTGAAGGGAAGTGCGACATCGGCGAAGAGGATGAGAGACCCCCTCGAGAGCGGCGCGACGTGGAGCGACGGGATCGAGAGAGTGCGACTGAGTGGCACGAGACTGTGTGTGTGTGTGTGTGTGTGTGTGGACAGGCGCGAGGTAAGGGGCGATCCACTGTCGCGCCTAGCTCCAGTGAGGAGTGCGAACTGTGGAACTTGACAGACTTTAGGTGGCTTGAGAATAAACATTTTTATGTCCCGGTGATTTGTGAACGGAAATTTTTAAGTACAATTATTTATTAGTAATGTAAATATTAGTAATTAATAAAACTGTATTAAACTTTAATTGGACTATCCCTTACGAACCCAGTTTTCCTCCACATTATACATCGTAACACGATTAAACCGAATTTAAGCACTAACCTCATACGCAGCTACTGGTGGTTTGCAAGCCAATTGCTAACCAGAATGACTTCAAAACCAGACATCCACTCTTTGGCGTAGAAAATATTTTTTGTACTTATACAAAAGATCCCTTCGGAAACCAGTTGCCAAGAAATAGTTTGTAATACTATGTACAAGAAATATATTGTAACTTTGTACAACTCATAGCTACGGTTATTTTTGCATGTATGAAATAAGTTTTCCGAGATAACACTGAGCATTTTACACAAAAAAAATCTTTGCGTGATTTTTATTTTTTAAGTGGTGTTTCATTCAAGCATAATATTTTTTAAAGTATGAAACAATATTCAACAATTTGACTTTATTAATTTTTTTTTTGCTTATTATGTACGTAAATAAAACTGAAAGCTGTTCACCAAATAACTTTAACATTGCAGGTACTCGGACAACTTAAAACATAAGTTTAATGCCCGGGTAATATTCCAAAACCCATTATTACTGCGAACGATATTCTGTAGTGATACAGTTCTTTTTCGTGAAAATGTACAAATGTACAAATATATGTAATTTTACGTGAATATTTCTGTTACATTAACAAAAAATAAACAAATAAAAAATACGATGCACGATCCACGGTATAATAAGTATCATCCTTAGAATGTAGTATGCATTTATACGGGCAATCTGGGGCGGATGGCGTGAACTTAATTTCATAGACACAAAGGTAAAAGTTATAGTCTTATAGTTAGAGACCTGAACAATTCGCGGATTAATTTCGTGAAATGCTTCAATTCAAATAAGTATACCTTAGCGCTGCTTCTGCCATTGGTTCACTGTTAATCTGGAGTAATAAGGGCCAGTTAGAGACCCTCACTCAAAGAAGTGTCGAATCACAGACACTCGGTCGAGACGACTCACAAGTCAGCAGCCAATGAACAGGTGGCATTTGCCCGAGTGTGTAGAGTGGAGTAGAGTCTATCCTGGAGGTCATTGAATCCGCGAAATTTTGCAGTTCTCTACTGACAGTCTTAGGATCGAGTCGTGACCCCACGTGTAACACCTTTCCGCGGCCCAATAGTGGGTCACGACCCACCGTTTGGGGAACCGCTGCGACTAGACCGTACGTCGTGGGTGGTGTTTTTCAACTTATTTTGTCGTGACGGACCCGCGGCCGATGTTTGTCCGACGGTTCAACAGCTTCTCACGTTGCTGGGGTGACGCGCGCCCTTTGCTGGTGCACTTATGATCTAGACGCAGCTGTTCCCAAAACGGTGTGTCGGGGAAGGTGTTACTGGTAGGGTCGCGACTCGATCCTAAAACTATCAGAAACCACCGAACAAACCATCGGAAAAGATTTAAAAAAAATCGAAACAAATCTAATTGTGTGCAAACACATATCTATTGTTAAATATAATAACTTGTTTTGCTACAAATTGCTCATATTTTGTCAACCATTTTCAAAATAAGACCACACATTGTTTATCAATAATCAATCGATTTCTTAAAAAAGCATATATATATATATATATATATATATATATATAGGGTAAATCCAGGAGAGATGGACCACCGGGTGAGACGGACCGGTGGCATAGTTCACGAACCTGCTAATAGAAAGCGCCATGGTTGGTAGGAATGTGTCGTGGTAACTGTATTGCGCGTGCTGTGTTGTTTTAGTTGCTTTGTATGAGTAAATCGAGAAGATATTAAAGAAAATAGAAAACAGGTAGGTCAAAAATTTTGTTAATGTGAACGCAGTTGTGTCGTAGAGACAGTATTTTGCAATATTTTTTAACCATCATTCCTTACAACATGTAAACAAGCTAAACGTATCTCTGTAGTGTTCTGTAGCTACGCTGGGAATAACAGGGACGTAATGGCGGTCTGGTCCATCTCTCCCTAACGATCGGGATAGATGGACCAAAATAAAGTGGGAGAGATGGACCATCGTGGGAGAGATGGACCACCGTTTTAAATGAGCCTACGTATTATTAATGAGTAGGCTGTAGATTTGTAATGTCGTTTATAAAAAAAATTAGTCACAAAACATACTGTTAAGTAATTTGGAGGTTAATTTCCAAACTTTTAAGGTAAATTCTTCTCTCCGTTAAGCCTACTTAAAATACAAAAATACAATATAGGCTGTATGCGTTAAAGTGAGCACTTTTGAGGCCATAGTTACTTTTATCATTCAAATTACTATATTTCGGCCACTTTTAAATAGGATATAAATAATCGCAACTACATTCCTCCCTATTGCATTTTTAAAGGGAAGAATAAGAAACAGGAGTTCAGTGATGGCATCCCTCCGGGTTCCATGATTGCAATGCACGTGAAATCTGCTTACATAACCTCTGAATTATTTTTCGACTGGTTGAAACATCACTTTTTGCAAAGAAAGCCTGCTGGAAAAGTACTGTTGATTCTTGACTGACACTCCTCCCATTGCAGCAGTGTCGAAATGCTTGAATTCTCTGACGAAAATTATATAATTTTGCTTAGCCTTCCTAGTCACACGACCCATTTCTTGCAGCCACTTGACAGAAGCTTTTGTAAATCTTTGAAGTCTAACTACAACAAAGAATGTAATGTGTTCATTAGGAAAAACCCATTGCGGCAAATTACGAGACTGCAATTTGGCAAGTTGCTAGGATGTGCTTGGTCCAAATCAGCGACTGTAGAAAATGCAGTTTCCTGTTTCAAGGCATGTGGAATTATTCCGCTTAACATGTCTGCAATATCAGACTACGTTTACCTGACACCTAGCGAAGATTCAACAATCATTACCCCTGACACAAGAGGTTCTAGTGAAACGTCACTTTCTGAAGCTACTGAAACGAACTTAGTTCAACTACACTCTCCAGACATTAGTTTGACATCAAACCAAGAAGCAACCATAGTCACCGATAGGTCTACCACTCCACTCGAATCTGCTCTGCCTATAAGACATTTCGAACATCCTATCAGTGATGAATGCCTGGCGACTCCTGGAACTTCGTCAAGGCCCACCAGTGTCTCCGGAGTCAAAGAGGTCGACAACCCCACGCCAACAAAAATTTTGAACAACATCTCACCTATTCCAATCTTAACAAAAAAAAACTACAGCCCGTGGTAAGAATGCAAGTGTTTCGAAAGTACTAAATTCTAAGGATAATGTACAACGTATTACCCAAGGAAAACATGACAAACTGAAGAAAATAAAAGAACAAGAAGAAAGAAAAAGACGGAGAGAAGAAGCTATCCTAACTAGGACTGTTAGGCCTACCAAACATAAAAAAACCAAAAACCAAAGGATTTTCTCAGCCAATTTTGTATGATGACAGTGGTGATGGTGACTTGGACGAAGATGAATGTGTTGGGTGTAATGAGGACAACAATACTACAAAAAGTACAGAAGACTGGATTAAATGCACAGTGTGTTCCCGTTGGTTGCATGAGAACTGCACAAAGTACGAAAATAAGTGCGATGTATGTGAAAAAAGAACTAAAATCTTTAAGGGTTTTGAAAAACTACATCTGAAAGAAGAAAGACCTTGTAAAACATGTTAATGTATAGGCACTTGTTGTACGTCAGAAACGATTTTTGTTTAATTGAGTGCTTAAATATGAATTTAATGTTAGTCATAAATGATTTAACAGCTTTCTCAATGCTGGTCCATCTCTCCCATATAGGCTGGTCCATCTAACCCTAGGTATATGGTATAGATGGACCAGTACTGCAAAATTTTTCAAAATTTTTCTTCACTTTGTTAACGTAAATTTTCTACACATACCTTTGCTTTTCATATACATAGTTCACCAGAATATCATAGCGAAAATTACTTCACCAATATCTTGACAAATAATCAAATTAAAAGAGTTTCAAAAAAGTGTGTCCATCTCTCCTGGATTTACCCTATATATATATATATATATATATATATATATATATATATATATATATATATATTTCATACCAGGGAACAGTATGGAAAAGGAGAGACGGATATGTAAAAAGGGCGTGGCCAGGTTTGTTTCCCTCGGGAGCCGGGAGACCCCGCTGTTCCGTCGAGAGACGGGGAATAAAAACCCGCCGGCGCACGAATAGAAGGCGGAGGAAGGCTTTATCTCGCCCCGTGTTCTCGCGGGGAGCGGAGGGGGTTTCGCCCACCCACGGCACGATGAAAGGCTGACCCAACCCACCCACCCCCCCCCCCCTCCCTCCGCGGTTCCACCGGCAGTATTGAGCCGGACGTCGACGCCTTGGACCACCGAGATGCACGTCACACCACGTCGCAACCCCCTTTTGGACTTCTTGCGCAGTGCGTCACGAGAGTCGGCCTACTTGTGCATATATAATTACTAGAGACCTGCAAAATTCGCGGTTTCGATGTTCTCCAGGATGGACTGCACATACCCCTGTACACTCGGGCAAATAACGCAAGTTCATTTGGCTGCCGACTTGTAAGTCGTCTCAGCTGGTTTGTCTGCGATTCGATCCTTCTTCGGTTGAGGGTTTATAACTGGTTGAGATTCGTCCAGATGAGCAGAAAGCCAACAGAAAAATTATCCAAGAGGTATATGTGTTTGAATTCTAGCCTATCACCGAATGAATCCGCGAATTTTGCAGGTCTCTAGTAATTATATATGCACAAGTAGGCCGACTCTCGTGACGCACTGCGCAAGAAGTCCAAAAGGGGGTTGCGACGTGGTGTGACGTGCATCTCGGTGGTCCAAGGCGTCGACGTCCGGCTCAATACTGCCGGTGGAACCGCGGAGGGAGGGGGGGGGGGGTGGGTTGGGTCAGCCTTTCATCGTGCCGTGGGTGGGCGAAACCCCCTCCGCTTCCCGGGAGAACACGGGGCGAGATAAAGCCTTCCTCCGCCTTCTCTTCGTGCGCCGGCGGGTTTTTCTCTCCCGTCTCTCGTCGGAACACAGCGGTATCGCCCGGCTCCCGAGGGAAACAAACCTGGCCACGCCCTTTTTCCATTTCCGTCTCTCCCTTTTTCATACTGTTCCCTGCCGGGGTACACTCCGCGCGAAAACAAAACGTAATCCGCACGACGCACTCTCTTGATGTGTTGACATCCAACCTCGGTAATGAGCAAAACTCTCTCGTATGTTCTCGTATAGACAAACAAACACTTAAAAATACGAGACTCTAACGCGAATTTTAACGTAGAATACATTTAATAACGTGATATATATGTACGAAAATTGTGTTTTCAATTAATTTCTTGACGTGAAATCCCACGTAGTTTTCGCACTTGTTGCAGGATCATTCGATTTGCAGAGTGAAAATTTTAAATACCGTATAATAAAACGGCTTCCATAAAAGCGAAAAATAAAAAAAACGCTAGAAAAAATACTAAACCCGGGCTTTGGAACTGATTTTATACAAGGAATTATATTAAAATATCGCCTATTTTTTTTTTCAAATTTATCAAACAGTTAATACTTTAAAAGTTTCTCTTTGTATGCCTGTTTTTGTTTGTTTTTGTTTTTTTGGTTCGTGCCAGATGGCAGCACCGTGGTTGTTGCACATTTCCGTTCCTTGACTTCCGTCGCATTCACGGAATTACCCATACCTAGGGGCAGGCATTTTTCGCGAAAAGATCTGAACGCTTAATAGACTGCAACAAGATATACCCGAATTTGTGGTTTATTCCTCAAGATTGGCGGCCGACTGCGAGAGAAGTCGTTGCCTTATTTGACCGAGCCATTCAGGACGCGTTTACTTTCGCACTGAATTACTGTGATTGCTGTTGTTACTATCTGGGAGAAACTCACCCAATCACTAAACACAGACGATGCTACAGTGTTTTTAACTTTCAGCTTGTCTCGAAATCTTTTCGCGAAATCTGCATAGCCTTACCCATACCAAATGCCGTATGCTGAGAGCTAAGATGTTACACATAAAAAAAATTACAACAATCCTTTGAAGTTACGGAGATAAACGTCGGGTGGTTAGTGAGGAGGGGTATGAAAATAAATAATTAAGTACGGATTCGAAAAACTGCAAGGCTCTTCACACGCTTTAGGTAGATATCAAATAAATACTACCTATTGTAGCCGTTACCATGGTGCGACTTTCGGAAAATGATTCCATAATTTTTCGTTTCATGGTACATAACCCCCAAAAACCTCGTCAACTCAGAAGTTTATATATATATATATATATAATCACAATTTTTTGTCATGATAACTTCCGTAATTTTTCACAAATCACTTAGAAACTGACACATAAAATCTAGTAGTGGGATATCTCGGTCGAGTTCGTTAATGGACAGTGTCCGACCAAAAGGGTATAAATGGGCTAGTTTTTTTTTAAACCAGAAAAATGGCTGTAATTCCCATAAAATGTAAAATGCCACATCCGTTGAATTTATTATAACTCGTATGAGTAATACCAAAATATTTTCTCTGGATAATTTTTGGATACGACCAACTATTCCTGCAAGGGGTTAAAAAAAATCAAGGGTTGGAGAACAAAAACGTCATATCTCCCTTCGTAGGCACAATATCAAAATCGTACAAGATTGTTTGTTAATGTTATAATTTTTATCTAAAACTTTTGTATGAAACAATGTTGATAAGACTAACAATTGTTGAATGGAGTTAAATAAATATAGGGGTAAAATTTGAAAAAAAATTCATAGATTCCGTAACATGTACAGAAATAAATCCGTTCTGTTTTATTGTAAAACATTAAATTATTATCCACAACATTTGTCAAATAATTTTTATACGACCAACCATTACTGCAAGGGGTGGAATAAACAGGGTTTGTATGGAAAAAATATTAATAACTATTGGTAGGAACACTATAAAATCAGTTTAAATATTATAAATATTATAAACTTTTGTCTGAAATAATTTTGATACAATCAACCATTGCTGCAAGGGGTTGATATAGAGATGTTAAAATACAAAATAAATTAATAATTCCCTTAATACGCATACCATCAAATCCATTTACATTATTAGTAAATATTTTAAGTTTTATCTAAAACTTTTGTTTGAAACAATTTTTGATTGTACAAACTATTACTGGAAGAAGTTGAAAAACCTAGGGTTGAAATAAGAAAATGAATATAACTTCCCTACCGTGTACTCTATCGATTAATGTTAATTATTTAACTTTTTAATATTGTTGAAAACTTTTGTATAAAATAAATTTAATGTAACAAAACATTACTACAAGGAGTGGTAAAAAAAATTGTAGAAAAACTAAAAAGTTATTACGGTTTTAATAGCTAAAATATTAAAATCAGTTATAATTTATTGTAAATAGCCTAAACCTTATCAAAAACCTTTGGCTGAAACAATTTTTGATAAAACAAACTATTACCTTAAAAGCAAGGGTTGAAATTTAAACAAAAAACCCTCCTTAGTCTCAAATTCGTCGGAGTTTATTTTAAACCATATTAATATTACCTTAAACCTTCGTCCAAAAAATAGAAACGTGTATTAGTGCAAGGGATAAAAAGTATTTTAATGTTAAAAATAATTGCATAACTTCCTTAGTAGGCATAATATGAAATTCATTAAAACAGGCAATGCTGGAGGCATTGAGTAAAAACATTAAGAATATTTTCTCTGCATGCAATATGAAAAAAGGTTTAATCGATATTTTTTTAATATCGTACATTAAGTTATTAAAATGTTCCAGGAGTTTATAGAAGTTTCAAAAACTTTTCCATAAGAAATAGGTACTTCGCCTGTAGGCTGTGCCGAAAGGGATTTTTTCTTCGTCATGTTCGATTTTATTTTTTAATTGCAAAACTGTAAAGTGAAGTTTCACGGCTAGAACTCATTGATAGAGACCGGAAAAATTCGCGGATTCATTCCGCCATATGCTAGAATTCAAATAGGCCTACATATACCTTTTAGATGATTTAGCTATTGGCTTACTGTTCATCTGGTCGAATCTCAACCATTTATTAACCCTCAACCAAATAAGTATCGAATCACAGACAATCCAGATTAGACGACTTATAAGTCAGCTGCCAATGAACTTACGTTATTTGCCCAAGTGTACAGGGGTATGTGCAGTCTATCCTGAAGGCCATCGAAACCGCGAATTTTTCCGGTCCCTACTTATGGAGTCTTAACATCGAAGTATTATGTATGTATCTTACGAATATCAATGGAACGTCTTTCCATTCGTCCGCTAGTTGTTTTATAATTACAGGAATTCACAAAAAAACACTTATGAAGCTGCTGCTCGGTGCTTTGATCAATTATTAATTTTTGAATGGAATGTTTTTAGCATAACTTAATTGTCGACATCGAGAACATTACAGACCATGAAGCGTGATGACACTAGAATGTAGCCTCGTTGGAGTTGAATATGTCAATAAAACGGTATTACCATATTAAAAATGTCCCAACAGCTCACAGCAACGTCCGTTACGTTTCCCCACTCGGAAAAAAAATTTGCCGAGTTCGACTCCGCCGGCAATAACCCTTTATCAACTTGGTAAAAAGACGAGCCATCTGACCATTCAGCCAGCGATACCTAGTACCTACTTAATGTTCCTAGTTGTTTTGTTCTGACACCCAAAAACAATACAAAAAAAGCCACGCTTCTGTCCAAAAGAGTTCGCGTGAAAACATGGAAATGTTGGTCGCTCTAAGATTTTTAGATCACAACCTATTCAAGATTGTTATTTTTATTTTTAAAAAAATACATTACTAGTGGCTTAAGTATACCGCGTGTTTAAAAGTCAAAGTGAACGTAAGTGTGAATTTATGTAAATATATCATAGAAATAGGCAACAGCAAAGCTAAAAATCTAATTTAACTTCAGAACTTTATAGAGGTATTTGAGAAGCCCTCAATAGAAATGAATTTTATGTTTATTATTTTACTTCTTACCTCTATGACTTTGTCTTAGTCCTGTTATGAATTATATTTACCAGTATTGTATCTCTATGGTCAGGTCAATTTGGTTTTACTCTTTAAGTATTTTCATGTTTTATCTAAGTAATAATTTTATGAAATGTCTTTGCAAACATTTGTTAAACGGCGACGAATAGGAAATGAGCTTACACCTTTTAATATTGTTTTTGGGTCATTACTGAGGAAAGAGTATATGTGATTGGACGCTCGACTGCGCATATATTTTATTTAAAGAATTTAGTATTTCCAGTGTGATTTCGGAGAGTGTTCAATAGAGAAAGCTTTGACTGTTTGAAACAAATTGGAACTGGAGTTTCTGTTCTACTATCATGGGAGAAGGATTAGAGAGAAAGAGCTCCGTGATTTAGTCATAAATGAATGTAAGAATATCACGTAAAACATTGGTACGACGACTGAATAGCTAGAATCTACGTGAAATTGATGATTTTATAATAAATACCGGAACTACACAATGAAGAAGAGGTAGTTACCGATGTTCGAAGCTCTACTAAAGAATCGACGACGACGATAAGTTTTGACTAACAGCATAAATAGAACTGGATCAACGACGAATTAAGAAGAAAAGAAGAAAAGGACTATCAATCTTCGAGATGGAAGGAGTTCGACAGCGGTAGACGGCATCGTAGACGGTGTACCGGAGGACATCATCCTTCTAGACGACTCCAGGTGACCGACGCCAGTCCTGCTGGAGTACCAGCAGCACGAGAGGAGGTGCATCGAGACGGAGACCCAACCAGCGACATCGGAGGAGAGTGAGATCTAACCAGCAACATCGGAGGAGAGACAGGGGTTCGGAGAGGTTTTCCACAGCCTCTTGGTATTGTAACGACGCGACGAGGTTTGTTTGCCCCATCCCCGAATTAACAAGAACAGCGAGAAGTTACCTGTCCTATTTTAATGGCAAGATATCTTAAACTATGATGTTTACGATCAAGACCTAATTTGAAACTCGCAAAAACAACTTAATACTACTTAACTACGTAAAGACTTGTAGCTTGTACATACTGGACCTGGTTAACTGACATTGATCAGTAATATGTACGATATCAAAGTTAAAATCTGTTAAAGTCATTAATTGTCTTGAATGTTTAAAGAATAGCCCCAGGTCCAGAAGTCTTGAGACAGTTTGATCTACCGAAAGAGACTGAGCTAGTAAAAACAAAGAAAAGACTAATTTGCCAGTTAAAATGTGTTTCAATAATATTTAAAATATTGACTGATAACCAAACTATTATTCAGTGATACAATTACGTAAAACGTAATTAGTTCTGAAAGACATTTAAGTATAACGGATATTGAAATTTTGTTTAATGAAAAACCTATTTAAACATGAATAATTGTCTCAAAGGTATTTGTATGTTGCTTGCTAATCATTGACTCTGTCACTTTTCATGTTACAGTTGGATATGTTGCAAAAGAGTATTGTCACCCATACAACCATGATTTTGACCCTAGTAAAAAGTTAAATTTTCATTATATTTTATTTTTCCGATTGATAACCATACTTACATATCATGTGTATGTTAAACCAGATAGACAGAAATATTTAGCTTGGATTGTCTTGAAAGAATAATTAGTTTTTATTACACTGAGATCAGCAGTCATAGAGAAGTTAATGCTTTTAAACACACTACTTATATTTGTTGATTTTAAGGTCAGAATACTTACACCAAAGAGAAGGAGACATACTGCTAAGGAATTATACGACATTTTATTGTTTGGTATTCACACTGAGTCAAACTACACCAGTACATACAACTTGAGAATAATTTATTTTCACTATCAACATAACAAGACATATTTTAGTTAATATTCTGTAGAGGTTAGTAGTTGTGCTACATACACAATCACAGCACTAGTACTTTATAGAGTTTTCACGGCGCCCAACTAGACCACATTTTACATTATAGATATTGGCATTTTAGGAAATATACTCCATAGAGTAATTCTGAAAATACTTATAGAATTTTTGATCACCCAACGGTGGCACACCCTTTTGAAATTTTGGTCGCTCATCCTTGGAGCTGTCTGAAAAATAACAGAAGAAAAGGGAAAATTCTGAAAACACTTCAGAATTTTTGGCGCACAACGTGTAAGCCAACGTTAGGGACTATTTTATGATTTTTTTTTTGAACAACTCAAGACACTTTGAAAAATACAGACAGTAATTTTATTTTGTCAAGATGACAGACACAGGTAGGAAGTCATATTTTTTGAGAGGTAGCAATGACACTTCTGACTCTAGTCCTGAACGAGAACCTAGAGAAGTAGTACCAGAACAGCACATCGAGACTACTGGTATGGAGTCACAGCAGGAAATGGAGTTGGGTCATTCGCCGCCGACACCAACTGTTACCCTAGATGCACTGTTCCAGTTCATGAATAAGGAGAAATTAGAACGGGAGCGTAAAGAACAGGAGGAGAAACTAGAACGGGAGCGTAAAGAACAGGAGGAGAAACTAGAACGGGAACGGGAGAAACAAGAACGGGAGCGTATAGAACAGGAGGAGAAGTTAGAAAGGGAACAAAAGGAGCGAGAAAACGCCGAAAGACTAGACAATTTAGTGCAAGTCTTAAATAACACTTTAGGCAGGATTGCAGATGAAACAGCAGAAATCAGGCATGACTTAACTGAAACACAGCACGAGATGCATCAGAAGTTTTCCAGTGTACACACTCGTATTGAAGGTGTAGAAATATTCAGTAAACGCACTGACGATAAAGTAGTACACTTAAGCGAGCGTCTAACAGGAAGGTTAGATATGGTAGAGGCGAAAATAGGGGAAATAGAAAGAGAATCCAGACACATCGCAACATTCTCGCCCCAACTAACGACTCACCACACTAGCGAATGTAATACCGACAAGGAAGACACGCCGGTAAACAAATCGATAACGATAGAAGCCGAGCGAAATCCCGCGAATATTAGTACTGCAATTATGTCAGCAGATCCGGTACTTACACTACACCACCCTTCTAAGAAATGGTTGGATGACGTTCCAACATATTCAGGGAAAAGTAATGAAAAGCCTCGAAGATTCTTAAATCAGTTTGGAGAATATTGCCACACATTTAAGTTAACAGACGCAGAAAAATTGAAATGCGTTAGCCACTGCTTGAAAAACACGGCATATTATTGGTGGGAGTTGGCGAAAGATTCGGTACACGCATACGAATCGTTTCAGAAAGCTTTCATATCCCAATTTTGGAATACTCGTATCCAAAGCAATTTGCGAATACAGTTGCATTCTGAAAAATTCGAAAATCGTAAATTTCAAAATTTAGAGGCGCATATCAGCGATATGTACGAGAGAACTCGTTATCTTGATTGCCGTATGGAAGACGAAGAGTTTATTGCCATGATAATTTCGCAATTACCACTCAATTATCAATTACAACTTAGTGGACGGCAATACAGAAATATTGTAGATTTCAAGGAACAACTGTTAACGTATGAACGACTCGTTAAGCTCGATAAAACGGTAACGCACAAAGAAACTAACGAGCGCAAGAACACGAACCAACAGACACCGTTATACAATAACTGGCGTAACCGAAATGAAGGGCAGAACAGCGGACACAAACAACCTCAAATTCACACACTGAACGTTGAAAACTGCGGAAGTAATTGGTATCACAATAGATATCGAGGTCAGCGATATGGTAACGGATTTTATAAACCACAGTACTATCGTCGTAGAAACGAGAAGCGACAAGACAGACGCGAAAATGAATCACAGTGGGAGAATAAACGTCAGGAGGGGACAGTTAATTTCAGAGAGAATTCAGGCGAAAATCGAACAACGAAAGAACGATCGGCAAATTACAATAATCATTCCGGAGGTCAGTACAGCATAAATGCACAAACGTTTGTACCGTCTGAAAAAGGGAACAGCTTTAGCACCACCATTCACGACGCGCGACAAGGAGAAAGAAATTCATATTCTATAGCGCCAAGTCACGAGCAAAGCAACACGGAATGGCCGCGCATGCAATCTAGCAGAAGCTCAGATACAAACCAAGGAGGTAATAACACATTTTTGATTTCACCGAATGCAAATAATGGATTTGCTAATTTGTCACAAGAGCAAATTAGAGGATTTAAGGACAGTGCGGTAAACTAATTAGGGATGGCGAAAACCCGCTCCGCACGTCAGTCCCTAATTGTAAGTTAGACGGGGCTAGTATAAAATTGGATCCCGACGCAAATGACAAGAATAATTGTCGAAGCATACACACCATTATGTTCAAAGAAAACGAGCGTGAATTTTTACTCAGCGAGCCCACAGAAACCGAAGTTCAAGCGAAACAAGCACTATGTCCGGAGATATCGTTAACTTTAAACGGAGTTAAAGTGCCTGTACTATTAGACAGCGGCGCAGAGATATCCTGCATCAGCGAAGACTGCGTAGCCATGATAGAGAGCACCGGAATATCATTACCGAGAATGCCAGTACCGAGTTTAAAGATTCTAGGGGTTACATCAAGGGCTAGTCCCATCATTAATCGTCAGACCTTATTGGAAGTAGAAGGTTTAGGTAGCACCAAGTACATTAATGTATTAATCGTAAAAGGATTGGCTAAACCAGTAATTTTCGGTGTAGACTTTCTAACTAGCCATAAAATAATTTTGAATTTTGCAGGTTGGATGGTAACTGCTATGGATGACACAGAAAATACGAAAACTACTGAAAATTGGGAAGTTTCGGAAAAATGCATTGCAATCATTCATAAGGAAACTTCGTGTATTAATAGTGACATAAATTTGATGGCGACCGGAGCTGATTTAATAGAAGCTGTAAAGGGAATTACCATGGTAAATGAAACCGGTAGAAATAATCTTCTTCATGTCTTAAGAAATTTTCAAAATATATTTTCCGAAAAACCTGGGTTAAACAAATTATATACAGCTAGTATTCAGGTCATACCCGGTGAACCATTCCATAAAAAGTCGTATCCCATCCCGGCGAAATATTTGAAAGAGGCTGAAGAATATCTAGACTTAATGTTGGAATGGAATGTAATAAAGCGAGCGCCTAGCCCATTCACGAATGCGATACTCTGTGTGCGAAAGAAAGACGGAACAGTACGTTTATGCCTTGACGCGAGGGAGATCAACAAAATTACTGTTCGAGATCGGGAAAGTCCGAGACCAACGAATGATATTCTGCGATTATATCAGGGTGTCAAGTTTCTAACCACACTTGATTTGTCGGCAGGGTACTGGCAAATACCCTTAGAAGAAAGATCTAGACAGTACACATCATTCCTATTCAAGAACTCGCAGTATGTGTTCCAAGTCATGCCGTTCGGCTTATGTAATGCGGTAGCTGAGTTTACTCGTTGTCTGGACGAAACGCTAGGATCTGAGTGCAAAGGATTCGCGCGAGCATATGTCGACGACATTTTGATTACATCGTCATCATTCGAAGAACACCTGGAGCATATCGGCATTGTCCTAACGAAACTACGTGACGCAGGAATGACGGTGAAACTGCGAAAATCCGTATTTTGCCGACAAGAGTTACCATTTCTAGGGCATATTCTGACACCGACCGGAATTCATACCGATCCTGAAAAATTGAACAGTATTTCCAACTTCCCTACACCAAAGAATGTTAAACAACTACGTACATTCCTGGGAGTTATCGGGTTTTACCGAAATTACAGCGACAAGATAGCCAAGATCGCAGTCCCATTGTTTGATCTACTCAAGAAGGACAAGCTGTGGAAATGGGAAGCAGAACAGCGGGAAGCTTTTGAAGAACTCAAGAAGGTCTTTCTCGAAGAACGAGTCATCTATCATCCCATGTTAGGTCGGGAATTTCTACTATACACAGACGCATCTGATTAGGCCTTAGGGGCGAAGCTAGCGCAAATGGACGATGAGGGAGTAGAACGTACCGTAGCGATGGCGAGTAGAACATTGAATTCGGCAGAGCGAAATTACACGGTCACGGAGAAAGAGACACTAGCAATAATATGGGCTCTGCAGAAGTTTCGAGACCTGCTTCTGGGAGAACATATAAAGCTAATGACTGACCATCAAGCCCTGATGTGTCTAAAAGCAGGCAAAATTTTTGGTAGCAGGCTGACACGATGGTGCTTGCTGATGCAAGAGTTTGACTTGGAAATATGCCACATTAAAGGGAAAGAGAATGTAGTCGCCGATTACCTAAGTCGAATACCCGATGTATTGAATGATGAATTGACACCGAGGAAGAACTCCAAGGAATTTTTGGTAGCTAATCTTGTGACACAACAACTTAAAGATAACGCAACAATCAAGAATGTTTTTGACCAGATAGCTCAACTGCAACAGGAAGATGAATTCTGCAAGGTCATAATAGATAAATTGAAGGGTTCAGAGGTTCCAACTAGGTTAGAGGAGAGATACTGCATGTCGGAGGGAGTATTGTTCAATCATAGCAAGGGAAAAGCCAGATTTGAAGAGCCATGGAAGCCGGTAATACCGAAGCGAAACATCAACTCGATTATTTGGGAGGTTCATAGGAATTGCGGGCATATTGGTTCAAAGAAGCTGACACAGTCATTGATTAGGCAGCTATACTCTCCGAATCTGCACAAGTCAGTCGCCGCCATTACTCGATCGTGCGACTTGTGTCAGAAAGCGAAACATGCCCAACAAAATCTCGAAGGTGAGTTTAAACCTATCCTTCCGGAGAGACCACTGCAGTTGGTATCAGTGGATGTATTGGGACCATTACCTAGATCAACAGCCGGGGTGAAATATGTGTTCGTGATGGTAGATTTATTTACAAAATACACCAAGTTGTATCCCATAGTCAATGCCACCAGCAAGATAGTATTCCAGAAAGTTAAACAGTTTATCGCGGAAGTGGGTCGACCGGAGAAAATTATTTCAGATCATGCCACACAATTCATGAGTCAAGTTTGGCAAGAAGGACTCAGAAAACTGCAAATCGTACCCACCACGTCTTCGGTGAGACACCCGCAGAGTAATCCTGTGGAGAGACAAATGCGCACACTTGGTAACATGCTGCGGACATTCTGCCACGATACACAGCAGAACTGGATGAGTAAATTAACGTTCATTGAATGCATTTTGAATAATACTGTACACAGTTCTACCAGTGTTACTCCATATGAAGCGTTAACAGGAAAAAGATCATTGATAATACCGTCATCGTTACTACCGAGACATCACGATGAAGCTCTGGCCGCAGAAGACAAAGAATTAGTCGAGATACAGAAGGAAACTGAAGAGTTGGTCGCAGCCAAGTTGACATCCACGGCGGATCTTCGGAGAAAATACCAGAAAGATTCCAGCAAGAAGAGTTTTAATTGTGGAGATTTAGTACTCAAGAGAACGAATCCAGTAAGCCAATTTTGGAAGTACGTTACTAAGAAGCTATTTCTACTCTTCGATGGACCATATATGATCACGAAGATTATTAGAAGTAACTGTTACGAACTGTCTGACATTAAAACGAAACAAGTAATAGGACACTATAATATAACGCAGTTGAGGAAATATTACACTCCTGTAGAATAGTATACACTGTTACACATATGTCCGTTTGAAGACATATATCGGTGACAATACTCTATGTTTGCAAGTAAGTATGTAAATAAGGTCAATAATATGAAATGTAAATTTTCTGCAAATAATTAGAATATAGATGAGATGTTTGTATGATGAGAAATGGTCCTAAGACCTATATCAGAGTATAGTTCGTTAGTCACATTTCTGAAGGGGACTATTCTATAGAGGTATTTGAGAAGCCCTCAATAGAAATGAATTTTATGTTTATTATTTTACTTCTTACCTCTATGACTTTGTCTTAGTCCTGTTATGAATTATATTTACCAGTATTGTATCTCTATGGTCAGGTCAATTTGGTTTTACTCTTTAAGTATTTTCATGTTTTATCTAAGTAATAATTTTATGAAATGTCTTTGCAAACATTTGTTAAACGGCGACGAATAGGAAATGAGCTTACACCTTTTAATATTGTTTTTGGGTCATTACTGAGGAAAGAGTATATGTGATTGGACGCTCGACTGCGCATATATTTTATTTAAAGAATTTAGTATTTCCAGTGTGATTTCGGAGAGTGTTCAATAGAGAAAGCTTTGACTGTTTGAAACAAATTGGAACTGGATTTTCTGTTCTACTATCATGGGAGAAGGATTAGAGAGAAAGAGCTCCGTGATTTAGTCATAAATGAATGTAAGAATATCACGTAAAACATTGGTACGACGACTGAATAGCTAGAATCTACGTGAAATTGATGATTTTATAATAAATACCGGAACTACACAATGAAGAAGAGGTAGTTACCGATGTTCGAAGCTCTACTAAAGAATCGACGACGACGATAAGTTTTGACTAACAGCATAAATAGAACTGGATCAACGACGAATTAAGAAGAAAAGAAGAAAAGGACTATCAATCTTCGAGATGGAAGGAGTTCGACAGCGGTAGACGGCATCGTAGACGGTGTACCGGAGGACATCATCCTTCTAGACGACTCCAGGTGACCGACGCCAGTCCTGCTGGAGTACCAGCAGCACGAGAGGAGGTGCATCGAGACGGAGACCCAACCAGCGACATCGGAGGAGAGTGAGATCTAACCAGCAACATCGGAGGAGAGACATGGGTTCGGAGAGGTTTTCCACAGTCTCTTGGTATTGTAACGACGCGACGAGGTTTGTTTGCCCCATCCCCGAATTAACAAGAACAGCGAGAAGTTACCTGTCCTATTTTAATGGCAAGATATCTTAAACTATGATGTTTACGATCAAGACCTAATTTGAAACTCGCAAAAACAACTTAATACTACTTAACTACGTAAAGACTTGTAGCTTGTACATACTGGACCTGGTTAACTGACATTGATCAGTAATATGTACGATATCAAAGTTAAAATCTGTTAAAGTCATTAATTGTCTTGAATGTTTAAAGAATAGCCCCAGGTCCAGAAGTCTTGAGACAGTTTGATCTACCGAAAGAGACTGAGCTAGTAAAAACAAAGAAAAGACTAATTTGCCAGTTAAAATGTGTTTCAATAATATTTAAAATATTGACTGATAACCAAACTATTATTCAGTGATACAATTACGTAAAACGTAATTAGTTCTGAAAGACATTTAAGTATAACGGATATTGAAATTTTGTTTAATGAAAAACCTATTTAAACATGAATAATTGTCTCAAAGGTATTTGTATGTTGCTTGCTAATCATTGACTCTGTCACTTTTCATGTTACAGTTGGATATGTTGCAAAAGAGTATTGTCACCCATACAACCATGATTTTGACCCTAGTAAAAAGTTAAATTTTCATTATATTTTATTTTTCAGATTGATAACCATACTTACATATCATGTGTATGTTAAACCAGATAGACAGAAATATTTAGCTTGGATTGTCTTGAAAGAATAATTAGTTTTTATTACACTGAGATCAGCAGTCATAGAGAAGTTAATGCTTTTAAACACACTACTTATATTTGTTGATTTTAAGGTCAGAATACTTACACCAAAGAGAAGGAGACATACTGCTAAGGAATTATACGACATTTTATTGTTTGGTATTCACACTGAGTCAAACTACACCAGTACATACAACTTGAGAATAATTTATTTTCACTATCAACATAACAAGACATATTTTAGTTAATATTCTGTAGAGGTTAGTAGTTGTGCTACATACACAATCACAGCACTAGTACTTTATAGAGTTTTCACGGCGCCCAACTAGACCACATTTTACATTACAGATATTGGCATTTTAGGAAATATACTCCATAGAGTAATTCTGAAAATACTTATAGAATTTTTGATCACCCAACGGTGGCACACCCTTTTGAAATTTTGGTCGCTCATCCTTGGAGCTGTCTGAAAAATAACAGAAGAAAAGGGAAAATTCTGAAAACACTTCAACTTTTAGTTCCAAAAATTAATTTTTACGATAAACCCGTGTTTTCAAATATATATAAAAATGAATATGCACGTGAATATGAATGCCCCCTGCTTCATATTTCTTCCTGTACCCTTGTTCGTACTTATCAATAGACCTACCCTGAAAACGAATTTTTATTGCACACTAAAAAAAACGATTTATTCATTAAAATTTTCCGACGGTTAATAGGTCCAAACGAGGACAGGATAAAAACACATGGTGAGCCTTGAGAAGTCGACAAACCACAGAGATACAGCCATAAGGTAGGACTGGCAGATAATTTACTTAAAATATCAAGTGGGCCAAATTTTTTTATATTGCAGGAACCTCATAGACTCCTCACCTCTTAGATGTTATTAATTTTTGTTTGAGTACAAACTGTGGGGTGGTATCTTCTAAGCAGCATGCAAGTAATTTTTGGGATTTTTGGTGGCTCATAGTAACTGTGTTTGAACATTGAGTCCATTCTTGCGGACTGTACTTTCACGTGCAACACAAAAGGTTTAACGTTCTTTAAATAATTCATGCTATGGGGAAGTTTGATTTAATAAAGATTCATGGGCATAAGCCACTGCAGTCTTGCACTGTTTTTCTTCAGAAAAATTGATAAATGCAAAAATAAGAAATAAACTTTTTTTTCCGCAGGAAACCTACTGTGTAAGTCGGTGTTGATAATAGCTGTGTTGTCCATAATATCCGTTTATCTTCATCGTTCTGTTCTTATACTTGCTGCGTTGTACCCGGTTTTGTTGTCTTTCTACACTTACTGTTCTTGTTGAAACTGTCTCGTTGTTATCCCGCTGTGTTCGTCTGTGCTGTTATTATTTTTCATGACTAACTTTCTTCCACGGAATTCTTGTGCTGTCTGATATTTAAGTATGAATGTTTTTGTCTATTGTTGTCTATAGTACCTGTTTAGGTACATCGTTGAGTTTTTCTGTACGAGATCCGCTGATTTAGGCTTGTTTTATGTGGTTTTATATTTTCATTATTATTTCTTATTTTGCGTTTATGAATTTTTCCCATTAAAAACATTGCAAAACTGTAATGGCTTATGTCCAAGAAATTGTATTAAAACAAAGGTTTAAGAAAGCAAACGCAGGTGTAATTATTTAAACAGAAATTTGCAAATATTTATCATAATTGTTTTATTTCGACATACCAAGCAGTTAAGTAGTGATTTCCTGTTAATGTGATTGGCTAATGCTTAAGCCTCTGCGAACCAATCATGAACCGCGGGCCGTAGGTTAGGTGTCATAATGTAGACAGCTCGGATATCAGACGCGTGATACTGGCTGCCTACAAATCAGGCGTTTGAACTGTTTTTGCAACGTATCGGCTGTTCGTAGCAACTGGGGTATGGATCAAATACTTCTTCCTGAACCTTATAAAGGGGCCCGCCTAGTCAGGTGTTCATCTGTGTTAGTGAGGCGGGATGAAAAGTACGACACTCACTAGAGTTTCTAGTGCGGTATCGCCTCTAAACGCAAGGCTGTGGACTGTCGACTTCTCGTCATGCATAGAGCAACTATGAGTTTTATGCAGTAACCCTAAAATTTTAAGGTGTATAGATAAAGATTAAGCTGAAATGCAAGTTTGATTGCTTTTAATAATTCCTACCGGGTGTCTCATGCCGAAATATTATTTTGAATAACACGCATTTCGGACATTTTCATGTTCGTTAAAATACACTTTAAAAATAAAATATGCCAAAAAAACTATTCATGAGTAATCTTTGATATTTTTTCCATTAACAGTCTCAAAAAGATTTTTTTTTTTTTTAGTTGTTTTTAAATCACGTGGTTTTTTCTGAAGCTCTGCACAATTTATGTATGCCCTGGTAGGTGTTGAAGGAGGGGGGGGGGGGAAGGACCTTAAGATAAATGCCACTGATGGTATGATCATGTGATCATACTGCAAAGATCTTGACCTATGTCTCGAGACATCCATCATATGCAAAAGCAAATTATTAAATTACTGGCTACTTATTTCAATTTTAATATTTATTTTATACATTTTATTCAAAAGTGAATTTCTGCACGTGCTCGACAGTTATAAACATAAAACTCAGAAGGTAAATTATTATCAGATGAAAAGCTTTGTAAGCATCACGAAACATGTGTACCTAATATTCATCGAGCCAGGCGCACGCGATGAACACTAAGTGATTTTGCAGCATCCTATGAAACTATTCCTAGCAATAACTAATTTTGTAGTCCTAACAAAAATTAGTCACTGTCCCTACGAACATTTGGTAGAGCTAATATTTACAAATAATTTTGTTACGAGTGGCAATTTCGTATGTACCGTTTGTGTTAGATTCAAATGTTTGTCATAAAAACTGATTGCATTATAAATATTCATGTTATTCTAATTTTTGTGTGGATGTTGTCTGTAAAGAAATTTCCAGGTGGATATGTATGACGTGATTTTTTATTTATAAAATCGTAGAACATTAAATTTACCGTGCAAAGAGTATTTGTGTGATTTAAAATATAATTTAATTTTAAAAACACATAAAAATTATTGCACATTCAAATATTTCATGTAATATAAAACATTATTACAATATTTATATTATAAATTTCAAACAAAACGTTTCAACTTTCTCAGTTTAATAATAAACTTTGAATGTGTGACAGTATTAAAAAAAAAATTTCAGATTATGTCCCAAGTTATTTGATAGAGGGTTTAAATAGCTTTATTGTATTTAATATTGCCTCCCAAACCTTGTGGTGAATCATAATTGGAGACGGGGATTTTATAGTTTGACTTGACATTTTTTGTAAAGATGCCGAGTATTTCTTACGAAAATTACAGCATAATTTTATATTTCAATTGACTTTCTTTTTTCAAGAGTAATTTTTAAAGCATGGATAAGATAATCGAGTATTAAATAATTTGGGTAAATGTTGTTTTATTATGATTTGCTTATATTTTGCGCCGTTGATACTGTAAAACTATTTGGATCTCGGTTTACAATTAACTTTAACCATCGGAGGTACCGGGACAAGACAAAGCATAAAAAGACCGGGTAAAATATACAAACATGGTATTACTGCGAACACTATTGTGTAGTGATACAGTTGTACATTTACATGAATATTTCGGTTCCATCCATAAAAAAAAATTGGTTGTCTGTAAAGTCGGTTTACGGACGATAGTTTAACGTGACAACGTCATAACAAAACATTGATGAAATGATTCCATACTTTTATGAATAAAATTGAATCATTTTAATTTTAATAATAAAAGAATAAATACTTGAAATTATACTAGTAATCAGATTTCTAAAATGCAAGAATAATTAACCTTTATTGCCGAAGTTGTTGTTGTAATAAGCAATGAAAACCACATTAACTTTTCACTTCACTTGAACAGTCGACGAACCAGTTTATGTGTAGATGTAAGTTTTGTGCTGCCGCTGTCTTTCTTCTCCTCGGACGCATAGGCCAATCGAGTGGAAGAGAGATAGATGCGGCGCAAGCGTACAATGAGCGTAACGGGACACAGCGTAACGGAACAACGTGCGTAACGGGACACTTTTTCCGTGCGTGCAGCCGGCGTTTATCGATTTATTAGACGTTGTCACGTCAAAAAACAATAATGACAGTGTGGCGGCGTGGTACCTGAGATAGTGCGCTCGACAGTTCTCAGGCGGGGAACAAGCCCTATCATGACGCCGGCCGCGGGGGCGGAGGCCCGGGAGAGAGCCCCGTGTTGCTCCGAGGGTCTCCGCCCAGCGCAGCGGGCCCCACAAAGGAGTCTCGTGTTCCCTCGCCGGCTGTCGAGACGCACGGTAGCGTGGGCGGGGGAGTCTGACCAGCAAACGCCCAGGTCAGACCGCCCATGTTCCTCCAAGCCAACACCCTTCCCTTCAACCAACACCCCCTCCCCCTGTGACGGACACAGGAGCCGACACTCCTCCGACTGCAGTCCGTGTACCCACGTACAACTCTGATACCGCCGGCCCACCTCGACAATCCTCCAACAAAGAAACACTATCATTTATAACATCGCGTGTGCCACGTCTTAGCTCTCCTTATGCTGCGCACTGGGCAGGAGTGACTCCGTGAATGGAACTGAAGTCGTACGTAACGAAATCTGCGCTATCATCTTGTGGCGAAATACGCGAACCACAGATCACAAAGCCAAAAAATAAAAATAAAAACTTTATAGTATTAACTTTTAGTGAATTTTAACAAGACAGTCAGTACGTTTTTAGAGGTTTTTTTAAGTCCTTTTTTTTTGTTACATTAATCAGTTTAAAAATTTTGCTCTGCGAATCGAATGATTCGATTATCGACGTAGATTCTCCGGCAACGAATTCTAGCAACGAATATTTAATATTGTGTATATTTATCACTCTAGGCATTATTTTTAAGAATTCCATATTGAATTCCGTGTCCGATTTTCGTATCATACGTGTATTTGCAACATTAGAAACACACGAAATTAGTCGTTAGCGAGTTTACATGTTGCAAGTCTATGGCAATTACTAAAAGACTCGTTCACATTTTATTTTTAATTTTGTCTGTTTGTTTGTTGGTCTCTTTGTTTGTTTTATGTTCCAGTATCAATCGAAAACTACTTGACGGAATTTTTATGGAACTTTTTTTATTTGTAAGATTTTTTTCTAATTTAAAGCAAGGCTATATATAGGCCTATAATAACAGCGTTTCATCCCTGAGGGGGGTTAAAAAATGATTTTTGTGGTTTTAAGATACTGCCTGCAAAGCAAATCAAGGATAAAACTATATATTGGTATCAATAATAAACTTAACAAAATTACCAACCAATGTTTTACCATATTGCAAAATTTGACCCATAATGGGTGTAAAAGTGTGTTGTTTTAAAAAGGTAAATGAGTATTTCTGAATCTATTAGAAATTCGTGTTTAGGTGCCTTTTCCTAATGGAGGTTGGCGGTTCACGTGGCTATGGACGTGATGGAAGCATGGAAAGATTCTCCGGATGAGGAGTTGTAGGATCTTCCAATGTCCTTCCGTCACGAATTCCTTCTTCTCCCATAAAGACATTTCTTTTCCTTTGTACAATCCTTCAATTATGAGTTGAAATAGCCGGTAACTCTCACCCCTCATAATGTGGCCTATATATTGAGCTTTACTTTTTTTTATAGTGAGAAGCAGTTCCTTTTGCTCCTTAATACGGATAACGACTTCCGTCGTTTGAAATTTTCAGCACCCAATGTACGCGAGCGTAAGAGATGGCGATACAGATACATTTAAAAATCTCTCAATTCTTATCTCTAGATTTTTGTCAAGTGGCCAGCTTTCGCGTCCATAGAGAAAAAAATGGAGAACATGAAACAATGAATCATTTGCATTCTCATTAGCAGACTAAGATCTGATCTTATAAAGAGTTGTGTCATGCTAATAAATTGTCTCCTGGTCTGTTCTACTCTAGATTTTATCTCTCTCTCTCTCTCTCTCTCCTGCAATTTCTCTGCTCATTCAGCAAAGTTCCCAAGTATTTTAAGGAGGATATTTGTTCCATCTTATAGCCTTTTATTATTAACACGATTTCCGTGATATTTCTCTGAGAGTAGGCAATGTTTTTCTTGGAAGTTTTGACGAACAGGCCAAACTCTTCACTGCAATGGACTAAATTAGCTATTAGTACTAGAGGTAAGAAACTAATACAGCAACATGCATTTAGAGTTATTTATTGTAATTTTTTATTTATCGAAATTCGTGCTTTAAGGGGTGAAAAGGAAGTAAGTTATGATTTAATTTATAAAAACATATCTCAGAAACTAATAAAGTAAGACGTAAAAACTTCAACGTAATTAAATATAAGTAACACTAAGTTTTTAAATTGTTTTTATATTATTATTTTCATAAAAATATTGTAGTTTGAGTTCGTTCTAGCTATGTATATTTAAAAAATCTAAACTTTTCAATACAAATAATACACTGAACCAAACATAGAATGAATTCGTATCGTACAGAAAATTTAATTATTTTAAAATTTTTTACTGCATTCCGTTGTTCTGGTAAATAAACATAGTTAAGTCACAAAAGATTAAATTTAAAAAATAGATGAAAAGTGGAGCAATTGGGGCAAACCGCCAGATGGTTCTTACCCAAAAATTTCTTCAAAAACATCACCGCCAGGTATAAAAGAAAAGACTTTCCGATCTGGACGGTACAAACAAGAGAGACTGTGGATACAAGTTTGGGAAAGGGAATGGGTCAACGTAAATCACTGGCAAAGAGTAATCAGTTAACGCTTAGTTGTTCCAACCGACAAGCAGGGTTTTAGAAAGAACACCAACACGTGTAAAGGAATTAAAGTTGCCATGTTCCAATGCTAATCGTGACTTCTGGCCGTGTTTTCTTGTGCGTGGGAACAGTTAACGTACTGCCACTGGCGAACGCGTGTTCGGGTAGTTTTTTTCCCCCCGAGACGTTAGGGAAGAACATTTTGATGCAAATGACGCAATAAAGGTGGACTGGGTAATGAGGAACAATGGGGATTTATCTATTCCGTGCCTTCCCCACTGAAACACTCATTCACACGGGCACGCAACAGAGCTTCAACCACGCTCAAATCGCACCACGTAAACGCGTGGGCAATGATTATGTATCCGGCGAGATTGTAAATAACTGCCCGGGACACCCAAGTTAAATGCGGCGAACAAATAAAGTTGTTTAAATTATAGCATAGCTTCATTTTGTTTATTCGGTACGCAATAAAATTAATTGTTTGCGCGTTTATTGTACAAAATTGTATAGTGGTGACCATCTTACTGGATAAAAAATTCAATTGGTGACAATAAATTCAATTACCACACGCAACAGAGAATTTTCAATACTATACAAATTATTCGTTATCTATTGCTGAATTATGTTTGAACTGTCACAGCAAGTGTGCACTTCAAAATTGCCTTCTTTATCACAGCAATTGGTTTGTTACAACCAAAAAAAATTATGTTTTAGTTAAGAGTAACCGTTAAACATTGTATTTTAATTTTTTTTGTTTTAAAGTTATTCTTGTAGTAAAAGCAAGGATTTTTTCATTAAATAGTGCAACAATGTTCTTGATGACGAAACTAACAACAATATTGTTATAAAGAAAGTTTTTGTTAAAAGTCAAAATTTCCGTATTTATTACACTAATTGAAGATATGTGTTTAAAACATTTGTTGGAAAACAACAGATACTAGGGAGGTATCAAGTTTCAAATTTTATAAATAGCTCTTAAATAAAATAAATGACGGAAAAGAAAACGGAAAAATTTAGCACGGCGTGCGAGAACGAGCCGTAAGGCCATTAACCTCGCCTCTGTCGTGGCAAGCTTAATATAAACTTAATATGCCCAGGAAAAATCTTGTCAGCAATAATCTTTAATTGTTTAGTAAAATCGCTGATTCAAATTAAAAAAAAAAATAATTTCAACCATAAATTTGATTTTCTAAATTTTCTTTGCCATCAAGAGAGTTGTTTCAGATGTTTACCCGAAGACTACCGATTGAATAATAAATATGTAAGCTGCATTAAAAGTTCGGTAAACCCTTTTATTGCGGTAAGCTTTAATAAGTTAACGTGCCATAACGTCCAGGATAAAACTTTGTTCCGCATGGTGAATCGAGTGCTAGGCCCATGCGGGATTTCAGTTCGTTGTGCCGTTGCTCTCGTGTGGAAACGTGGGTTTAACAACAAGTCCCTTACAAGAGCGTACATACAGCGTGGGTGGCATAGCTTTACACAGTTGGTTTCACCGCCGCGGCGCGGCGCCGTGACAGAGCGAGGCGAGAGCCTAAATAGACGGCGGATATCTCGATCGATCGATGCATCGAATGATGGATGCTTTCGGGATAACTGGAGCAGCGTGGGATCAAACCCCCGGCTGCCGCCGCGCTTCGCTGCTCGTCGACTCCCGGAGCTGGGCCACCAATCACCGTCAGTTCACCCGGCTCGTTCACCCAGCTTGTTCACCCAGCTTGTTCACCCAGCTTGTTCACCTAGAGGTTTCCGACGTAAAGGTACAAATAAATCCGTGTGCAGATCACCGCGTATGCCAGCCCTGACGCTTTGTTTGCTACCTTATTATTTACGACATTACTTTTATTGACTTGATGTAAGCTTTTGGACATACGCCATTGCTATGCACATGTATGTCTGTAGAAGAAAATTACAAAAAACGCAAATGACAAAAACACAAATTAAGCAAAAAATGCTGTTGTCAGGATATAAACACCACACAATACTCCACAACAGGAATATGGTCAACAAACAAATAAAAATGGACTAATAAAACGAAAAAAAAAAAAAAACACAAATGATGACAGCACAAAAATACCGAACCCATTTTTCTTAGTTTTTCTTTGTTTGTTGACCATATTCCTGTTGTGGAGTATTGTGTGGTGTTTATATCCTGACAACAGAATTCTTTGCTTAATTTGTGTTTTTGTCATTTGTTTTTTTGTAGTTGTTTTCGTCTACAGACATACATTTGCATAGCAATGGCGTATGTCCTAAAGCTTACATCAAGTCATGCACTCCCATTGCACAAATCTTTCAAAGATTACTTTTATTCGTATTAATACAATTCTCTGGCATACGCCGTTGCAGTTTTGCACTTTATATTATGGGAAAATAATTCAGAAAAGCAAGATAAGAAATAAAAACGAAAACATATAAACCCACATATAACAAGCCTTAATCAGATGATGTCAAAATTTAAATATCAGACAGCACAGAAAATCCCGCGAAAAAAATTAAAGTACGATAGTATTACAGCACACACAAACACAGTGGGCTAACAATGACGAGTAAGTATCAGCAAGAACAGCAAATGCAGACAGAAAACAACCCTGGACAACGCAGCGAACACATGGGCCCAAAGATGAAACTAAACAGGTATTATGAACAACACAACGACTACAGCACAGGCGAACACGGTCAAACTTTAAATATCAGGCAACACAAAAATTCCGTGGAAGGTATCTGAACATGAAAAAATTACAACACAGATGAACACACAAATTTATTTTGATTTCATCACTATAACTCACTGACATTTGTTGTCTCGTCACAGATTATTTGCAACCTGTAAAATGTCACGCAAGTGATCATAATCGTTGCGTGACTTCTGTTTTACCGCTGTAAGATAAAACTTTGTCTAGTAAATATCTGGTGATGAGATTTGGGATGAAAATAACACGCGAGGTAGTAATGTAATAGTTTAAAGGAAAATTTAAGAATCAACAAACCATGATGTATTTTTTAATAAATATAATGTAATTGGACAAATAAGATTGAAATATAGCGAACTACAAACATAAAACCACCACAACAACTACATCGCTTCAGAAGTAATGATTAATATTAAATGTGAATAAGTTTATTTTACATTAAATGTTACATTTTCAAGTGTTCTATTGATGTACACTATGTTTGTTATCGGAAAATCATCCTATTGATTTAGTTTTATTTAGCTTATTTGTCATTAATCAATTGCAAATATGTTATAAGTATTTATAAAATGAACCAATATGCTCATAAGCCAAGATTATGACAGAAATAAGAGTTTGCATTGTTTTTAACTAATTAATGCATTTTAATACGTGATTGTTCCAAATGTACTGATTACACTTGCTGGGCATCGCCTATCTCTCTGCAAGAAATTGCACTTTTTTTGCAAATCTGTGAATTTACGATCCTAATTTATGGGTATAGTAAGAAATTACAAACGGTAAAGATGTATTACACGAATCATCTGTAGCTAACTCTGGTACATTTGTTTCAAGGTTGTAAATTTGCTGTAATAGTAAATATGCAAATCACATTTAAATGTTTTGGAACGCAACCAAATTTCCTTTTGCATTGCTCATACACCACGCGTAAATTATTAATAATCTTTGCGGAATGTTTTCTCAGGAATGCGTAATTATTTATGAATGATTGGCCGGTGTGGTGCTTGGACGCAGCTAAGTTTGTTTTGTTTACTACCTCGCAATATTCAGCGGTCAAAGACCGGATGTTTCATTGAAGAAATTGTCCAGAAAAGTGACACGTATTCTTGTACACCGAGTACTGATGCGTTGGCATGAGTCACGCCAAGACGCGTGTGCGCACTTGTGCCGTTGTTGCACATTCAAGCCCCGCCCGCGGTGACGTCACAAGACAAGCGAGAAGAGGTCTCCGAGGCTAAGCGCGGCAAGCGTAGAACTTTTCCCCTCCTTCCACACCTCCCCCTGTTTCATTCTCCATGTCTCTTCATTCAGTCGTTTCCCCTGCCGCACCTAACATAGTGTCCATGGACTGTAAGCAACTTAATAAACAAGAATTGCAATAAAAAGAGTTTTTTTTTCGTAGTGCCAAAATATAAACCACAATGAACTATAAAAATAAATCGTGTAGGTAATTATACACAAAATATATGTAGCAGCAAATAATCAATCCATGCTAATGTAATCTTATCCTTATATTTGTTTGCGTGTTTTTTACTCTTGTCAACAAGTGAAAAATATCATCAGAAAATTAAAAAAAGGACAATTGTGATGGTTTGTCGTAGTTGTTAATGTATTTTTAGTTTTTGATGTATAAATTTACGTATGCATGCGTGTCTATAACTATCACTAAATATATATACCACTTCCGTAACCTAATGTAAATTAAATTAGGTTTTTTATCAGCAAAATACATTGTATATTTGCAGTTTCTTGGTAGTTTTATATTTACTCTGACCAATATTTTTCACTTTTAAAATAACGCATGTGTGTGCCTGCATGTACAGTACTTTAAAGAAAGGACAATGGTTAATTTAACACTCATGTGGATGCCCTTTCTCGTGAGTACGCCATTGACGCATCTCGAACAAAAAATAATAATAAAACTAAATCTAATTTTAACAATTAACTCATGAAACAAAAAAAAAATTGTTAGAACTATAATAACTGGAAGAAATGTTGGATTCAACAGTTTTTTTAGGTCCTTCAAGTACGCGTTTATCTGACCAATGATATCTTGCAGCAATACCCGACGTTATGGTCTTCCGCAGCAAAATGATCGGTGAGCAAACCTTCAGTCTGAGGCAGACCAACGGCGTTCCTGGCACATTTAATGAAATCTCTAGGAGGCTTCAAGAATGCAACTGCCGTTGAAGGTGGCGAATAATGCATAAACAATGAAAGGAGAAGCCGTTGAAGGAGACGAAGAATGTATCGACAATGCAATTGCGTTGCCATAGAGACGATGGAAGAAACAAAAATCCAAAGCCGTTGCCATTGACATTATCGAGAAAACGTGGTCGAAAATTAATTTTAAAAAAAAATTGCAGCAAAGACGAACAGCCACTTCCACCAAACCGCACTTGAATCGATAGTAGAACACGGGCTGTCTACCACAACTGCGAGTGGAAGGTGGAGAAATACACATGTACATTTAAGACATGTATGGTTTCTTCAGCATTCGCGTTTATGTGCTTTAAGTTACAACTGCAGTTTAGTTCATTTATTAGTTCAATGTTTTATTGGAAATATTTGTACTGTACATCACATTATTATAAGTTCCCCCTGATTTTGGTATTAATCAGACATTTGTCGTTTGATCATAAATTATTTATTTATTATTTTCAAAAGAAACTTTTTGTTCGAACAGCTACAACTTCAGAGGTGTATAACAGTATTGGGAAGCCATTAGACCATATGTCGTATAAATGTTTCAAACTTATTTTTATGTGATGAATCTGTAGCTGATTTTTATCGGTTTAAATCAGACTCACTCTGTATATATTATTATTATTTTGAATCTGCGAAAAATAAGTTTGAGCCACTAAAGTATCTGCGCACGGATAAAAAGGTCTAGTTATCTAGAGAAAAAAAAATTGTTAGCTTAACTAAATTTTAATGAAGTAAATATATTCAGTTGAAAAATAAATATTTGTTCTTATTACCCCTGAATTGTTAGGTGGACATAATTTTACTTCCGAACTAAATATTTGTTCATATTTGTCACATTTATTGGCATGGGCACATAAAAGGTCAATTTTTTTTTCTTAAGCAAAGAAAAAAGTTTCTTTTGATGAAAATTAACATCAATTTTTAACTGTTTAAAATAAATAAATTTAGAAACATCAACTTAATCTGTGCTTACAAGGTGAACGTCTAAGGTACACAAATACATGTTCCCGTTTTTTACCGTTGGCTTTTTGGTATAACTTTGATGTTTATAAACTACAATTTTTATTACTATCAGGCTATATTGAAAGATAAGGCAAGAATGCATGTGGCGTTTACCACTTAAATATTAAATTTTTGGTTTGTTGTGTAGGAGAAATCACATAATCAACACTTTTTAATGCAGATATTATGTTCGTTGTCCAGTAATAATTCATATTTGCTCTTCTAGTTTGTGTGTACTTTTACTTACGGTGACATTGTGTTTCGACAAGAAACCCCACTTTTTTTTGTAATTGAAATTGAAGAGGCTGAGTGATTAGCCTATATCCGTAACGTAGTCGGATGCGCGCCGGCTTACATGTTGAAGTTTTCTGTGTTCGAGTCCCGGGTAGAGCAAGTGTGTGAATGTATATCGTATAAACTGGTCACACTTCAGTCGAAATCAATGAAATCGTCGAAAGAAAACGTGAAACCGTCACTAAAAAAAAAATTAAATAAAGGTGGAATAGCTGGCAAACAATTTTAACAAAAAGTTCCATTATCATCTCATTGAGGTTAATGCAGACAAATTCACGTCACGACCTGTGGATGCTGGTTCTCTGTACTCGTTAATTCTGTTACCATCAACCTTACGATTTAACACGAGATTTTAATTTTTTTATTATTTAAACAAAGGAAGAATTGTATAGATTGTAATCCACTTATTGTTTTTTAAAGCGCAAACAACGTGCCCGGTATTTAAATAAAAATATAGACTCTACTGTTGGTATGATCGCTTTCGGCGTAAATATTTCCTTAAAGTCCTTCTAGCACGGACCTATGGACAGACGTGCTCACTGTCTACGATGAAAAATCGCCAGGCTCTTATTAATTATTCATCGGGCATGAGATGTTTGCCCATGTTCCCGGCAATCATTAGATAAATGAGTCCACTTAGAAGATGTCAAAGCCTTGTGCCACGACAGAAAGCGACATGAAACCATCGTTGTGGAGGGAAGTGGAGGGGAGGGGAGAAAGCTCTCGCAAAATAGAAAGGCAAAGATGGTCCCCGCTCCCCCTTTTAACAGGCTTTTTCTCGTTGTAGGGCGCACAATCCCATACATAATGCAACGCGGAGGTATAAACACAGGTAACGACAGCTGGGCAGGAAGGCAAATTATTACGTACCAGCAAAGGAACTCGAAGTGCTTGGCTAGAGATGTAAAACCTAGAAATTTATTCGAGGATTATAATGTTCTCACTGAAGCACGCGGTAAAAAAAAATGTGAGCAAATCTTTCAGTGCTTGCCAGACATGAGCAACATCTTACCCTCGGTAACGAGCAACTTTATGTGTTCTCACATCGCAAGTAGGCCTACACTTATAATTTCAAAACTCTGACTCGAAATTTAAAGAAGAATTCTTTAAAATCATGCCGAGTGTGATAAATATACTCAAATTGAGTTTTCAAATAAATTTCTGGACGCGAATCACACGTAGTTCCCGCACCCGTCGCTATAATTCTCTGCCGAAGCAGCTACGTAGACTATCGAATCATTCCTCTTGCAGTCTGAAATTTTGAAACTATATAATGAAACTACTTCTATTAAAGCGAAAAAGACTTGAAAAAAATATTATAACCCTGTTTTGGACCTGATTTTTTGACTATGAATTTTATTATAATACTGCCCATCTTGTTTAAATTCACTTATAAGTTTATTACAAAGTTTTCCTTTGTCTCTGTGAATTTTAGTTCGTGCCATCCGCCACAGACGGCAGCACCGTGTTACACATTTCAGTTCCATGAGAAATCCGTTCAATTTACGAAATTGCTCATACCTAGAGACCCGGAAAATTCGCGGGTTCATTTCGTGTTATGCTAAAATTCAAACAATTATACCTTAGTGCTGCTTCTTGTCATTGGTTCACTGTTAATCTGGAGGACTGAGGGCCAATTAGAGACCCTCACTCATAGAAGTGTCGAATCACAGGCCACCCAGTCGAGACGACTCACAAGTCAGCAGCCAATGAACAGTTGGCATTTTCCCGAGTGTGTAGACGATATTGGAGTCTATCCTGGAGGTCATTGAACTCGCGAATTTTCCAGGTCTCTAGTCATACCAAATGCTGTATACCGAGAGTTAAGATGTTACACATAAAAAATTGAGTAAACGCCATAATGAACGTATAATAATACGTACTTTTATGTGTGTAGTTTATTTAAGCTTCCGTTACTTTGTGCCAACGAAAGGTGTATGGTAATAAAACGAAAACAAAACAGGCTGCACTTTCTTTCATTTTTATTTAGCGGATGTGTGAAATAAACCACAGCGTTACTTCACGTTTCCCTGAATGTTACACTTGACTCACGGGGTGAGTTTCTGGTTATCGATCTCTACACTAGTTTTTGTTACCATACTTCGTGATGTTGCCACTTTTCTCCGAGATGCAGTCAAGTTACATGCATTCAAAAAAGATAACGTCAAAATATAACCCAACCTAATTAATCCAGTCTATTTGTGAATTATTCTGTGAATTAAACCTGCGATTTAATGTTTGCTAGCATATTGCACTGCCAATTTTTTAAGTAATATAAAAATTTAAAAAAAGTTGTGGTTTTAATCTAGAAAAGTATGAAAACATTATAGAGTTACTTTAAAGGCATTTGCAAATGTGAGTATTTAGTTATTTAAAGTTAATATTTACATTATGTTAATTAAGTTGCATTTAAAATGTTAGTTTCAAACAAATAAATGCTAATTTACAAAATAATATATGCTTATTTGGGGGATGCGTGAGATGCTAATTTTTCCAGCCTATACGGATAGATGGTTTAGGAACGCATACGTGACAAACCATAATTCAAATTTTATGTATACAGAAGAAGACAAGAAAAAAAGTGTAGCATATATATATACAATTTGAATGAGTTACATACGTATCACAGGCTTTCGTGGCAGTTGTATGAGGGATTCACTAGCGTTTCGGTCGGCATTGCACTCATCATCTTTAAAGTAGCAGTCTCGGATAACACTTCGCCTCCGACGCGACTATAATACACAAACTAACAAACTTCTTGAATTTATTTCTTTGGGGTCCACCTTGTAATCGTTACCATATTGCGAATTATGGAAAAATTTTTCATGTTTCCGTTTCATGGTCCTTAGACCACAAAACTAACGTCAACTCAAAAATTTATATGTGTATATCACCTTTAACACGAACCTCTTCCCAGCTGATGCATAAAATAAAGTAATGGAAAATTTCAGTCAAGTTCGTTAGTGGGCAAATTTCGAACAAAGTGGTAGAATGAGGAAGTATGATAAATATTTCATCTCAATAAAGTTATTAATATATTGTTACAGTAATACTAAAATCTTTGTCCAAAATAAAACACGTTTAATACGACCAACCATAACTACAAGGGTTTTTATAGCAAAATATTTGTAACTCCTTTTGTACGCACACCACAAAATATTTGCGGACAGTTTATCAATTTAATAAGTATTATCTTAAAGTTTTGTCTGAAACATTTTTTGATAAGACTAATCATTACTGCAAGGAGTGAAAAAAAAAAAAAAAACAGGGTTTGAAACCCAAAAATGAAAAAAAAATTCAATAATTGCGTACCATGTACACTACCGAACTTCTAAATATTATCCAAGACTTAAGTCTAAAAAAAGGTTTTACAAACGAGATTCATTACTGCAAGGGTTGAAAAAAAATCAGGGATTGAGACAGAAATTAAAACTTTATTACAAAACGTACACTTTTTAATTCGTCCAAACTGTACGTAAACGTTGGAAATCTACCTAAGCCAGTAGGCTGTGCGTGAGGTTTTTATTTTGCAGTGTAGGTGGGTTCACAGCCGCTGCAGTTAACGAGCGACCCAGCAGGTGCGGGCGAGGCAGTGAATAATAGCGATGCGCCGAACAGTGACGCAGGATGGCCTTGGTTGAGCAAGTGGGAGAATGAAGGGGAGTGGAGCTATGCAAGTACGGGCAAGGTAGCGAATAATCACTGCCTTGTTGGGATACGACAGTAACCTAACTCGCGGGCCATATTTCAGAACGTGTCCAAACCGAATCCCAGTAAGGGAACAAACCGGGAACCGTTTTAATAAACCGTGCCCTGCGCGAGGCAAAAAATGGTTCCAACGCATTCCAGCGGACGTTTCACAACCATCGATACAATTGTCACGGCAAAAATACTATAGATAGCAGCACCAACGCAAAAAAATAATAAAACTGCCTATTTAATTTTCTCAACTACTATTTAAGTTGCAATTATATCTTGTTGTGACCATTAAAGTGTACAAAATGTATTTCAGAATAGTTTCGATATCATAAAGTTTCATTTGCCACACCAAAACACTTGGTACGTCCCCCGAGGATCACGAAAGTGACTATATACGGGTTAAATGGCGCCAGATGTGGGTCCACCACTTGGAAGAAATCAACGGGGAAAAAACCTCTGCGCATTCGCGGAATTTGGACAAGAGATCAGCAACGGATAGGGCAACAAGATCCGAAGGCTAAAAAATAAGGGACTAGCAGTGTCCAATCATGGACTAGCAATACGGTTAGTGTAGCTACAGGTGTAGCATATTAAACACTTAAAGGCTTATTTAAGTGTTTTGGAATACCGGTCTAACACCCCCCACGCGCGATCAGTCCGAACTGTCAGTTCGGACATAACAGTCGGAACTAAACAGTCGGAACTGTCGTGTCTGAGCCAGGACGGCGGACTCATCAGTCGAAACTGATGGTCTGACAAACTGATTGCTTCCTATCAGATCAGACTGTGGGCCCGAGAGCACTCAGTCCGAACTTCCGTGCGTGGCAGCAGAGCCTCGCCAGTCCAAACAATCAGTCCATTAGTTGAGTGACCTGGCAGACATCTTTTTTTGTACTCTTTGGTTGCTTTGCTTATTTTTTTACTTTTCCCTAAAACTAAAAGTGCAACTGCAATTGCAACATCCAAAGTTTCCTCAGTATGCTACGATAAAACGATACATCCAAACAACAGCGGTGAACACAAGACTGATCGTGTGTGGGGGAAGGCTTCAGTTCAGTCCAAACTGTCAGTTCGAGCTGAACTCGACTGAATCCTGTTCGGGGGCCTTAAGGCGACTCAACCCATCGCATCGTGTCGTGATCTCAGGTGGAGAGGATAGGAAGGGTAGAATAAAGGATAGATAGAGGATGAAAATCATGCCTTCCTTTTCGAAGATGATAGTCAAACAAAAGTTAAAAAATTTCAAAACGAAGGTATGCCAGCGATAGTGAATGTTTCCTTCTAACTGGTGGCCGTCTGAAAGAGAGGTCATTATCCTGTTTAGCAGGGCCATTCAGGCCGCGTTTTCTTCCGCTCCTGATGGCTACGATTGGTATGCGGACAGTAGACATGCGCCTGAAATAAACCCAGCGGATTCATTCGGTGATAATCAACTACATATTCGTATAAACTGCTCTTGGCTCACTGTCCATCTGTACGACTCTTGGCCAATGAGAAACCCTCGACCAAAGAAGTATCGAATCCCAGGCAAATCAGTTCAGACGACTCACAAGTCAGCAATCAAATGAACTGGCGCTATTTTCCCGATTACACAGAGGACTATGAAGTCTGTACTGAAGGTCATTGAAACCACCAATATTTTTGGTCGCTACCAGTAAGGATCTTCAGTAGAGACCGGAAAAATTCGCGAATTCATTTCGCGATAGGCTAAAATACAAATCGTTATACCTCAGTGTTGCCTCTGCTATTGGTTCATAACTCACCTGGATGACTCTTGGCCAATGAGAAACACCCAACCAAAGCTTTATCGAATCACATGCTGCTACGCTGGAACGTTTCACAAGACAGCAGCCAATGAGTGGGTGGCATTTGACCGAGCTTACGTAGAACCTTTGAATATATATATTGTATAGAAGTCGCCAGCCAAGGTTGAAATTTCTAATACGGTTTGAGGTAGTTGGTTAATTCACCGCCACAATCGACACCATCTCTAGGGCATCGACTTGTGGTGGTCCCTAGCGGACACGTGTCGAACTCTTCAAACACCCCTTCCCCATCCTGTTGAAAAACCTTGAGCTGCAGTGAATGATGGGTGGGGGGTGCGGGGAATGACAGCGGGCGACAGTGCTGCGCTCTAACGTGTAAATAACAACCTAAGATACAGGGCGTTACGGCAGCGCCCTGCAGCGGTGAAGTTCCCAAGCTGCTCATCCATACGCTCCTGAAAAACGTAGAGTGAATCCTATCCACTCGCGACTTCTATACAGTATATATATATATATTCAAAGGTAGAACTATGGAGTTCAACCTACAGGTCATTGAACCCGCGAGTTTTTCCGGTCCCTAATATTCAGCCGACGTGGGAGTTACGTCTCTGTTTCTCTTTCACGGATGCGTAGGGATGACGCGGCAGGGCGCGTGTGGGATGTACGTGTGTCAAGTTGGGAAGGGGGGGGGGGGGGTGGGACAGGAGGTGTGTCCCACGCTGGCGTCGTGAGTCATGCGCGCGCGAGTTGTAAACACGACTGCCGCGACCCGCGTGCGGGCAGAAGTTCTGAAGGACCACTCGTGGGAGGCTGACGGGCCGCGCCCGCCAGAGCCCAAGCACCTCAGGATCCATTGACCCCCGATCAGTCCCACCGAACGTATCCAAACTTCCAAAGTTCCTCACTCGCTCGTTCCTTCGACTTCGCGTTATAAAAAAAAATTCTCGAAAATACACTCATATTAACCGTTTGAAATTATTATAAACTTCACAACCGCGGGGAAAAAAAAAATATAAAGCATCAATTTTCGCAATATGTTTAACATAAAAAAAACGACTTCACGCATTATTTATTACTTTGAACTAACTTAACAAACTTTCATTTCAGTGACGTTCACCAAGACGTGCAAGAAACTACCCCTTTTATACAAAATTGAAATGAGAATATTTAAGAAAATTTTATTTAAGTAACAACATCTAACCTCAATATGACTCTAAAATATTATAGTCGATGTGAACTTGGATTTATTTCATTCAAACACTTGTACCAGGAATATTTTATCGGCTATGTCCAATAACAAGAAAACATTCCACCGTTCCCTGAAGTGATTTTGAAACTATTGGGAATCTGAAACTTAATGGCCGGACCAAGATTCTTTAATATATATCCAGTTTCTTAATCACTGCATAATCTCGTTTCACAGCCACTTTAACACTCAGCTTTTCAGTTCATCTGCATCCTATTTCCGTTCCAGCTTCTGACTGGGGTTCCTGTTCACTGAAACACACACTCATTACAGTTTAAAAATTCCCTTTCGGCACAGCCCACAGGCGTAGGTAGATTTATAAGTACCTATTTCTTCTGGAAATATTTTATAAATTTCTATAAGCTCCTGGAAAATTTTAAGAACTTCATGTGGGCTACATAATATCCTGTACGTTTGCCAATATTTAAAAAATATAGATTTAACATTTTTTTCATATTCCAAGCAGAGAAAATATTTTGAATGTTTTTAACTAAATGCATCCAGCATTGAATGTCTTCACGAATTTCATATAATGCCTACTAAGGTAGTTAGTAATTATTTTTATCTTCAGAGACTAAGGTTTAAAGTAACACAAATGTGGTTATTAATAAACTACGAAATTTGATACTAAGAAAGTTTTATTTTTTTTTCTACTCTTATTTCACGGTTTAAGTTATTTTCATCAAAAATTGTTTCAGCTAAAGGTTTTCAGATAAATTTTAGGCGTTTATAGTAAAATATTATGTACATATAGCCTAAATTATATTTTCCGAAAGTCGCACCATAGTAACAGCTACAATATGTCGTATTTGTTAGAAATATAAATCTACCTAAAATGGGCTGCCTCACACACGTTTCAAATGAAAACATATAAATTCAGACATAAATAATTAGCTTTTTTATTTAACAACTGTTTATAATAGAAATTTTTCGTTTATTTTAAAGTACTCTATCACTATTGGAGTGTTATTTGACACGTCTTATAGAAGTGGAAGCTAGTTGAAAACACTTGCAAAATAATTGTGACCCAGTCATGTGCAACACACTCACACACACACACACACACACACACACACACACACACACACAGAGAGAGAGAGAGAGAGAAAGAGAGAGAGAAAGTATGCAATGAGTAGAAACCGGAAAAATTCGCGGATTCATTTCGCGATACGCTATAATCCAGCTGTTTTTGTTATTGGTTCATTGTTAATCCGGACGACTCTGGGCCAATGGGAAATACTCAACCAAAGAAGTATCGTATCACAAGCAAACTAGTTGAGACGACTCTCAAGTCAGCAGCCAATGAAAAGGCGTTATTTTCCCGAGTATACTGAGGACTGTGTAGTCTATCCTGAAGGCCGTCGAAACAGCAAAATTTTCCAGTCCCTAGCAATGAGGCAGGAGCCAATGAACAAATCACGTCATCCCCTTTATGTACAATAATGTGGACTTCATCCTGGTGCCAGACATACTAACGCGAATTTTTCCGGTCCATGCATAAAATACAGGTGAGTTTTTTTAATATTTTTTTTTTAACGTTTACTGTTCGAGCACCGCTAACTGTTTATATCGGGACTTTTTCGTGAGGTTCATGATCTCTGGTTGAGGAACTTCCGTATTTTGTATCGTAAATTGACACCAAGAGATATATCTCAGTGCTGGATGCAATCTATTTTTATTGCGAAAAGATTTTGAGACTAGCTGATAGTTTAAACACTGAATAATAGTCTGTTCGTAGTGATTAGTGGAATTTCTTTCGGTTATACATGTCTGCTGTCAGCTCACCAGTCACAATTATTCAGCGCAGAAGCAAACGCGTCTTCAATGGTCTCGACAAACAAGGCAACGACTTCTCATGCAGACGACCGCCAATCACAACGAAGAATACATAAGCTGGCGCGGGCACACTATATTTCAGTCTAATGGACGTTCATATAATATATGGATAGGGACTGGAAAAATTCGCGGTTTCAATGACCACTAGGCTAGACTCCACGATTGTCTATGTACTCGGGCAACTATCACCTGGTCGTTGGCTACCGACTCGGGACACCTGTTTGCTGCGATTCTTATGATTCGATACTTCTTTTTTTGAGTGTTTGCCATTGGCTCAGAGTCCTTCAGGTAAGTTGCGGTCCAATCACTGACGCATCATTAAGCTAAACGTCTCGAAAAGAATCCGCAAATTTTTCCGGTCTCTATATATGGACGTTCGTGTATGTATAATTTTTTTTTAGCGAAAAGTGCCTGCCACTACCAATCCAGCATGTTATCCTTATTTTTGTACGACGATCCGATCTGTGGCGGATGTCTGAGGCGCCATCTCTGTTTGCACACTCTTCACTCCTCCTCTTTCTTAAGAGTCTGGCCGCTGCTGTTTGTCAACCTTCGCGCCGACACGAGCGCGCATTCCCGGGCACTCGTCTGCTACCCGAGAGCCGTGACTCATGCGCCGCAAAGAGTCCCAAACACCGCCGACCAGCGTTCCGTTACTCCAGCAAGTGCACCCCGTGCGCCAGTTGACACTCCCTCTCTCGCCGGGAGAGCGTTTAAAATATTTTGCTTCTCTATGGTAACTTTTTCTAATTATTATAAATTAGTAGAGACCTGCAAAATTCGCGGTTTCGATGGCCTTCAGGATAGACTGCACATGCCCCTGTACACTCGGGCAAATAACGCAAGTTCATTGGCTGCCGACTTGTAAGTCGTCTCAGCTGGTTTGTCTGTGATTCGATCCTTCTTTGGTTGAGGTTTTACAACCGGTTGAGATTCGTCCAGATAAACAGTAAGCTAATAGCATTATTATCTAAGAGGTATATGTGTTTGAATTCTAGCCTATCACCGAATGAATCCGCAAATTTTGCAGGTATCCATAAATTAGTTTATAGCATAACTTTGTATAGTTGTTTACGAATGGTTTAACCAGTTCAATAATTATTAATTTTGAATAACTTAACGCGTAATTTATATCTCAACCCTGGCATAAAAAACAGCATCAAACATTGCATTTGAATTAAAAGTTTAATGTGATATTTTTCGTATCCTTTTATTTGTAAAATTTGTAAAGAAAAAATCCTTAGAACCTGTATATTTCATTTTTTTTGTAAACCCCTGTTTATTGATATATAAATCTAAAACTCACTACTAAGAATTTTACGACTAATGATACCTACAAACAGTTAATTTAAAATTGTGTGTTTTTAGATTTCATGCTCTCTATTCATGCTAAGACTGAAATATAAATTAGCATTTTAATCCTCAAACCAATTTAATAAACGCTTGTTTAGTTGATAAAAACTATAAACTAAATTAATACAACTGATCGGTTCAAATCACCAAAACAATACAGAACTATGGAAGATAAATAAGTTTGAAAACTATCTTCTTAAGCGTGATCTTTGGGTTCAAGGTCGAGGGGAAATGAGCGCAAATCGTACTTAATAACGCCTTAATTAACTGAGTTGAGTCTTACGTGAAACTTACCAATGGTTTTCTCTAAACTGAACTGAACTGAACTTAATGAAGCAACCATAAGCGTTTCTAACAATGTTTTAGTATAATATGGTCTAATATTTTATGGTTTCATTTTTAAATTTTTATTTTTCAGTTAACTGCTAAATATCCGTTACTTCGGTTGCTGCTGTAGTTAAATTTAATCTTTATTTAAAAAAAAAGTAGGTTTAGTGCAAAACTAAATCCACAATAGTGTTATAGATTTAAATTAACATATAAATTATTATGTTTTAAGATGTTAGATAAAATCGTAATCGGGCGTTATTTTTAATTCAAAGTTGAAAATCTTTGTCGAGGTATCTTATTTCACAGTAAAATATCCGGCTTAGGTCAAAAGTCAAAGCCACTGAAATCCAAGGGAGTGGCCTTGGACAAATGTCATACAAAACCCCAGCCCGAACCCTGCTCTATATTTTCTCATTTAACACTTCTTAAACGCGACGAGTTGATACACATTACATACAATGTAATTACGGTGAAAATAGTCAGGGTTTCGTAAATAATACTAATTAACTCCAAATAAAATAAACGTTCAATTTCCCGCCAGTTTTCAACTTAAAACTGAAACGTGGCCTGAAAAAAACATACGGTTCATTAACTCAGCATTAACTATCTATTATTTGCAGGTTATGAAGAATGTTTTTTTTTATTTGAAATATATTGTGGACATCTGGATCATGTCGCAGTTACAGGTAATAAAAGACCTAATGAACACGATTTCAACATATTTAACCTTGTTCACTGTGCGTATTACTGTCGGAGTGAGAAGTCCACCTAAGGCTTAGGCAATTTGTTGGTCACATACGCATTGCACGTTGCGGAAGTAATGTGTTTGGTTACTTTAACCCCGAAATATATTGAAACCATCTGCCTCAAAAATCATTTTTATAAATACTGCGTTTTTAGGGTAATTTTCAGTAGTCATTTTTATGTTAGTAATTATAACGTTGATTTGGTGACAATATATTTACAAAATATTCTAAATATTATATTTGCTATCACTATACATAATTTTAAAGTTAAAAGTTTTGGTCATTTATTTCACGAGTACTAGTGTTTTACTGAACCAAATCCTGTATAGTAAATTAAAAATCAAATAATGATTATTAACTTGCAGTGTAATAAAATAAAACAATGTTAGTAATTCGGTTAACCAACGGCTAAGTAACATCAAGTATGATGATTGATCAAAACGTGGTATCATCATGAAACAAAAAAAGATAAAATAATATCCTTCTAACATCGAAAGTTCTTCTTATCCTACTTCCAACCATTTATGTACCCACTCACTGCCTAAAGTGATTTGATTCCAGGCGTCAACAATCAATGAAACATAATGGCAAGCATTTTTCACACACAAAAAAATTGGTTGTCTGTAAGTCGGTTTACGGACGATAGTTTAACGTGACAACGTCATAACAAAACATTTATGAAATCATTGCATACTTTTATGAATAAAATTCAATCATTTTTATTGAATTATCACTATTTTGTATGGATACAAAGAAGGAGTGAAATGAAATCTACAATTTAATTGATACATTTACTACGGTCTTTTTAACAAACAGCTTAAACATAAATCTCTTCGCTCAAGATGGTACGGTCTTTTTAACAAACAGCTAATCCATAAATCTCTTCGCTCAAGAGTCATTCCCTGACGTAACACATTGAAGAAACAAACAGTGAATTCCAGCTGACTTTGCAGAGTACACATGATTTCCCGGAACAATTTTACGATGTCGTCACACCAACAGCTGTCACATGACCCCGATGGAAAAGGGAGAAATTTGGGCCGCCTGTCTGAAATTTAGGCTTCAAAAATAAATTATTCTATTTTTTTAAATGTTAATAAAACGTTGCTGCAAATGAAAATACCTAGTTAACTTTCAATGGCATACAACAATATCAATAACATTTTCCATATGCACAATATCTGGATATTCATTAGTAGGCCTACACTGTAATTTTTTTCTAAATGGAACAGAAATATTAATGTAAAATTACAAATATGTGTACATTTGTACATTTACATGAAAACAACTGTAACACTACAAAATAGTGTTCGCAGTAATGCTGGGTTCATATTCTTACCCGAGCATTAATGCTTTGTGTTGTCCCAATACATCCGGTATTCACTGCGCACATTAAAAATTCATGATAAAACCAAATGAAATCCAAATCATTGAATATCCTATTACCTTTTCAATGGTGTAAAAAAAATATATATATGCTTGAACGAAACATCAGTTTTCGTAAAAAACAAATATTCAGTATTATCTCGAAAAAACTTATTTCATGTATGCAAAAAAATAAACCATAACCATATGTTGTGCAAACGATTCCAAAGGAATAAAGAAAACATTAATTTTTGAAAAGGTTCAGTTTAGCTGGAAGTTAACAATGGATATTTGGCCCACGTGATAGGCGTCGCGAGAAAAGCGCAGACCTAGACAAACCACTCCTGAAGGGCCAAAGAGGACCGGGGAAATAGAAGCGACACTCAGAGTGGAGTGCGACGTGATTGAAATGCGCTACAGGTGCGCCGCCGCGAGAGACGGGTGCGTCGAAGAATGCGGCCAGAAGCGACGCACGAGCAAACACGGGTGTCTCTAGACAAGGGGCGGGGGGAACGAGGCAAGTCCCAGGGCCCAGCCGAGGGCAAGACGGGGCAAATACGGAAACAACAGGCGCCTCTTCAGCGGCGGGGAAAGCCGCATACTCCCCCCCCCCAACCCTCCACAACAGCCATGCCGGGGCATAAATGCGACAGAATTGGATTCACTCACCCTGAGTCAGACGCCCGAATAATCCCTGTTCTTGCATTTTCGCATCTTCGGAAGGAAAAAAAAAATTCTGTCCTTTTACAAAAAAAAAAAAAATTTCTTTTGGAAACAAGTTGCCAAAAAAAAATTTTTTATAACAGCTACTACTAGAAAGATGTTGTAACTTTGTACAACACATGCCAATAATTATTTTTGCACATATCATAATAATATTTTCGAGATAATAATGAGTATTTCCTACCAAAGTCTCTGCGTTAATTAATATTTAATTTATGTTTTTAGTTTTTGTTTTATCATTTATATGAATACTTGCAGTTAATATTGCAAAGCTATTCAGGAAACTGTTTACAAATAACTATTGGAGGTACTTGGGCGACACAAAGCATAATATCCTGGTAATAATCCGAACCCAGTATTACTGCGAATAATATTTTGCAGTGGTACATTAGATTTCGTGTAAATGTGTACAAATTTGCAAAAAAAAATTGTAATTTCTGATGAATATTTTTGATCCATTTACAAAAACAAAAATATTACAGTGCATATACACATATAAACAAAATTCTCGTAGCTAGTAGTTCTAAATGAACATAAACCCCGCAGTGTTCGGTTTTCAGAGACTTTGTTCCTTTTAACCCCGTATGTAATGAATAATATTTACAACGCATCAGCAACTTAACATCTAAATTTAATACAAAAAAAACGTTGATAACTGTGCTATAATTTTGAAAGTTAACGCAACTTATACATTCCTAGGTACGTAAGTAGGAGATATAATTCTATTACATTTGTTTCATATTTTCTTACCTTTAATTTACTTTGAGGCATGCTGTATCATGATCTCTATAGACATTGACCTTTTTGGATTCCAAGCCAGAAATTAAAGTAGTTTGTTTGATTTGAAATATATTTGTGCATTTTATGCATACCACTTTTGCTCATACAAGACTATAAAAATTATATTGGTCATACCTATGTAGCTAACTACGAAATTTTATGGAAATCCAATTCACTGTTTGAAAGTTATCGTAGGACAGACTCACACATAAACATAAATGCATACAAATGCCGATGGCTCAAATTGTTATGGAGAATTCGCTTCTCTCTGTCAAAAATAAAATTAATTATTTGTAGTTAAATTGTAGGTTTACAAGCTTCTAAGTGTTCGTTACTAAAATTAGAGGTTGAAAAGGTTAGGTTAGCTACATTAATGAGGGGCTCCGAAACTTAATGGAGTCTAGTAAATAATTTGGCAGGTTTGAATTTTTTTCATACAAAATAATAACTGGATTTTTCAGAGTCTAAATATGTAGCTAACACAAAACTACCAAATTTTTAATTTTCATCAGTATTTTCCGGACCCTCTCAAATAGTAATTTAAATGATGGTAGAAATATTAATATTCGCGTGTTTCACCCGGGAGGGTAGGTTTTTACAGGTTTAGGTGATCGTCACCTAATCGTTAGGTTAGGTATGTAACATTTAAAATACTCTTCCAAATGAATAGGTACTTATCACTCAAAGGTTTTTTTTATCATACAGGTCCCGAAGTTGCACGAAATAAGCTGGGAACTTCGGAAACGTTCGGAGCTGTTCGGGCGTCTTGACTCCACTTCAATGAATCTTAGGCTTTCCCGCAGATACGGGCAGGGGCTGTCGGAGGTACGCTGATTGGTCGGTGTGCCACGCCAGCGGACCAATGGCCGCGTTGAGTGGCCGGGTTTGACATCACGTACAGTGTGCGCACACACGACTTTCCGGCTCCTCCTCCAAAGGAAATGTACCGGCTTCTCTTAAATAAATGAAAATATTTTGTTGGCTATGATAATTTAGTTACGTGTTCAGCCTGACACACGCTATTGGGGTTGGGGTTAACATATACAAAAAACGTCCTCCTAAACATTTTATATTTCAAAGCCCTGAGCCTTTGAACTTATCAAATTTCTTCCGCCCCCCCCCCCCCTCCCACCTTAAACGTGCGTCAAATGACCGTACTGTCATTGAAATCAAAAAACTGAAATTCAGATTATGAATAAGGAAATCCAACACGAATCAAAATTGATTTTTATTTTTAACATCTTATCTCTCAGTATACGGCAGGAGTAATTGCTTGAATGGAACTTAAGTCTCATGGAACGGAAATGTGTAACGATAGAACTGCCATCTGTCGCGGATGGCACGAACCAAAGTTCACAAAGGCAAAGGGAAACTTTACAGTATTAACGTTTTAGTAATTTTTAAAAAGATAAGTCAGAATTTTAATCAAATTCCTTGTTGTCGAAAATCTGGTTCAAAACCTGGGTTTGGTATTTGTTCAAGTCTTTTTTCTCTTTTATCGGAGCCGTTTCATTATAAAGTTTGACATTTCGCTCGTGGCTGTTCCGGCAGTGAATTCTAGTGGCGGTTGTAGAAATTGCGAGTGATTCGCGTCCAGAAATATACTTAAAAACACAATTTCATGCATATTTTTAAAAATTATACGTTGTATTTCGTGTCCGAGTTTCGTATTACAAGTGTATTTGCAACATGAGAACACGTGAATTCGCTCGTTACCGAGGTTGTATGTTACACATCTCTTGCTAGTAGTGAAAGACCATATCAATTGTTTTGTTGATAATAAATTTGGATTTGAACGTCAATAACGACTAACTAGGTCGATAAGGACGAACTATGGGCGATAACCTATGTAACGGCTTTAAATGACGTGGTGATGTTAACCTTACTATCAGCAAGTAATGGCCGAATTCGGCCCCACATCGACTACGGCCCGCTTCAACAATCTTCCAAAGAATAGGTAAATCTTTTAACCTACACTTCCGCGTGTAAGTGGGGCCACGTATTTTTCACCAAATATCTGAACACTCACTAGATTGCATAATAAGTCATGTCCGCGTCAGGTTTCTTCCTTGTAATTGGTGATAGTCTACAAAAGGATCAATTTGCCTATTTTAACGGGCCGTTAAGGACACTGAGTGGCTGTGGTTCGTGTGCCAACATTTGAAAAGTAACTAAACCAATCACGGAACACAAACGATGTTAGCTTAGCTAGTCTCTAAAGCCGTCTTTGTTTGCATTCATATTTCCAGCAGACATCGTTCCAAAACCATGATAATAGTTCTATTTTTGTAATTTCTGTATTTTTCTTGGAATTATTCTTAAATATTAAAATGTATTTATAATACTATGCGCCATCTTTTTTTGTTCTTCGCCACGTCACAATTGGTTGTTCTTCAGAATTATACGACATGTGAAAATGTAAGAATTAAAATGGGCCTATAAATTCGCGTCTGATAGACCATCGGATTAGTTCAAAAATTTATATTTCGCCCTCTAAATTAATAATGTTGGCCATCACTGCTATAGGCAATGGCGATTCATTCTGCAATTTTCCTAACTCGATATGTATCATTCCCCAACTTTTCTGGTACTCGTGTGTTGTGTACGTCTGCTCACTTATCTCCTTACTAGAGGCATAGCCCAAAAAAAACTGTGGGTGTTGATAAACCAGGGAGTTTTTGTCAAGAATCATTTGATGGAAGTTTTTGAAATATGCGTCTGCAATTTTGAATTATTTGAAGGTTAAAATTAATTTATTTATTCATTTATTTACTTCAAATCTTCTCGTTCGAAACCTGTAAGTTTGGCCCATGTCACGTTTCAGCTCACCTGGGAGGAGTTTATAATTTGAATAATGAGAGAGAGGATGAGTCGCACATGGGGTTGTAAATATACCGGATACATAAGGAGTCAGGAAAAGAAAGTGGCCATGACCTGAAGTAAGGAATATTTCCTGAATTCGCCTTCGAGTGATCTCTGGAGAAATCAAAGGAAACCCCAATTACCAAATATGTATGAGTCCTCTAGTTTCTTCCATTGGCCAAATTCTTCAATAAGTGGTATACTTGTGAAAATCCAGACTTTTTTTCTAATCAAATAAAATTTTGAATCTAATATCAAATTGTTCATGTATTAAAAAAAAATATTGTTTTAATCAAATTTAAGCATAGGGTGAAATTATTATTTTTTTTCACATTTCACAGCAGAGCAAGAAAAATTCCTAAAAATACAGTAAAATGGAAAAGAGAGAAGTATGTATGGGACCATAATAGAGCGGTTTAAAACTCAAAAAATAATAATAAATAAAAACATTTCCCAAACCAGTATAAACAAGTTAGTTTGTGTTTGTTAATTCAACTTATTATACACAAACAATTTTTTAATCATAATCACAGATTATTTGTCACACATTAAAACTAATTTCTAACATATTACAAAAAATTTCATTAAAAATTTTGTGAATGAATCCAATCGAATTAAAATATTTTTTTTTTTAAATAAAATCGATTTAAGTGCAGAAATCAATATCAGATCATTCGCGAATATCGAATGTTTTCCGCATGCTCTCAAGACTCCCCAATACGGTATGAGGGTACAGATCTTTCTTGCCACAGCCCCCCGTCGTATCGAACGGAATGAACTGGAATGTTTCAGAGCAAACAGAAGTTGGAGAAGAGTCAAGTGTTCCTGTGTGTGAAGGGGGGAAGGGAGGGGAGGAGGTTGTAGTGGGTGGGCGGATGGGAAAAGAATGAAAAATTTTGGGAAGGATGGACGGGGGGAGGGAGGGTAGAGTACCCGGGGTTTTCATTGAGTGCCTGCTGCGGCATTCTTCCGACGACTCTCTCTCTTTCTCTCTCTCTCTCTCTCTCTCTCTGACCACTTCATTCCCTCTCTTCCGAGCGACGTGTTGAGGCGTCTCGCTTCTGGATTCCAGTCCGATGGTAAGAGCCGACCGTAGGACCGTGGGACCAGGAACTACTCCACTCCCCCCCCCCCCCCCCCCAAAGCACCTCCTCCACCAATGCACACCAAAAACCTACCACCTCTTGACGTCCACGCACGTACAACTCCACTGTCTTCTTCAAACAACACTTCATTCACCTCAGACGCAGAACCCATCATCCAATCGGCTTCGATCAGGGTGCTTCAAACCGGAGGGAACTATAGGAACCGTCGACCCCAAGTAAAACGCCCAACCAATCTACGTTCACGTTTCGTTAGAATTACGTATATAAATTTGCTGTTACAAAATTTAAAGTTAAAAGTATGTCAGTTTAGATCTGTTAAAGAAACTATGATTCTCGCAAAAATAAAAAAATAAAAACTTCCGATGGCAGTTTTTTTGGTATAGCCTACAATTCACACGAGAGTCGAAGACCACAGTCCGAACATCCACGAGGTTTACCGAAGTAAAAGGTTATTTAGGTTAAGTTCGATCAATGTAATAAATGATAGTTTTTTTTATATTTTTTTTCGAGAGGGTAGGTTAGGCTATCGTTACTGAAATGAAAGGTTTATTAGGTTATGTTAGCGTTATTTAAAAGATCTATGAGAGTTAAATATAAAAATCCCTGCATTATGTAATTTTTTGTTTCCACAATCGATCGGTAAACTTTGAAGACCTTCGGTACTGTTCGGGTGTGGCTCTCATCCCTGTGACTTGTAGGCTTTCAGTGGCTTCTCATCCCGTGACAGTATGCGTCTACTCGAAAAAAACTAAACTGAAATTATGGTTTTTTTAGTCGCTAACATGATTGATTTGTAAAATCATGTTTAAGTCATTAAAATAATAATTCTTTATTTTTTTTCCCCAGGAATTTAATTTTTACTCGTCTAAATAAAACCAAATAAATAAACCTAAACTTGTTTTGGTTATGCCAACGACATCCAAAATACTTCAAAATCGTGGAAATGTATTAATTCTCCCAAAACTGTGGTTTCTGATTCATTCAGGCAGTGAAGTTGCACTGAGCGAGATACAAACTTCGGATGTGTTCAGAACTGATAGAGGGGAGAATGAACCTTATGATAGTAGCAATTGGAGTAGCCTAAAAGGAAATAAAAAAGTTTAAAAAGTTCAATCTAAACCAAACAAAAAAAAACCTCAATAATGAATTAAGTTTTAGCATATTATATTAGGTCTATTTTCAAGCAAACTGCGCCCTCTCCTTGACTGTGAGCTATGCCTATCATAGAAACAAATTAATCTATGCATGTTTGTCTACTTTTCTTTCTTCTCCAGTTGTAGGTGCTGACTGGCAGCGAAGTGAGTGGGTAGTGTAGCCACTAACCACCAGGGCTGCGAGCGCCCCTGGTCATAAACCCTGCAATGGATACAAATTATGAAAGCGACTACGCGTCGAAGTTCCCAACCCCCCAAACATGGTAGCCTCACTTCTACTCACGCCAACTCTTCATCCATACCATCCTCTGTCTCCTGTTCACTCCTACGCAGTTAATGCATACGAACTACAACCCACATGACTGTACGCAAGGTTTTTCCAGTGTCTGTGGCAGGATTAACCCGGGTCTAACTTGGCAATGTTATAAACTCGATTCAGAAAAGGGAAGTTAAGTCGCTGCCACGGCTGGCCAATCCCCGCACAGAGCACATGATGCATGCGACCCTCTCCCTGCATGGCTAATCCCAGCATGACCAGGCGTATAGGCTTCGGCCTGGGACGCACCTATGTCCCTGCCTAACCCAGGACCCCTCCTACAAAATACACCTATTTTTAGTTATGTTGGAGAAAAAAATTAACCTTATAGGCTTTCCTTATTTCTAGCCCAACAGAGGTTGTCGGCGCCGTGGTAAGACACTACAAATAATTTTCCGATCTAGCTGAACTCGGCTCATCGACAGTAAAAAGGTTAGAAACAGTAACACACAGATGAATTTGTGGTTAAATTTGGAGAGAAAATTTTTTTAAAAAAACAAGAATCAGGGAGGTCAAAAAACGAGTCAACGTCTTAGTCGGTTTGATTTAAGTTTCTCCAGCATCAATACAGCCAGACACTGCACTGCAAAAGTTTGTTTTTATAAATGGAACCGAAATATTCATATGACATAACAAATATTTTAATATTTACATTAAAACAACTGTATCAGTACAAAATAGCGTTCGCAGTAATACTGTTTTTGGATTTTTACCCGCGTATTTATGATTTGTGTTGTCCTAGTTTCTCCAATAGTGTTAAGTTATTTGTAAACCGTTCTCTGAATAGCTTTCCAGTATTAACTGCGACAGAATAAGCATACTAAAAACAAAATAACGTTAAATAAATGAATTTTCGTTTATTGTTTCCATAGTTATTATGTTCGAAATAACATCAAATAAAATAAAAAAAGTAGGTATGTCCCAATTTTCTTTAAAAAAAATACTCAGTATTATCTCTAAAAACGTTTTTCATAAGTGCAAAAATAATAATAGCTATGTGTTGTACAAAGTTACAATATTTTTCCTGATGTAGTAGGTATTACAAACTATTTCTTGGCAACTGGTTTCCAAAAGAATCTTTTGTGAAAGTACGGTAAAAAAAAGTTTTTTTCTGCGAAGGAGTTTTGTTCTAACGGTTTGATTTTCATGGAAAATAAGCGCCTGTTTCACGCGCATATTTTTTTCTTTCTTATTTTCCGTATCCATCATTGATGCTGATTAGTCAAGCCGGTGTGTTTGCAGTAGGCAGCACGGTAGATAGCTCGCCACGAAGAAATCGCTACTGCGCAACCCCTGTCCTCATTCACAGCGCGCGTCCGAAGGTCGAAGTTCGAAGGTCGAAGGCCACCTCCAAGTGACGGCCGCGGTGTTCCGAAGGCGAGAGAAGAAGAAATGAAGGAACAGCGATGGCCGCGAAGTGAGCGGCGGTCGCGGTCCGAGACTGACAGCTCGTACGTACACGCGGCGAGAGATAAGCGGGGAGGACAAATGAAGGGAGATATTCGCCGGCAAGCCGCTCCATCGCCGATGGCTCCCAGGATGTTACACCCCGGGGTCAAGTCATGTTCGTGTGGCCGGGGTCGTGCGAAAAAAAAAAAAAAAAACTACCCATTCGCCGCAGAGACCTCTTAATCAGAATTATTTTTCACACACGCCGCGGGTAGTCCCCGCATTATATTTCAAACCTTTTATTTTTTTATACGCTGCGTTTTCACCACGCACCAGCTGTGGGGACCGTTGGATCCAAACCCGTTGCCCACCCGTAGCTATAGAGCGTCCCACTCTTCATTTACAGTTCAGAGTAAAATGGTGCGCACTGTTGCCTCGATCTACTCGGCGACATCGATTAGCTGCATTCGACTAATCCTATGAATATTATATATACGAATGTTTGTGTGTGTACTTTTTTTTACCACACAGCTTCAAAATTTGGTATATAGTTACTTTAGGTCCTGTAATAGGTAGAGACCGGAATAATTCGCGGGTTTAATGACCTATAGGATGAACTCCATAGTTCTACGTACACTCGGTCAAATGTCACCCACTCATAGGCTGCTGTCTTGTGAGACGTCCCAACGTGGCAGCCTGTGATTCGATACAGCTTTGGTTGGGTGTTTCTCATTGGCCCAGAGTCATCCAGGTGAGTTGTGAGCTAATAGCATAGGCAGCACTGAGGTATAACTATTTGTATTTTAGCCTATCGCGAAATGAACTCGCGAATTTTTCCGGTCTCTAGTAATAGGACATGGAGTACTATATGCGTAAGGGATGGGCCAAACAAATAATCAAATCCTTAAATAACATCAAAAACTTAGTATTCGAAGGATTCTATATTCGAGGAGAAATATTCTAAGAAAAATATTCGAGGAAATAAAGGAAATTTAAAAAAAAAACTAAACAGATAACCTCTAAAGTTTTCTAAGTATTTTTTTTCTGCAAAACTATCCTTTCTACAATTCCTCCAGATATTGTAATTTAACAGTAATTACGTAAATATAATAACAACATTTATTAAATCTGAAACTTAGTTTGTGAAACAAATATTTAAATATTTAAATTTTTTAAACACCATAAATATAACTTTTTTTATTTCATCTATATTATTTTATTTTTGACCCTTGAGACTTATGGACTTATATTCGGATTAGAGGAGTATATTCGAGGTTCAAGGTATCCTATATGGGATTTGAATCGGAGATTAATATTCGAGAAATTTGTTGTCTGGCCCTGAATTGTTGATGCTTTCTTCGCGTCCATGGTAACGGCTATTGCATTGTTAATGCCTTCTACGTCTCCACGACAACGAGCATTGATTGCATCGTTGCAATTTTTTTTATTCGAGGCGCGGCAGTAAGAGAAGGGGCGTGTGTTCTGCCTGAGGACTGACTTAGAGAAGTACGGATACTTCAGTTAGAGAAGTACGGGTACTTCAGTTAGAGAAGTACGGGTACTTCAGTTAGAGAAGTACGGGTACTTCAGTTAGAGAAGTACGGGTACTTCAGTTAATTAATCATTAGGCTGGTTTACTGTAAAAATAAATATTTAGTACTCCATCGTCAATTGTATTAACTTTTAATTTAATTTTTTATATTATTCTATATGTATTTTTAGACTATAGAATATTTTCTATAGATAGTATCATTACAAATGTTGTCATTCTGAAAACACAAAGAGTTACTAGGGCAAATTATTTCTCTCGAGAAACTATTTGAAGCGGCCTGTCACTGATAGTTTCAGGAATTTTATTGATTCTTGTGCTACGCTCTGATGGAGCCAAAATTTTAATACAAAAATTTATAACAAAGTTCTTGTTGAGAGGCATTTGAAACTATGATGGAAAGAAACCTTCGGTTCTGTCTCCCGAGAATAATTAAATATATTACTTATTGACTAAGTACGCCCTCTAGCAAGTTATGATATTATTCCTTTATAATAAAAAAGTCAAAATGTGTGTGTTATTTTTTCTTAATAAACTTTATTTAAATCTATGTCTGGTAAATGTCTCGATGTCCGTGTGGCAAAAGTTATATGTTTTCCAATCCAAAGGTCCGAGAAATCAAAGTTGTAAATTAAACGGTTTGTACACTTATAAACCATTATTAGTTATGATGGACCCAAAAGCCGAGTGGTCAAAGTACTGAGTTGGTTCTCTGAAGTTCGTGGGTTTGAATCCGCCTGTCTCCGAAGTATTTTTACTTTTTTTGAGGGGTTACCATAAAACTAAGAAAAATTTCTTTTTACAGTAGAAGCAGCCAATACCGAGAAAAATATAAAACTACACCATTCACGACGGTAGAGTAGCTCACAGTTGACACTCGTCTACTAGCAAACCACTGTGCAGGACTGAGGATGAAACAAGTCGAATGTTACCGAAGATTGCCGACGAGGTCCGGATCATAAGCAACACGCCCAAACATGGCCCGATCCTTACGACTGGCAAGACACCACCAGAAGCCACCACAAAATCGTAGTCCCATAAGAAATACATTATGCCAGGCTCGCCACTTATATACTACTTGTATTAACTTAAAATTTTATACAGCTAGTAATTTATATGCGAGGTATTTTTATTTTAAAGAAAAGTCCATATTAACATACACAGATCCTCTACGTGTTTTGAAGTTGCTTGGCTTCTGGGTTCTAATCGCGTCGACGGCGAAGATTTTCACCGACGTTTCGGTCAACCATGCATTCGCCATCTTCAGGGTAGCAGTTACCTTGAGTAGGTTCTTTATCAACCGAAACGTCTTGACCTTTGACGGACGCGATTGGAACCCAGAAGCCAATCAAAGCCAGACAAAAGGCCTTGAAACCCTGCGATCCTTATCATCTACATATTTTTTTATGGTCTTTGGCATAACCTCGAACGTGCCCTGCTGACATCCAACTAAGTGCATGCACTCAATTGATCCTTTCAAGTAACACCCGGGCTCTCGAAAGAGTGTTTAGTCTCGTCGATCTGCAAGAACCAACTCGACCTCGATCAAGTCCTCTGAATGACGTGTTCCGGGTCAAGCTGCGATCCACGGTACTTATCGCCCGGATGCCAGCAGCAGCAGCTTTGCAAAACAAGACTCTGGATGGGGGATGGGGAGCGTTAAGAACCGAAACGCCAATCTCATTACAGCGGTGTCAAATAAAAAACGTTGATAGTAGGAGATGGATTAAATATTTATCGACTTGAGAAGAAGCTTGGCGCCTCCTTCGCCGCTAATTGCTCGCTGCTACGTGGGAAGCGACTTCTTGCTACGCGGCAGGCTAACTGGAGCTGGCCACACTCGCTTGTATTTTATTTACTTCAACTAGCTGCTGTACCAATCGTCGACCCGTTACATAAAGTTTTTTTTTTTTTTTTACTTCAGCAAGTTCTTTTTCACGATTCACCACAAAAAAAATACTGATATCCAAATTAATGTCAAGCTAAAAAAGTGTTTTTTTTTTCGTATCAGGCCTTCAAACTCAAATTTATTAAACCAATTACTGGATTGCAGAAAAATTTACAGAAAGACAGGTTTTTTTGTATCTGCCACGGTTTAATCAGATTGAAACAAGAAAGCAGTCAGTTAGGTGTTTTTGCTCCTTTTTTGGTAATAATATTTTATCTTACGGGATCCATGACTATAAATAAATAAAACATAGCCTAGGTTCATCAGGAATAAAGCTGCTTTATAACAGGAAATGAGTTTTAAAACTGGTTCAGCAGTTTTCGAGTGCACTTATTACAAAAAAAAATATAATGAACTCTCTTTTCATAATATTATTACCTACGTTTCGCTTCGGTAGTTTACAAGCAGAACACTTTCGCACTTATAATTAAGCCCTACACTTGCTCTAACTCGTGGGTATGCCCTGCTGCACCTCGAAATAAATTAATTAGAACTAAGATAAACGGGAAAATACAAAAACCAGAGGATGCCATCTTTTTTTTAAGTTTTCAAGTATTAATTTAATTAACCATTACCGTGTCGATATAAAGGCAGATATAATAATCACGGAAAGACTAGATTAATATTCTAACGTACTGAGGCACCAACAATGCAGAAGCATTTGCCACGGACACGAATAAAGATTCAACAATGCAACAGCCATTGCCATGGATGTCTTCGGGATTTTGCCTGGGTACATTTCGGGAAAACAATGGATGAACAGAAGTCATGATGTCCGGACAGACATTCACTCTCGGGTTCTCTTTATAAGTCCCGCACCTTGCCATGTCGATCAGTAATAAACAGTATGTCCATAAAAATGTCCCAGTTATAAAATTTCATTGTATCAACTTTTGAGTGTTGTATAGTGTTGGTTAAAGGTAACAATTAAAGAATAAGCAACGCGAAAGAATTGTTCTTTCCACAATTAGTACAGAGTGAACCTGTAAACTTTATTGGGCAACAGTATGGAGCCCCTCCCCATATGAATTTCTTTGAACGAGAATGGTTGAATCCTACCGTTGGATTGGTCGTGATTGTCGAGACAACAGAGTTCTTTTTCGCTGGCTTCCGCACGTTCACCCGACATAACTACACGCGATATTTTTTTTTCCCTCCTTTGGGGCTTTATAAAAGATCGTGTCTAAGTTTCGCCGCTACCTAATGATTTGCCAGAGTTGAGACACAGAATTGAAGAGGCCATTGCTTCCATTACTCCGGACGTGTTAAACTAAGTGTATAGGAAGAATTGCACTTTAGGTTGGATGGGTAACGGTTAACTAAAGATGCACATATTGAACAGTTGTAAGAAAAGGTAGATTAGTTTACCTTCAATTGTATGTATGATTCGTTATAAATAGTTTGAATAAAATTGTTATAATATACCATGGAAACTAGGACATTATTTTATGGACACCCAGTTCAGAAACTAGGGCCCGGGTTGAGGAGCCAACCGCCATCTCTGATTGTGACGTCACGGAGGCCTTTTAGCCACACATTCCCAGCTACAGTGTTTTAGCGGTCCAGGAACGAAACTAGCGAAACGACTAGCTCGCGGTGACGTGGGCAAGCAGCAATAAGCTCCCTCGGCATGGATCTGGAATCCAGGCACCGAGCTTACGATACATTTGCGCATGAAGCCGAAAGTATAAGTGGCTCGCCAGACGCAGGACTTGGGGTCAAAAATTCGCGGTGCATGGCGTTTCGATGGTCATGAACGCCAAGTGTCAGTTTACGCGCAAGAATCAAGACTAAAAGGCTCGCTGTCGCTTGCGTAAGAGTGGCGCAGGTGCGTGAAAGATCGAGAAAAAGGCGTACACTCTTAATAAGAAGATCACTGGCGAATTTATACCTTTGCCTGTGCCTCCACTGAGTGTCCTGTGTCCTGTGAGACGAGCGGTATAGCGCGGGTAGTCAACGCTTCCAAGAACGAGCGCAAGCAGTAGGAGGACTTAAGCTGGCTCAATGCCATGGTTAAAAGTAATGGCACAGAACTTTACTTCAGTTCTCACAGCGTAGGTAGGGATCGCAATCCCGCAGTGTTTTCAATCCCCGCGGGGAATTTTACGGGGCCGGTGCTAATCCCGCGTAGGTAGCTGTTTTATATTTTACAAAATTCAATAAATAAAAAGTTATTTAGTCGATAATCAAACTAATTTTAGTAAAAACTTTCAAAATCAACAATTGGTAGTACTACAAGTACTTTGGTTTGCAAAAATTATTTTGAGTAGTTTGGCTTCTTATTAGTCAACTGCCCAACACATTACCTACTTACATAATGACTAACTTTGATTATTAAAGTTTTTAAAATAATAAAGTTTTTTTTTAAATTATCTTTAAAAACAAATGACATCTCTTATGTTTTCTCTATATTTTCTCAATCTACAGCTTAAAGAAATACATACGTAGCCAGTGGCAGAAAATGCTCTTTCCGCCTCTACACTTGTTGGTTTAGGCGTCAATAAATAGTCGTGCATCGAATCAAACATTTTTCTTTCACTATCAACAGTTTCGTCTATCACCATTTCTTTTTATTTATATATATTTTTTTTTTCGAAATCTTTTATCTTTTCTAGTAACTGTTTGTTTAGGGTAGTCTTCCATGCCTTGCTTTGTCTGCATTTGTAGTTCCTCTTGTAGCGTTAAATTATTTTGCAGCCACCAAAACTTCTAAAAATTCTTATTTTCAACGTCGTTATCTTAGATTATTCTGCACAAAATATTTTTTTATCTTTTTCGGCACCGTAAACGTACGATCAGATGGCTAAAATTCTTGATGTTTTTTTATTCCGAAAGTAAAAAACCTACATCATACTTCAGTGCGCCTATCTTTAACTCTTACACGAAGCGCCTCGAATAGTTTAGGGCGTAATTTAAAGGGCTGCAAATTGTCAAATTTTACATTATATTTAAAAAAAAAATGTTCGGTATTTACTCAAATGATGTAATAATATACCTTACGTGAATAGCTAAGAAAATTATTATAAAACAGCACTACAATACAATTAAATTGTCTTTAATATAGTTAAATGCAGTAATTCTATTTATTCACGTATATAAAAAATATGTTTTACTTACTCGACAACGGATTGTCCGCGAAACCACTCGTTTGTAGAAACGCAAGCCAGATGTTACATGTGGTGTGTGCACGCGAGATGCGAGGCGACGGAGCGGCCACGTTGCGCTATGCGGTTGGGAGGGTGGCCCATTTGACCGGATTCAACGAGCTATGTCGACCAATTCAAGACTTTGCCGATCCACAAGCAAGTGCGGGATCCCCCGGGCCTTCGAATGACGCTGACCTTGACAGAAGATCACACTTCGGAGCTGCGGTCGGGTGATAACCATCCTCTGGAACTGTGTGTATTGGACTAGCAGAATTTTTAAAACATATAATGCCATATCGAATATCAGTGAAGATAATTACAAGATCTGCTTCCTGGAAAGTGGTGGGACCGCTGAAGAAACACAGTTAGCTGTTGGATCTTACGTAATCAACTACATTGCAAATTACATCAAGGGAAAATTACCACCGGTTGTAGACTTTCAATTGCTAAGATGCGAACCGAAGAGTCATGTTTCAGGGGAAAAAAAAACATACGAATTTATGCGAACAGTAAATATATTATTTTAACGTTATATGAATAAACTACAATTTGACAAATGGAACATATCTCAACGGAAAACTAAACAACACGATAACACGGGTTAATCCAACGCAAATATTCAAGGATTTTTTTTATGTAATGATTTCATTGACGGAAAACAAAAAACTCAAGATATTAAGGTTTTTAATGCTTAAAGTAAATTATTTAAAGTGTACAAAATGTGTTTTTGATGCTGAAATGCGAGGGAAATATTTGTGCGTAGTGTAGTTTGTTGGCACAGGTCAAGCAGCACAGGCGCTCTAGGGGAGACATAGGCTCGTACATCAAATGTTGATGGGCTTTGCACAGGCTTGCAGTCTTAAAAAATAAACGCTGCTGAAATTTAAGTAATTTTTATATTAGAAAATAATAATTATTACTATGCGTAGCTTCATTAAAACTGTCAGATCAAATTGAAATTCATTTTTTTGTGCCGTGCAGCACCTATAAACGAATTATGACATAACATAACAAAAACACAAGACATATACTAATACACATCAATGCGACAAAACACGAAACAACACAACACACAGATATATAAAGATTTATAAAGTTAATGTTAACCAATTGGTTACTTTGGTTTTCACAAAAATCTTAAACCGAAACTAAAATGGTGTATACAAAATAAATATGTCGATTAAAAATGTATTACCAATGAATATTTGTAGATTATTCAAAAGGAGTTATAATTATTTACACATAGTTTTAAAAGTATCACTATATTCTGTAATTGCAAGTTGGAATTCTTGATCCAAACAGAGTCATTATGTCTGAATCAACAAAAAATGGCAATAGAATGTATATAATAAAAAGTGCAAATAGGTTATATAGGAATGTAGCATATTCAAAATAATTTAAATGCCTGAAATTTTTAAATATTCATTTAAGAACTTTTTCTGCATACTTTAATTTCTTTTCTAATTAAAATCATTTGATGCAGAGAAAGTTTTAGATTTAATAAGTCCTAAAGATCTCCATGTGATGCTAACCGTGTTATCTACATGTTGGTGAAAAAAAGCTTGGCATCAATATAACTCGAAGGCCTTAAAAAGAGGACACCACGTTTAATGTCATTACTTACTATGTGGTAATTCTGATTAATTAAATTAATTTTGGACTAAAGGTTATACAATAAATGCTATCGTAATTCAGAGACCTTTTGTTAACTTGAAAATCAGATCCACATAGCTAAAATATCTTGGTGAATAGTTTCACAAAATTATTTCCCAATTTTTTTTACATGAGCATCTTTTCTTGATCAATTCTGATTACAGTTGGAATATCATTTCTTAAATATTAAAGAGTAGTTGAGATAACATACTACTTTGCGGAACACCTAAAATTTGACTGAAAAGCGTCTATTTGTAAGATAATTAAAACATATATACCACGCATTGCTTGAAGAGGCCTAACATTATATTTTTTTAATCATAAGATTATGTTGGAACGTATCAAAGGCTTTGCTCATGTTGAAATAATAGAATATTTTATTTACATCTGGATTTATACTGGTACACACACACATATATAAAAAAAACCGTGTGTTAAAAATGATATTCATGATTGAAAACTATGTGGTTTTACAGAAATAATATTTTAAGGAATAAAATTCATGTACCTAAAAATATTTTTTTCGTCAAAAACTGCTAAAATACTACAAACCAAAGGTTTCTGACTAGAATTTAACCGTCAATAATACTTCAAGAAAATATGTACCGATAAATGGTTGAACACACAACCACTCACTGACTGATAAACAATATTTCTGTACAAAAGCAAAATTCTTTTAAATTTTTGTTTAGTATTTATTTATAACATGTTGGAATGATAATGCTACAGTTACTAAAAACTAAAACGTTACAAAACTACAAAAAAATATTTTTTACAAAACTCCGTTCCCCCGGAGAAAACCCCGGAATGGCCACCGCATGGGGAGCCCAAGAAAAGAAACGGACTCCCCATTTGGAAGCCACCTGGAAGGTTTTTTTCTGTTCCACCCACCATTTCTTTGGTAGCCTGACTTGTTACAAGGGATTGTATTCCTACCAGAGAAAATGCCACCATTTTGTCTGGGCAATCCGCCTTGGAGGAGCCGGGGCGCGAACCCGGGTCCTACAAGTCACAAGGCAGGCGCGCTACCCCAGAACCAGAGTGGTAGAGCGGATACGTGCAGTCTTCTTAACACTGACATGATGTTATTCCACGAGTTTACTGTAGTTTCGTGTGTCATTAACACGTGCAGTAACATCTAACCTCGGTAACGAACAAATTTATGTGTTCTTATGTTGTTCGTTCAGCATGAATTATGTAATTTCATAACAGTGAAATATAATTTGTATAACTACTCTGGCAATTTTTTAGTTGATTTCCTGCAAACAAACTTACAGTCCCGCTGTACAATAATTATATAGAAATAAAGACTAGTAAATACATATGAAAGAGCTTGCACTGTCGATGGTAAAGTTATTTTGAAATAAAATAAATGTTAGATATTAAAAGAGTGTGTTTAGTTAAAATATGTGTGTGCTTACAAGCATAAAGTTATTGTATAAACATTTTATTTATTTGGTTTTAAAGCCACAGAAAAATTAACTTTTGTATATTACTTTTGGCTTTATTTGGTTTTACCGTGCTTAACTTGCGCAGCTAATACTGTAAAGCTATTCAAAAAACTGTTTGCAAATAGCTAAATATTGAAGATACTGGGGCAACACGAAGCATAAATGGTAACTCTATTTTGTAGTGATAGTTATTTTCATGTAAATGTACAAATTAATAAATATGTAAGTTTTCATGAATATTTCTGTTCCATTTACAAAGAAAATTTACGGTGCACAACGGCGAACAGAATAACTCAACGATGAAACTTATCAGATAAAAATTTAAAAAAACAACGGCTATACAGGGACGCCCATGTGAACCCAGCGATGTGAATAAACAGTGATGACAGCACAGACAAACACCGTAAGCAACAGTTGAGCGTTAAAACAGATATTTTGAAAACCACAACGATGATAGCGCAGACTAACACAGTATATGATTCCTAAGAGAACATATGTGGCGTTTCGGGAAAGAGATCTATTCCCTTCTTAAGGCACAAACAGACTGAGGTTTGTCATGACATACAGATAAATGAGTAATGGCGTATGTCCGAAACTACATCTTTAATTAATTTACCTATTATTTAAAATGTTGTTTGGCAGTGGAAATTGTATTTAATGGCAACTACAGTGAATTTTTTTGATATTCACATAGATACTGACTTTCTTTAAACAGATTTGTGTTTTGTTTGTTTTATGTGTATATTTTTAAACTTCTGTTAACAAGGCACAGGTATTAGTGCAGAGAAGCTTATTCAAAAGAGGAACCTGTTTCTGTTACAATAAGTGTCAAGAGCGTAGATAAAAAAAGGGGGGGAAGTAGGGTTGCCAGATTTATTTAGAGAAAGAATTTTATTTTACAAAAATTACAATGGCAGGAATTTCAAAAAGTACTTAAGGGATCGTCAACTAACCTAAAAATGTATTTTCAAGTATTATCTTTGTAAAAGAGTTTCCGGAGTAGGTACTGGCTTCTGCACTCCCATTCCAGAAATACTGTCTGCACCCATGGTAAATGTGTAAACAAAATTTTGGAGACCGTAATTTTTGATAGTTGTACTTATAATATTAAATGTCAATAATTTTTCAAGACATGTGATGCTAGCCAACATTGAGTACTATAGTCTGATACTATGTATCTGTACTGTTATGCAATAATCGTACACTCACGCCTGTAGCATAAGGAATCACTACAAGGCAATCTGAAGATGAGAAAAGATACATCATCGAAGTTTATGGACCGAGCCGTAAGACACTATATTCGTATTCCATAGAACATAGGTTCAAATCCCGACTGATAATTGTCATATCATTTAGACGTGAAACGTCGTAAAAATCACAGAGAAACATATGGGTACCAGAAAAAGTCTGATGAAAAGTTTGTATCATCTTGCTTTAACATTTTCCTAACTATATAGGCTTTGGCCTGAGACGCACTTAGGTTTTCCTTACCTAGACCTTCCAAGTACACATAGTTTTAATTAAGGTTGGAAAAAAAATTTCTGTTCAGTGTAACTCACGACTCAGATGTGATAGCGCGGTGATTCGTGTGATTGTGCTTAGAGAACTGACAACTCTGGGCGATACAGATTGTATGTTGATCAAAAAAAAAATTTTATATTATGCCTTCTTTATCTCATTTACCATATTACAGGCCAATGTTATCATAATTTTCGTCGAATATTAATTGAAATGAATAGTAAGCCACCATTTAGTGTCTTGTTTTGAATTAAAACTGTTATTACGTAGTCAATTTCTCGTTTTTATTGTTTTTATTTTGATCCATTACACTAAAAGCGACTCGCTGACAGAAGTTTCACATGAAACCAACGGCCGTGAGTCTCGATACAGCCCCACCGATTTTTTCTAGAAAATTGGTAGGATGGTTCCGTACTGTAGGTCATGGCTAATTCCTTTCATATTGTCGCTCTACTGTGGTGTTGTGTTTTGTCGTCTGCATTGACCTCGCTATTTATATGTTTACGGACAAGCAAGCATTTCAGAATAAGAAGAAAAATATCGGAAATCGGCTATTCCCCTGGTAAACATACATAAAAATGATTTCAAGGCTTTCACAAATTAATATTCTGAAATGTTTTCACTTAACCAGCTCATTACAGTATTTCTAATTGATTTCTTAGTCATTGAGGCAGTTAAAATATAGGTCTAATTTCACAACTACTTAAACAGTAAAAATTAAACAGCAAACGTAAATCGTTCTCAAGTAACGTATAACAAATATTCCGTATTCACAGTTCACAGGTTGGAAATGCTGTGATTGTTTTTATCTATTCTTAATGACAATTTTTTTTCTGTACATCTATATGTTAAAATACTCTTCTAATGGTTTTCACAGCACATGCTAAAAATATAATGCTAGATTCACAATACCCTGTAACATCCCCAACATGACAAAAAGAACACCACAGCCATTAGGAAGTAAGGTAGTAGTGAAGTCAGCCCACGAAAAGTGAACCCCAATAGCCCATCAGAAACATAATGTGGGTATTATTAATGATGTAGTAACATAAAAATGTATTTTTTGTGAAATTATTAATGCTTAAGTTTATTTTAAAATAAACTCAGTTGAATTGCCACCTCAGTAGTATTGACCTGATGGTGATAATCTGTCGTGGCATTTTAAACATATGATATAAATAATGCAATCTTTTACTTTCTTAACCGTAGGTTGTCAGGGAATAGTGATTATCGGTCAATAGATTGCATTTCATTTCAACTAGTGGCCTGGAGTTAAAACATTAATTAGAATCACGAGACTTTGTATGCTGCTTATTTATACAAATTCTTTCTAAGATAATAGACATAATATACTCATGTCGTTCGAGTATTAGGACTGTATGGTCTCGTTTTAACTTATGGTAGTTTTCCGTCGCCCCCAGGCGGAATTATTCCATTTATTTAGTCTTCCAGTATGGCAGTCTTCAAGTATGGCATTCTTCCAGTATGGCAGTCTTCCGTCGCCCCCCACAAAACAGGAGGAAAAATGCCATAATTGGAAACTACCATATTTTTATTTATACAGATCGCTGTTATAAGCATACAGTGCTGCTTCCTATAACCCATTTTTGGAAACATTTGTTTCTATTAGTGCGCGATCTGTTGAGTTGATTTATGACTGGAACTACAGAAAGTAACCGTCAGAAGCGCTATCTGTAGCCTTTTAATTTAACTTAAGAAACAGCTAGGGGTTAACAGTGCTACCTAGCGACGTATTCTATACACTACTTCGAGAGAAAATCAGTTGGACTAATTCCATGGAGTGTATAAGAAATTATGGTAGAATTCCGCCTCGTACTTTTGAACTTATGGCAGATTTTCGTTATGGTACTTTTCCGCCTTTTTCGAAGAGGCCAGGCGGAATACTCCTATTATGGTAGTCTTCCGATATGGTAGTCTTATGTTTGAAAGATTTGTGCAATGGGAGTGCATGACTTGATGTAAGGTTTTGGACATACGCCAATGCTAAGCACATGTATGTGTCGCACCTGTGTTTTCGTACCATGTGCGTCTCTGCCAGAGGACGGGAGCAGATAACAGTTCCCGAAATGTCGCTTGTTTCTGTTTTGGAAAACTATTGTGTTTGTTTCGTCTTTCCGTTTAGTCGTGTTTTTGTCTCGTTTCAACTATTGTGCTGGATTTTTTTGGGTTAAATATTTTTGTGCTGTCATCATTTGTGGAGAGTTTTTTTTTCGTTCTGTTAGTCCATTTTTCTTTCTTTTTCTTTGTTTGTTGACCATATTCCTGTTATGGAATATTATGTGGTGTTTATATCCGGTTGACAAAAGCAATTTTTTGCTTAATATGTGTTTTTGTCTTTTGAGTTTTTTTTTGTAGTGTTTTTCTACAGACATACATGTGTTTAGCAATGGCGTATGTCCAAAAGCTTACATCAAGTCATGGTAGTCTTCCGCGCCCCCGTCGCACGAACGAGTGGTGAACTTCGGAAGTGTCCGAGGACCAACCAGGGGTCGGTGGAACGCAGACTCCCCGTGTTTCCCAACGGCGCGTGATACGATCAGCTGTCTCGGAGGCGCGCATGCGCGGTGGCCCCGGTCCGTCCGTGGCCAGTGGAGCCCCTCCCCCTCCTCCCCCCCCCACCCCGGGGGGCTGCTGCTGCTGCGCCCGGCGATTACTCACGGCCGCGAGGGTAATTAATATTCCGCGCCGCCCCGCGTGAGTAACGAGGTTGGCCCTCCCCTGCCCCCCAGCTCCGCGATGCCTTATCTGCGCGCACCCCTGGCAGGCGCGGGCGACGCCATCTTTGATCCGCTGCGTCCGCCGACCCGGGCAAGTCAGAGCGCGGAGGCGCCAAGGGCGACTCTTGGCTTGCGCCTTTCTCCTTTGGGAGCCTGGCACCGAACCTGGCGCGCAGTCTTCTCGTCAGTAACCAGCCTCTATGGTACCTTTGATAACTTCTCTATGGAGGCGCGGAAGACTACCATATCGGAAGACTACCATAATAGGGGTATTCCGCCTCTTCGAAAAAGGCGGAGAAGTACCATAACGAAAATCAAAGGACGAGGTGGAATTCTACCATAATTTGTTATACACTCGATAAAATTAGTACAGCTGCTTTTCTCTCGAAGTAGTGTATAGAATACGTGTCTAGGTAGCACTGTTAACCCCCTAGCTGTTTATTAAATTAACTTAAAAAGGCTACAGATAGCGCTTCTGACGGTTACTTTCTGTAGTTCCAGTCATAACTCAACTCAACAGATCGCGCACTAATAGAAACAATGCTGTGTTTAACACGTACGTGAGAACACCCGTTTAGCTTTTCTCACAGACAAAAAAAAAATACACTAAGACTAAACCGTGAAACTAAAATTTTTTACAGAAAAGTGCAACGGCTCTTAAAATGCTATTCGTAATCAGTAGAGGCGAGTATTTTCCGTGAAATAATCTTGACTGCTCTTTATAGTGCATTAAGTTGTGATTGTTTCCCTTCTCATTTGGCGGCCGTCTGTAAGAGAAGTCATCGCCCTATTCAACCGGGCCATTCAGGACGCGTTTGCTTCCGCACTGGAGGGCTGTGATCGGTGTCCCGACAGTACACATGTGCATGAAATAAACCCAGTTAACTGCGAAACACCTTTGAATATATATACTGTATAGAAGTCGCCAGCCCAGGTTAAAATTTCTAATACGGTTTTGAGGTAGTTGGTTAATTCACCGCCGCAATCGCCACCATCTCTAGGGCATCGACTTGTGGTGGTCCCTAGCGGACAAGTCTCGAACTCTTCAAACACCCCTTCCCCCTCCTGTTGAACGACGTTGAGCTGCAGTGAATGATGGATGAGGGGAGCGGGGAATGACAGCGGGCGACAGCGCTGCGCTCTAACGTGTAAATAACAACTAAGACGATACAGGGCGTTACGGCAGCGCACTGCAGCGGTGAAGTTCCCAAGCTGCTCATCATAAGCTTCTGAAAAACGTAGAGTAAATCCTATCCACTCGCGACTTCTATACAGTATATATATTCAAAGGAAACACACAGACAATGCAAGTTTTAACTCACAGCTGGTCTGGTTTTTTTTTTTTTTGACGTGACAAAGTCTAATAAATCGATGAACGCCGGCTTCACGCACGAAAAAGTGTCCCGTTACGCACATTGTTCCATTACGTTGTGTCCCATTACGCTCATGGTACGTTTGCGCCGCATCTATCTCTCTTCCACTCGATTGGCCTATGCGTCCGAGGAGAAGAAAGACAGTGGCAGCACACAACTTACATCTACACGTGAACTGTATCGTCGACTGTTTATGAAGTGAAGTGAAAAGTTAATGTGGTTTTCATTGCTTATTACAACAACAATTTCGGCAATAAGAGTTAATTATTCTTGCATTTTAAAAATCTGATCACTAGTATAATTTCAAGTATTTATTCTTTTATTATTAAAATAAAAATGATTCAATTTTATTCATAAAAGTATGCAATCATTTAATCAATGTTTTGTTATGACGTTATCACGTCAAACTATCGTCCGTAAGCCGACTTTACAGACAACCAATTTTTTAGTTGTTTTTTTTTTTTTGCGCAAACTACATCAGGCACTTTTAAGAATGGATTTTTTTTCTGGCGAAAAGAAGTACATCAAACATTTTCAACAAATGTTGAGCGGTTCTTAAATGTTGCGTATACACCTGGCAGGCGGCCAACTTAATGCTCCTTGAATCCACGCGTTTGCATGCTCGAAAGCTATTTACAACTATGGTTTTATTATTTCCAATGCAGTCATACCAACTACTGATGCTTCTTAAATACCTTGTTTCTATTGTCTTCAGGGGCCGTCTTCCAAATACACGGCCTCTATTGTATCTCTTCAATACATATAGCAGTCGTATATTTATCGATTTTGCCCCGACTTACTTCTCGGTACAAATCCACGCCCAACAAAAAGCAGAATGAAATTGCGAAAGTGAACTCGGAGGGAGTGACAGGGTTGGCAAACCTGCGTGCAGCGCTGTGTACGAAAGCTACCGCACGACAAATGGGGCTAGGAAACGCTCAAGCGATGCGCATAGTTAACTGCGTACCAGCGTTCGAGTTTACGAAACGCAACGTTCTCAAATACGCTTCGCCATAAATAAAAAGTTTCATTAAAAGCGCTCTTAGTGGCATTTGGTAGAAGTAATAATCATTAATGAAACGGTATTTGCTAGGATCAGAAATGTGTGGTGGGTGGTGCGAACCAAGGTTCACAAAGCCAAAGGGAAACAACATGGGCAGTATTTTAATAATTCCTCGTCAAAAATCAGATTAAAAGCCGGGGAAAAATATTTTATCAAGTCTTTTGCGCTTTTATCACTAAGCAAATCGGATGATTCGATGTTCAACGTAGCTGCTCAGGCAACAAGAGTTGAAAACACAATTATCGTGTATTTATCGCCATCAGCATTATTTTAAAGAATTCTACGTTAAATTTCGCATTTTAAGTGGATTTGCAACATGAGAACACATGAGTTATCCTCAGTATCGAGGTTAGATGTTACATAGGGGAAGGTCGGGCAGTACCGGACACCTTAGGTTTTCTTTTAATAAAAATATAACTTACTGCAAAAAATGAAATGTACATATGTCTCTGGAATTGTACTTTAATTATTTATAATGCCTAATAAAGAAAATGGGCCAAAACATTTAGAAATATTAGTATTTTACATTTGAACAAACAGTGGTATTTGGAAGTTTCAGTAAACTGGAGGGTTATATCGGACAGTCATTTCCCCTTCAGATTTTTACAAAATACCGCCTGTAAATAACATTTAGGTTTTCTTACAAACATCACACTTATAAAATACAGCATCCCCTTCAAGGTCAGCACAGTTTTCATGTGCCCATCCTTTACATATGGTACATTGTATCCAATCCTCACTGAAATTTTCACCGCAAATGATACAGTCAGTAGTCTCTTCGTTTGTTGCACATGGAACTTTTGGTTGGGGTGTTCTTTGCATTGATGTTTTTCTGAGATGTTTCCCTTTTAGTTTCTTAGTGGTTTGCGACTTTTGATTCACATTCAACTTGCATCTTTTTGCTTCAAGCTCATTTTTGTATGGGCTAGATGTTAGAACTTCACTTCTGTCTCCCCGTCGTTTTCGTGAGGCCAACTTGGCAACTGCACTGCTAGGAAGTGGAGAAATTTGTTCTACTACATTGAAGGCTGAAGTGTGCAGTACAGTGCTTTCAGAACCTTCCATTCTGGAGCATGATGGAGTTGACATTTGCTGTGTTGTTAGACCTACTGCTTGATCTGAAGTTGAAGGCTCTGGTGAACTCTGTCTTCGAACACACGGTGGAGATTCTTCTTGAACAGTGATTGGTAAGTCATTCAAACTAGTATGGAAATCCAAGTCTGTGAATATGCTACGGTTGAGTGGGTAAATTCCAGTGCACATGAATGCTGATTGAGCGAGTTCCATTCTGCAGACTTTTGCTAATGCATAGTTAACCAGTCCAGCTATGTCCTTGAGAGCAATTTTCAGCTTTGGATATTTTCGCATCCACAAAGAACATGCTTCATTGAAAGCATTCTTAAATGGCTTCATAACTACTCTGTCCAGTGGTTGCATTTTGTGAGTTGTATGAGGTGGTAAACTCAGGATATGGACGTGGTGGGAACGAGCAAACAGAATCACTTCTAAGTCCTTGTGACTTGAATGACCATCAACAATTAACAGTGTAGGGTTCTTTTCACTTGGCACAACTCGTTCAACAAATAATTTGAACCATTTTAGGAATCCATCTTTGGTTATCCAACCACTTTGTTGTCCGTCAAACACACTTCCAACAGGAGCATCTTTAGTGAGATCCTTATCGATGCGAACTCTGGGGAAAACAAAGAGTGGGGGAACAAACATGTCTCCAGAAGCATTGATGCATAAGAGAACAGTTACATTTCTTCCTCTTTCGCCTGATGTTAATTTCCCCACTTGTTTCTTTCCCTTTATTGTCATGACTTTCAGTTGATTGTTGTGAACACAGGATACCCCAGTTTCATCTGCATTAAAGATCCGCGATGGACTAAATGAATATTTGTCCATTAATTCAGTCAGCTTTTCATAAAACCGATCAACTTGTTCTTTATTAAACCCTGCAGCTCGCTGCAAACTTGTGGATTCTGCAGACCTTAGGCTCAAATCGGGGTGCCTCTTCATGAACTCATAATAGAAGTCTTTCCCAGCCCTCTCTTTTTGCTTATTGAAGCGATGATCAATATTTAGGTGTTCTGCCAAGTCAAAAGATAATTTAAGAAATTCATCTCGAGTTAATGGCATGAGTTGTCTATCTAAAGCTTTAACATGGTTGTATAACTGCTCCTCGTGTGCATCACTGAATGTATTACTGAAAGTACCCATGTGTGGTTTCATAATTGCCTCATTTCCCGAACCAAGTTTAATGAGTCGATCACCTAGTGTACTCTTCGGAACAGAAAATTGTTCACTTGCTTCTCTAATGCTCATTTCTTTATTTATAACATGCTCTACTGCTAATTTCATATCTTCTTCTTTCCACCTTCCCCTTCTTTTCTCCATTTTCTGCAAATAGAAAGAATACTTGAATCAGAATAGACGGGAAATTACTCTACCATTGTGTCCGATACCACCCGCAACCGTCCGATATAACCCTCCAGCAGGTTGTCCGATATTACCCGACGGACATGCCATCGAAATTACGTCATAAAATATTTAGTATTTGTCGCACACAGATGTTACACTGTATGGTAATATATAAATGGTTAGTACACAAGTTACTATACTTAAACTTATAAATATCTTACTTGTTATGTTGTAACAACCCGGCAAAGTTATCTTCGTGCAGAAGATCTTGGCCTAAAATCAATAAAACGTAGCACTACTCAACAAGCAGACAACGCACGAACTCATAATGGCGACACTGCGTGTCCTTCACAGAGACCTACGAGACAAACGACCGACTGGTGCTGCCCCTAGCGCGCACCTCTGGAAACTGGTACTGTCCGGTATCACCCGCTGTCCGGTATTACCCGACCTTCCCCTATCTCAGGCGAGTACTGAAAAACTTGCACACTTGGTTTTATAGAGTAGTTAGTGTCACTCACTTAACCTAACTAAACATTCATTTTAATAACCATCACACAGACGTTCAAAAGTGCGAGAGTTTTAACAATGTCACTTATTACATACGTAAAAAAAACGAGTATTATTCGGGCAACTGACTCGGAATACCTGTGTAGTAGGTTTCACGCTGTGGTGTTCAAGCCATAGACGTAGTATGGGCGTAGATTCTCATTGCAATCCTACAAAAAAAATAGATTGCTAGAGTTTTGCGATTTATGAAAATGAAAATCTCATAAATAAATTTAAAATGAACAAAATTAGGCTTGTTTATTACAACAAATAGTTGTGGCACCTAGTGTGTGTGTGTGTGTGTGTGTTTATATATTCTATATATATATATATATATATATATATATAGTGTGTACATTACTTTTTGGTTTTTGTTTCCTCGTTATTTGAATATCTTGAGCATCCTGAAATATTCAAAAGCATAATAATCCTTATATGTACTTAAACATGTATATTATACTATTTACCATAAAAAGTATAGTGATGTGAATACAATTTAACATGATTTTGGTATTGTTTTTGGGTTGCAATAACAAAGATATGTTATACTATTTTAAAAATATTGGAGGAGACATGATCTAATTTGTTAAAAATAACTATGTGGCTATTTTCTTGAATTTAATGAATCATTATACAATGTTACAAAAAAGCTTATGTTGATCAATCATTCTTTTGTCGAAATCTCTGTTGCAGTTAATCAGTTTTCTGCGCCGGCACCAAAAATATATGCAGTATGTTAAGTTATACTTGGACTACCTTAAAAACTATGCCCCTTCTTCTGCATTTCTCTTTTTTGCGGTCAAGCTTTTATTACGAATTTTTTCTAACGCTTGTGCAAACACAGCCGTACAAACATTTTCAAAATAATCAATCTTTTCAAAAGTATTACATCTAAGGCAGTTTGAATTGAACACTAACATCCTTAGCATTTCTTAAATGCCATTACTTTTATATTTGTTAATCTTACTGTGACACAACATCAAGGGTGTCATAATTTGATTGTGTAAATTTCCTTTGCCTTTTTTTTTTCTTCAGGTCCATGATTGAGTTGCCCTGCACAATATTCATATTATACCTGAACGAGATCTTGTGAAGATTTGCCGCGAGCTCGTGGGTGAACAGTACTACTTCTCATCTCTCTTTTTGTGACCACACGATCCTTTTTTCTGTGCAAAGGAGTGCTATTTCACTTTTTTAATCGATTGTCTTTTAAGATTAGGAAGTACTTGGATCTTTTAGTGTCCATTTGAATTTCGTACAGTGGTGACGTGATGGCCGATATATAAGGTCACTGCGCGGTGCTGTGATACAGCTGGAATTTGCAGTGGAATCATCAATGCGAGGCTAAAGACTCCTGTCAATTAAGTGATCGCATTCCCCGTTGTGTCTGTCCTCTTCGCTTGGTGGTTTCGGTTGTCCTTCAGTTCCAGGAATCACTTCAGGTAGTCCTCTGATGAGAGGGTGTGTTTTATAAGGGGAGAATAAATGCATTAGAAACAGTACAGCCGCGCCCATAACATTATATCAGGGCATATACAAACAAGACTTACTGACAGTTAATATGGCCACTCGGCGTGCATTGGTTTGACTTGCGCTCCGTTACTCGACCAAACACGTGGTTACACCGCGTCATGCGACTGGTGTGATAAAGTTTCTGCTGGTTCCCTCATCGCTCTCTAGCCAACCTCTGCCAAACGCTTCCCTCTCCTTTATTCTCCATCTCGTAGTCTTAAGGCCCCACACGCGATCAGTCCGAAACGCCGCGTGTGGAAACAGCATCTCGCCAGTCCAAACTGCCAGTCCAAACAATCATCCCATCAGCTGAGTGTCGTGGCAGACATCTTTGTTTACACTCTTTGGTTGCTTTGCTATTTTTTGACGTGACAACGTCTAATAAATCGATGAACGCCGGCTGCACGCACGAAAAAGTGTCCCGTTACGCACATTGTTCCGTTACGCTGTGTCCCGTTACGCTCATTGTACGCTTGCGCCGCATCTATCTCTCTTCCACTCGACTGTTTATAAAGTGAAGTAAAACGTTAATGTGGTTTTCATTGCTTATTACAACACCAATTTCGGCAATAAAGGTTAATTATTCTTGCATTTTAAAAATCTTATTACTAGTAAAATTTCAAGTATTTATTCTTTTATTATTAAAATAAAAATGATTCAATTTTATTCATAAAGTATGCAATCATTTCATCAATGTTTTGTTATGACGTTGTCACGTTAAACTATCGTCCGTAAACCGACTTTACAGACAAACAATTTTTTTTTTTTATCATTTAGGAATGACACACAGCATTCGTGTCGAACTTAATGACACTTTTCAGACAAAATGTATCTATTCATAACGGCACAGACGCGAGAAAGCTCCTAGAGCGACATCAATCCCCAGTCGTACTAACGTGAAAGGCCGTGAGGCAATATTCTCGCAGTTAATGCTGAATGTACGGGAGTTTGGAATCTTGAAAAACAAATTAACTGTGTTTTATGTTTCGTTCTTCTTAGTGACAGCTTATTCTAATGAACTGTCTCGTGCGTCTCTCCGTCTGACATAGACGTATCAAGTTAAAAAAAAAGCACACGAATACATATTTATAACGCACCCATAGTTTTTAGGCCATAAAAAATCCGCTCGAAATTAAATGATTGGTTTGTTATGTGGCCACATATCCTTCAAATTGTTTTCGTCAAAAAAATTTCAAGTTTTAATTTGTTTGAAAAATAAATAATTTTTAAACGTATGTGGTGCTTTCCTTAAAGAAAACTCGTGATGTGTTGAAAACAATTAATGCAATGTGAACAGCAGTTTGTATTGAACGAACACTTTTTCTTTTAAAAAATACCACGTTGATATACAAGTTGAAAAAATATCTATTTTTTTTTTACGTTTCATAAAATAATATAACGTGTTTAGGCTACTACAAGATATCCTTAGTTGATTTTATATTTTAGTTTTGAATTACTGAAAAAAATGTTCCGGTATAGTTCACAATATGGTGTTTTGTTTATATCGTTTGATAAGGATTATACAGAACTCGTAACTTTTTACGTAAGTATTAGATGTAACCAGTAGGCCTTTGCATAGTTCGAAAACGTAATTACCCTTTCTTGGAAATAAAGATTTCTGGCATAAATTAACCTCGGACACGCCAGTTGAATTTATCGTATTCATCAGCTCGCTTTTCTTCGACCGATCTCGAGGAAACGAGATAAGCGCCGTGTTTGGAAGCGTCCAACAAGCTATAAACTTGATTCGCCTAATTGTTACCTGCCTCGCATCTTTATTCGCCCATAAATACTTGTTTACTGGACCGCAAATGTCTTTGTAGACAAGATCGCGAGCAGTGATTATGTTACTGTGCACGCATAAACGTCGCGCAAGATGGTGAACTCTAGGGGATAAACTTTTCGCCAATACGCTCTGTAGACAATGGCGGATACATAAATTTTTTGGTGGAATAGGGAAGAGGGATTTGTAAAAAAAATTGTGTTCTATTTCAGTACTCGCCATTAATGTGTATACATCTAACTTCGATAACGAGCAAATTAATGTGTTCTCATGATGCAAATAAACTTATTATATGGAACTCGAACATGAAATTTAATGTAGAGTTCTTTAAAATAATTTTATCTTAAGCACTGCACGTCCTTACCTGAGTTTGGTGTTTGCATATTTCGTAACGAAATGCCTAGTATGTAAGTCATTTATCTTTTTTTCTGTCTTAGTTTCTTAGTTTTTTTAGGTGCTGACTGGCGGCGGAGTGAGTGGTCAGTGCAACCACTCACCACCAGGGGCGCTTGCGTCCCTGGTCACTAAATCCAGTACTGGACAAATAGCAAAGCGGACCGCGAGTCCAAGTGCCCAACCCCCGCATGGTAGACTCTTTTCTACTCTGTCCAACACTTCATCCAGACCATCCTCTGTCTCCTGTAAATTCCTACACGTCATGCATGCCAATTTGCATCCCGAATGAACGTGCCCAGGGTTTTCCCTGTATCTATGCAAGTTTTACCTGGGCCCAACATATCTCTAGTTATAGTCTATATTTAAGAGTGAGGGGAGTTAGACATGGCGCCAATCGTTGCCACAGCTGGCCAATCCCCTCCTAGCACATGATGCATGCGACCCTCTCCCTGCATGGCTAATCCCAGCATTACCAGGCGTATAGGCTTCGACCTGAGACGCACCTATGTCCCTGCCTAACCCGGACCCCTCCAAAATACACTTAGTTTTAGTTAGGTTAGAAAAAAATTTTTAAAATAATGCCGAGCTTGATAAATATACGAAAAAAAGAAATTAGCATGCACTTGAAATGCAATGAAATAAGCGCGCAATACCCAACGGAGTTTTAACAGGTTGAAAGTCCAATGCGCATGCATGCAGGTACTTCTCTAGCTACGAGGAGCCGAAATCTTCAAGCTGGCGGACCCACGTGTGGAAACATTCACGCGTATATATTTACTTTCGCGAACATCGTGGAATAACTTATGCTATGCGTATTGGTGTGCCAAAGGAAACTTTCTGGTTGTGAAACTATCTTGGAATACATCGTCATAACAAGATAGAATCGAAACCCTAAAAATACCTAATATATATTAGCCAAGAAAATTTGTGTTGGAACAAAAATGGCGTCACAGATACTTGACATTTTGTTAGTTCTTTATAGTATTACGAACACGGCACTATCTTTTGAGTATTTTTCATACTAAAAGTTGCCGTCCAATGGATAAATTAAAACAAAATTAAACATAAATATTTTAAAACACATATTATATCACTAAGTATATGTATGTATAATTTATTTTGCTTGAAAGACAGAAATCAGAGTCTGTAAAAACTTCCTACAAGCAAACCTTAACCTTACTGTGCTGATGAAACATTTATGATTTAACAGTATCAATGTAAACAAAATATTATTTTATTCAACATGGCATAGAATATATCGGTGCTAACAATATGATGAGCGCTGTGCTATCTCTATATTTCAATGTTAACTTTGGGTTGTAATGACAGGATTCTAGTACCTTTTTTAAGTTGTCTTATTTCTTTATATGACTATAAATTACAACAAAGTATTAAAGGATAGCTGTACTAGTACAAAATTACACTTTTTGAATATATGTGCGCGGTGTAAACTCTGCGAAGTTCACGAAAGCATTATATATTGTTGGATCACGAGGGTTCAGCCATCTTTCCGACATTTATTTGACTCCCACAAATGGGAGCATCGTGTTTACACATTTTTGTTTCGGTCGATTTCCGTTCCAATCGATCTTTCCGTTCCATTCACAAAATTACTCCTGCCAGATATCGCATACCGAGGTATAAGATGTTAAAAAAAAAAAATAATAATTTAATATTGTAACAAGTGTGTTAATAAAAAACATTACATCACTATTGCCACGAACTCACTGACATAAGAACCTACAGAAGTAAACTTAGGGCGATGCACACTTGTAATTGCAGTTTTAACAGCTGAACTTCCTTCACTGTTATTTTGTTATTTTGCAAATTTTTTCTCAGCTTTTTCAGCCATAACTGTCTGCAGAAGTCGCTTGCAGTATACTTTTCATACGTTCATATGTTTGACAAAGCGAAAATTGGATTAATTTTAAGTACTTCTATATCATAGCTAATTAATATTAGGCCTCCAACCTAAAAAGAAACATTTATGTAAAATACAAAATCCAAAAATAATAAAAACTGACGATACTCACCAGAATAATTAATTTAAATAAGTTGCATTCATTCTTTCGCGTTTTCTTTGTGTCATTATAGATCAACATATCAATACAGTGTAGTTTATAAAAAAATTATCAATTTTATTTAATTTTGGCTAATGGCTTCTATATTTTCTCTACTTTTACAAGTTTTAAAATAGCAAGTTTAATTTACCTGACAATAATATTTGTTAAAGAGCAAAAATTTCGATGCTCATATAGTAGAAAATCCGTATAAATTGTCCAAGAAAATTAAGGGCATAAAATGCAATAACTTAACATAGCGGGCAAAGCAGATACTTGAGCGGACTTGTACAGTCGTGACTTGTGGGAAAAGGAAGTTTTTACTTAGATTTTACTTATAAATATTAAACGTTTTAAAATTTTGTGTCTTAAATTTACTTATGCACTAAGCAAAAGCCTCATAAAAGTTTATTTTCACAAAAATACTTAATATAAAAAATTATACTTAAATTACATTTTTAATCCAATTAATTATATAATATGATATATAACTATCTGAGAGTCATTTTAAAGAAATATTTGCCAGTTCTTTTCCGTACATTTCCAAATAATTTTTTTTTTTTCCTTGCAGCTTGCATACAGGATTGCAGGTCGGAAGCCAGCAGATATTAAAGCAGAAATATTTGTTTGTTTATTTCACCTGCCCCAAGGCGGTCCAGTATATTTCAATGATCGAACACGCAGATTCCCCTGTTTCCGAGCCAGACGTGTAAACATGGTGTTAACAGGGCCGCCGGTAACAGGGGAGATGAGAGACTAGAGCTCTCACACCTCCCCACACCGCCCGCCTTGAACAAACACAGGGCCCGCCAACCTGACGTGCAAATTGCCCCTTCGGAGATAAGCATCGTGACTTCGGTGTTGGGTGGGCGTGGCCAACACTCCCACCCCCTCCCCGGTTCCCTTCTCGCGCGCGCCGACAGCTCCCGTATCGGAAAAGGTTTTGGTGGATGTTGAGAGTGAAGAGAAGAGAGAGAAAGGTAGAAAGAATGAAAGAAAGGGAGAGAAGGCGAGATAGAGAAAGGGAGAGATATAGTTAGGGAAAGAGAGAATGGAATAAAAAATTGGAGAGAGAAAGGGAGAGAGTTAAGGAGGGAGAGAATAAGAAAGTGATAAAGGTAGAGGGTGAAAGGGATAAAGTAAGAGGGAATGGGAGAGAGAGAAATGGAGATTTAAATGAGATATAAAGAGAAGAAATGTAGAGAGATAAGAGAGAAAACGAGAGCGAAAGATAGTGAAAGAGAGAAAAAGAGATACAGAGAGTAAGAGAGAGAGCAAAAGAGAGAAAAGTCCTCTATGGGTACGCGGGGAGTGAAAACTGAAAAAAAAGTTTGGCAGAAGCGGGGATGCAACAGCGGTGGGTCCCTGGTGAATGCCGCCGTCTTGATCCAAGATACACAAACTACACAACTCCCCGCCGCTCATAACCCATCCTGCGATCCTTCGCACCGATAAAACAATTAGCGATGGAAATTTTCACACGCAGATAAAGGCAAGCTTCCCTGCCGCCACCCCCCCCCCCCCCCCCAAAAACCCTCACCGCTCATTATTTTAATAGCTTAATTGGCTGCAATTTTAACCCTAGCGCCCCGGCGCGTTCGTTTGACAAATCTCGTCTGCAGCGGTTGTCGCGCAAAGCAAACACACAAATCACTTGCTTGAACCCCCCCCCCCCCCCCCCAGGTGCCACGGGTTTTATCTCGCGGTGCAGTAATTTACGCGCGGCGCGTTGAGTGCACGGTAATTTCTGCGTCCGCGTGCGTGTGTACGTCCACGCGTCTTCCCCGAAGGGTTGTAATTACCGCCGGCCCGATACCGTCTCTCTGCGACGACAGAGCTCACGACCAGGTGTTGTGCTGTCGGGAGCAGGCCATACCCGAGCCGCTATGTGGTCAAGCTCCGGAGATGATGGTTTAGGTAACACCCTTAAGAGCTGCTGGCGAACACCGCACAACTGTCTGTGTTGTCGGGGTAGCTCCTGAGGAAAATGTCCGTGAAGGTGGAAATTTTTGACGTGACAACGTCAGTAGTATATAATAGGGCATCCGGGGACTGGGTTCTGGGTGTGGATTGTGATTGTCGGTCCGCCATATTGGATTGTGTCATCACGGCGGTCATCTTGGATGAGCGTAACGGGACAGCGTAACGGGACACAGCGTAACGGGACATAACGTTACGGGACAAGTAGATCATGGCAGCCATCTTGGATCCGCCATTTTGGATGACGACATTGTGTTCTCGAACATTCCGGCGATGTGTTTTCCGCCATTTTGAATGATGACGTCACCGTTGCAATTTTCGTTACGGCCGCCATCTTTAACTTTTTTATTTATCATCCGATTTTAATGAAATTTTTTTTTAAATTATAAAAAAATCCAATAATAAACTTTTAATAAATTATTAATAAAAATGTACTTTTACGACATGGAGCTCGGAGTCCTCGGTTCGAACCCGACGAGTGCAAAAAAAATAAAAATGGCGACCGATCCTTCCTCAATGGTGACTGCAGACAGACTGACTCCCACTACTTTTTTTAAAGCAAATATATCGTCACCTAGTATGACGTCATGTACGCCATCTTGAAATTTGGACGCCATCTTGAAAATCTTTATTTATTATCCGATTTTAATGAAAAAAATTCCAAAATTCATCAAAAAATTAACGTATTTGAATTCTGATTGATTAGATCGAATAAGGTCCTTGGTTCGATTCCCGGCGAGAGTAAACGGTCGATCCTTCCTCCATGAAAGCTACCTAGACTGATCTACCACCAACAATACCAAGGTATATATCGTCAACTGGTATGACATCATATCCACCATCTTGTCTTCATCCGCTGGAGACAACCATCTTGTTTTCGTCTGCTAGAGTGTGCCGATAACATGTAGTATAATTATCTGGTCACCATACTATTGTCGTCAACTGTTGACACTGAACATTGACCTTGAACTTTGACCTTGACCTTGAACCTTGACCTTGACCTTGAACTTTGACCTTGACCTTGAACTTTGACCTTGACCTTGAACTTTGACCTTGACCTTGAATTTTGACCTTGACCTTGAATTTTGACCTTGACCTTGAACATTGACCTTGACCTTGAAAGTTGACCTTGACCTTGAAAGTTGACCTTGACCTTGAAAGTTGACCTTGACCTTGAAAGTTGACCTTGACCTTGAAATTTGACCTTGACCTTGAAATTTGACCTTGACCTTGAAATTTGACCTTGACCTGGAACTTTGACCTTGACCTTGAAATTTGACCTTGACCTTGAAATTTGGCCTTGACCTTGAAATTTGACTTTGTCCTTGTCGACCATCACGGACCCGACATTTTACATTCAGTAAATGCTACCAGGAGCTACCACCTGCTGGAGTGTGCCATATTGTGTGTGTACTCGTATTATAGAGTACATTTCCATCTGGATAATTTTATTCTAACCCACTACAGTGCAGTAATCATTTATTACTGTGACACACGCCATCTTGAAATTTGGACGCCATCTTGAAAATCCGTAATTCTAATGCTAGAGATTCGGGAAAAAGTTCAAAATTCATTAAATAATTCACTCATTAAAGTAATGATTGATTAGATCGATTCCCGTCCTTGGTTCGACCCCTGACCGATACCAAACAACTTTAATTTTAAAAAAATACCACAAAAGCGACAGGTTTGAGATAATAAAAACACAGCAAGTTCTTTAAAAAAATACCTTTATTACATACATACTACACTACTACAAGTACATAAAAAACACAGACAAAGTACTAAAGTCTTGTGGATTCCTCGATTCAAACAGTCTTCTTATTGTACGGACTAAGCCTTTTACATGACTTTAAATGTCTATCCGATCCGTTCATCACCGCAGCCAGAGACGGACTGAAGTTCATATCACCAGGGTCCCACTTATATATTCTCATTTGCTGGTACAACACACGAGTCAAAACAATAACCATGTTCATTATACTTCTCGGAGCATTTTTTATAATGAAGATGTAAGCTATCAAGACGTGAAATTAGTTTTTTGCACTTATTGCACTGAAATTGTATTCTTTTAACATTATTAGAACAACTGCTTCTTTCATGTCTGCGAGCATTTGAGGTAATAGTAAATGATGCGTCACAGTATTTGCACCGACGCAATGTACGCTTTTCATTAGCGGAAGAATCCATTGCTGACGATGAAACTTCGGATGATGGTGGTATCACATCTGTTGAAATCTCCTCCAATGTTGACGTCGTCGTTGCCAACGGGATCTGCACCTTCTCCATCGTAGCTGTCGTCAAGGTCCCCGTAGACGATGGTACAACCTCCGAGTTCGTCGTTAAAGACGGTAAAGATGCCATCGAGGTCTCAAGAACAGCTAATTGACACGACTTATGCACCAGAAGAAACAAACTAGGTGATCCTTACACCGCCGACGTCAGTAACAAACTGAGCGTCCTGCTATCTAGGACTCACTTATATACATGCACCGTATGGAATAATACGCTAGTCAAATCAAGAACCATTTACAATAATACTAGAGTCAAATCTACAAATTAAAAAAGAGGATCATTTGATCGAAAAAAAAATTCGATCTCTTCAATATACGCCAGGCTCCAAGAGCTACAATTCACGTCATCAGATCCATCTACATTTTGCTCCTATGCTTCAATTGACCATTCGCTGCAAGTGCTCCGACAGCTTCATCAGCTCCAACACGTAATGTACGCAATGTACGCACAATACATGCAATTTGCATGCAATAAATGTAATGATCACACAGTACACACAGGAAACGGAACGTACACACAGTACACACAGGAAACGGAACGTACACACAGTACACACAGGAAACGGAACGTACACACAGTACACACAGGAAACGGAACGTACACACAGTACACACAGGAAACGGAACGTACACACAGTACACACAGGAAACGAAACGTATACACACAGTACACACAGCAAACGGAACGTACACACAGTACACACAGGAAACGAAACGTATACACACAGTACACACAGGAAACGGAATGATCACACATACAGTAGCGGAAACACACAGGCTTAGTTGGAAATCAGAATACAAGAAATAAAAACACTAAATTTTTACTTTCAATATTTAATTACTTCTCAACATTACACAAATACAAGTAAAAGAAGCCATTATTGTATGTAGCCAGCTTTCCTCAGTTCTTTGAGTATGAAGGATATTTCTTTGATGCACGAATAGTTTCCTGCACAAAGCGAGCCATGTAGAAGTCTTAGCCGGTCAACCAATATGTTTGGATCTTTCCATGATGTTTAGTCAATCTCTTCTTCAACCATCTTACTTGCTTGTTTATAATAAATACTGTTAATATCACAATCGTCCCAGTGATCATAATAAGCATTATCAGATTTATTTATTATAACACGACGTTTCCATCGTTTCGGTCTCAGGACATCGCCACATTCTTCGATCTTGTCAGCTCTAGGTGCTTCATCACAGTCTATGCCTTTGTCAACAGCCTTAGAGTCACTGTAACAATCACTGTAGAAGACATCCTCTTCACCCAGATTACCGTATGAATTCGCTATCGATGATGTCGAAGTGTCTTCATCGTCTTCATGCTTCCTTTTTAGGAGTCCATCATTTTTACAAAGAATGGAGGATCTACTGAATATAGGCTTGAATGTATTCTCACTTTTCACGGTGTTGATACTTCCATTAGTTTCAGTCTTCCCGAAGCCATTAGCATCCTTCAATTTATGTTCTTCCTCACGATCGGGTGAGCTAATACCATCACGCTCAGGACAAGGAAAATTATTGTCGTAATGCAGATCACTCTTCTTTAGTCTAGTGGATCCATCGGTGTCCTCTATGCCGTAAGTAGTCTTGGCTTTACATGTTCTACCATGTCCTTTTAAGATGTCAATTCGTGTTAACAACCTGCTACAACGATTACAGCTTAACATGTTGCGTAGTGGGTTTCTAGCACAATAATTCTTCTCATGACGTCTAGCATTCTTTCTCATGGCATAATCCTTGCCACAGTATCTACAGCGGCTTCCTTCCGATTCAGCTGCAGATAACAAACCACGATCCATGGTAGCTTCTGTGACTAATGTTAGATACAAACTGTCAGTTTTCTCCAATTGGAACCATTTCTTAAATAGAGTTTTTGAAATATTTCATCAGCGAGAGTTAAGTTATCTAATGCAAAGCAAATTGATGCAAGTAGTTCTGGCTGTCGTCAACAGATGTCGCCACGTGTTGCTTGCAGGTAAATAATATATATTTCATTAATGTGGGATGCGGAACGCTCACTATCGATCGCAAAGGGAGGTTGGCTTCGATAGTATCCAAGGAGAAAAAAGTTTGTCCTTCCTGCTAGTGCTTCTCAGATTTCTCACGGTCCGCCATCAGGATTGCGACGTCACGGCGGCCATATTGAATGGGTGTGACCTTGACCTTTGACCGAAACCGCAGGGATGATCGCAAGCACACGGATTAAACATCAAAATATTGATAAGAATAATCAGGAGCACACGGAGAAAACCATCATAATATTGGCAAGAATAATCAGGAGCACACGGAGAAAACCGCAAGTTTTCTTTGATATCATAAAAATACAAAAAATTAATAAAAATTAAAAATAAAAACGAAAAAAAATTCAAACATTCTGGCTTGTACTAGAACTCTATCTTTGCTCAACAATGGGAAGTTCACAAGCTAGTAGAATGTTTGAATTTTTTTTTTCGTTTTTATTTTTAATTTTTATTAATTTTTTTTGTATTTTTATGATATCAAAGAAAACTTGTGGCGGTTTTCTCCGTGTGCTCCTGATTATTCTTGCCAATATTATGATGGTTTTCTCCGTGTGCTCCTGATTATTCTTATCAATATTTTGATGGTTAATCCGTGTGCTTGCGATCATCCCTGCGGTTTCGGCCAAAGGTCAAGGTCACACCCATTCAAGATGGCCGCCGTGACATCGCAATCCTGATGGCGGACCGTGAGAAATCTGAGAAGCACTAGCAGGAAGGACGAACTTTTTTCTCCTTGGATACTATCGAAGCCAACCTCCCTTTGCGATCGATAGTGAGCGTTCCGCATCCCACATTAATGAAATATATATTATTTACCTGCAAGCAACACGTGGCGACATCTGTTGACGACAGCCAGAACTACTTGCATCAATTTGCTTTGCATTAGATAACTTAACTCTCGCTGATGAAATATTTCAAAAACTCTATTTAAGAAATGGTTCCAATTGGAGAAAACTGACAGTTTGTATCTAACATTAGTCACAGAAGCTACCATGGATCGTGGTTTGTTATCTGCAGCTGAATCGGAAGGAAGCCGCTGTAGATACTGTGGCAAGGATTATGCCATGAGAAAGAATGCTAGACGTCATGAGAAGAATGATTGTGCCAGAAACCCACTACGCAACATGTTAAGCTGTAATCGTTGTAGCAGGTTGTTAACACGAATTGACAGCTTAAAAGGACATGGTAGAACATGTAAAGTCAAGACTACTTACGGCATAGAGGACACCGATGGATCCACTAGACTAAAGAAGAGTGATCTGCATTACGACATAATTTTCCTTGTCCTGAGCGTGATGGTATTAGCTCACCCGATCGTGAGGAAGAACATAAATTGAAGGATGCTAATGGCTTCGGGAAGACTGAAACTAATGGAAGTATCAACACCGTGAAAAGTGAGAATACATTCAAGCCTATATTCAGTAGATCCTCCATTCTTTGTAAAAATGATGGACTCCTAAAAAGGAAGCATGAAGACGATGAAGACACTTCGACATCATCGATAGCGAATTCATACGGTAATCTGGGTGAAGAGGATGTCTTCTACAGTGATTGTTACAGTGACTCTAAGGCTGTTGACAAAGGCATAGACTGTGATGAAGCACCTAGAGCTGACAAGATCGAAGAATGTGGCGATGTCCTGAGACCGAAACGATGGAAACGTCGTGTTATAATAAATAAATCTGATAATGCTTATTATGATCACTGGGACGATTGTGATAATGTCGCGGTCTGGAAATTTCATTACTTTTTTTTTTCTTAAATTTTATTTTACTTTTGTTTCTCGTCAGGTTTAGGTGTTGGTGTACGTGCACGTTTCCAGGCTCGGCCGGTTGATTTCGACACGCGGGTATTGGAATATAGGTTGCTGCGACATTAGTTTACAGGCACCGCGGGCTTTTGCGAGGCTGCGTGGTTAGCTAATTCTCGCGGGTCGCTGGCCAGGGCTCGCTGAGAGGTTGCAACACGCCGTTCCAGAAAAACCCGCTGCGCTACGCTAGTCTCTTGTTTGTCGTTCTGTTTGTTCTGCCACGCGAGGCTTTTGTGTACTCGTTTCGAGGACTCTGTCCTGATAAGTGTTGCCATCTGGCGTCCGACTTTTGAAACGTAGACAGAAATAATCGAACAGCGCAGGAGGGGGAGGGAGAGCTCGCTCGCGCCTGCGCAGAAGGAACTGTCGTCTTCGTTTGTTTTTTTTTCTCCTTGCGGGAGGGAGGAACAGCCTACTTCACTTGTTTTTCATTTTTCCTTGTGGGAGAGGGGGGACAGCGAGTTCCCCCTGGCTAAGTTTTCCCGGTGTTCGTGTTTTTTTTTTCCCGGCATGGCCTAATTTTGTAGTTAAAACCTCCTTCCAGGGAGGGGCCGAGGCTTTTTGCCTGGGGACCTCTCTGGAAGCCGGGTCCACGTCGGTTTGAAACAACTTTGCTTCGCCTCAAGTCAGAGGGTAAGTGGTTGGCCATGGCTCGTTCGCAACGATCATTTCTTGGACGATCTTCGTCTTAATCTTTTAAGAAATAATGTAGTATTATTCCATCCCTATTATTTATTATTTGGTTTTGGGAAAAATCGACGTCTGGTTATAAGCATGTATGTAGTGGTAACTGGGAAGTGTACTGTTCCTCAGCGGAGCTGCGGCGACAGCCATGTTGTTGTAGAGATAATTGTTTGCCGGCTGACTTCACTTTAATGTGTATTTAATGTATTTATTTATTCGTGAATCTACTTGATAACTTATTTGTTATTAATTCTTTTGTTAACCTTTTTTTTATTTTTCAGAGTTTTTCTTGTGTTTCTAGTATTTATCCTAGTAAATAAAATCTGTGCTTGAATGAACTAATCACGTCTCTTTTCAGTACATAAATTATACCCTACACTTCCTGTATAGGGAGAAGACTTGATCTCGAGTACCATGCCTACCAACGAGCTACAGTACCACCCAACCCCCCCCCCCCCCCCCCAATGTTATAGGTTATTTATTGCTATGTGTATAGGTGTACGTGGGATGTCTGACGGAGTCACGTCACAATATTAACAGTATTTATAATAAACAAGCAAGTAAGATGGTTGTAGAAGAGATTGATTAAACATCATGGAAAGATCCAAACATATTGGTTGACCGGCTAAGACTTCTACATGGCTCGCTTTGTGCAGGAAACTATTCGTGCATCAAAGAAATATCCTTCATACTCAAAGAACTGAGGAATGCTGGCTACATACAATAATGGCTTCTTTTACTTGTATTTGTGTAATGTTGAGAAGTAATTAAATATTGAAAGTAAAAATTTAGTGTTTTTATTTCTTGTATTCTGATTTCCAACTAAGCCTGTGTGTTTCCGCTACTGTATGTGTGATCATTCCGTTTCCTGTGTGTACTGTGTGTATACGTTTCGTTTCCTGTGTGTACTGTGTGTACGTTCCGTTTGCTGTGTGTACTGTGTGTATACGTTTCGTTTCCTGTGTGTACTGTGTGTACGTTTCGTTTCCTGTGTGTACTGTGTGTACGTTCTGTTTCCTGTGTGTACTGTGTGTACGTTCTGTTTCCTGTGTGTACTGTGTGTACGTTTCGTTTCCTGTGTGTACTGTGTGTACGTTTCGTTTCCTGTGTGTACTGTGTGTACGTTTCGTTTCCTGCGTGTACGTTCCGTTTCCTGTGTGTACTGTGTGTACGTTCCGTTTCCTGTGTGTACTGTGTGTACGTTCCGTTTCCTGTGTGTACTGTGTGTACGTTCCGTTTCCTGTGTGTACTGTGTGTACGTTCCGTTTCCTGTGTGTACTGTGTGTACGTTTCGTTTCCTGTGTGTACTGTGTGTACGTTCCGTTTCCTGTGTGTACTGTGTGTACGTTCCGTTTCCTGTGTGTACTGTGTGTATGTTCCGTTTCCTGTGTGTACTGTGTGTACGTTCCGTTTCCTGTGTGTACTGTGTGTACGTTCCGTTTCCTGTGTGTACTGTGTGTACGTTCCGTTTCCTGTGTGTACTGTGTGATCATTACATTTATTGCATGCAAATTGCATGTATTGTGCGTACATTGCGTACATTACGTGTTGGAGCTGATGAAGCTGTCGGAGCACTTGCAGCGAATGGTCAATTGAAGCATAGGAGCAAAATGTAGATGGATCTGATGATGTGAATTGTAGCTCTTGGAGCCTGGCGTATATTGGAGAGATCGAATTTTTTTTTTCGATCAAATGATCCTCTTTTTTAATTTGTAGATTTGACTCTAGTATTATTGTAAATGGTTCTTGATTTGACTAGCGTATTATTCCATACGGTGCATGTATATAAGCGAGTCCTAGACAGCAGGACGCTCAGTTTGTTACTGACGTCGGCGGTGTAAGGATCACCTAGTTTGTTTCTTCTGGTGCATAAGTCGTGTCAATTAGCTGTTCTTGAGACCTCGATGGCATCTTTACCGTCTTTAACGACGAACTCGGAGGTTGTACCATCGTCTACGGGGACCTTGACGACAGCTACGATGGAGAAGGTGCAGATCCCGTTGGCAACGACGACGTCAACATTGGAGGAGATTTCAACAGATGTGATACCACCATCATCCGAAGTTTCATCGTCAGCAATGGATTCTTCCGCTAATGAAAAGCGTACATTGCGTCGGTGCAAATACTGTGACGCATCATTTACTATTACCTCAAATGCTCGCAGACATGAAAGAAGCAGTTGTTCTAATAATGTTAAAAGAATACAATTTCAGTGCAATAAGTGCAAAAAACTAATTTCACGTCTTGATAGCTTACATCTTCATTATAAAAAATGCTCCGAGAAGTATAATGAACATGGTTATTGTTTTGACTCGTGTGTTGTACCAGCAAATGAGAATATATAAGTGGGACCCTGGTGATATGAACTTCAGTCCGTCTTTGGCTGCGGTGATGAACGGATCGGATAGACATTTAAAGTCATGTAAAAGGCTTAGTCCGTACAATAAGAAGACTGTTTGAATCGAGGAATCCACAAGACTTTAGTACTTTGTCTGTGTTTTTTATGTACTTGTAGTAGTGTAGTATGTATGAAATAAAGGTATTTTTTAAAAGAGCTTGCTGTATTTTTATTATCTCAAACCTGTCGCTTTTGTGGTATTTTTTAAAATTAAAGATGTTTGGTATCGGTTAGGGGTCGAACCAAGGACGGGAATCGATCTAATCAATCATTACTTTAATGAGTGAATTATTTAATGAATTTTAAACTTTTTCCCGAATCTCTAACATTATAATTACGGATTTTCAAGATGGCGTCCAAATTTCAAGATGGCGTGTGTCACAGTAATAAATGATTACTGCACTGTAGCGGGTTAGAATAAAATCATCCAGATGGAAATGTACTCTATAATACGAGTACACACACAATATGGCGTACTCCAGCAGGTGGTAGCTCCTGGTAGCATCTACTGAACGTAAAATGTCGGGTCCGTGATGGTCGACAAGGACAAAGTCAAATTTCAAGGTCAAGGGCAAATTTCAAGGTCAAGGCCAAATTTCAAGGTCAAGGCCAAATTTCAAGGTCAAGGCCAAATTTCAAGGTCAAAGTCAAATTTCAAGGTCAAGGACAAATTTCAAGGTCAAGGTCAAATTTCAAGGTCAAGGTAAAATTTCAAGGTCAAATTTCAAGGTCAAGGTCAAATATCAAGGTCAAGGTCAATGTTCAAGGTCAAGGTCAAAGTTCAAGGTCAAGGTCAAAGTTCAAGGTCAAGGTCAAAGTTCAAGGTCAATGTTCAGTGTCAACAGTTGAGGACAATAGTATGGTGACCAGATAATTATACTACATGTTATCGGCACACTCTAGCAGACGAAAACAAGATGGTTGTCTCCAGCGGATGAAGACAAGATGGTGGATATGATGTCATACCAGTTGACGATATATACCTTGGTATTGTTGGTGGTAGATCAGTCTAGGTAGCTTTCATGGAGGAAGGATCGACCATTTACTCTCGCCGGGAATCGAACCAAGGACCTTATTCGATCTAATCAATCAGAATTCAAATACGTTAATTTTTTGATGAATTTTGGAATTTTTTTCATTAAAATCGGATAATAAATAAAGATTTTCAAGATGGCGTCCAAATTTCAAGATGGCGTACATGACGTCATACTAGGTGACGATATATTTGCTTTAAAAAAAGTAGTGGGAGTCAGTCTGTCTGCAGTCACCATTGAGGAAGGATCGGTCGCCATTTTTATTTTTTTTGCACTCGTCGGGTTCGAACCGAGGACTCCGAGCTCCATGTCGTAAAAGTACATTTTTATTAATAATTTATTAAAAGTTTATTATTGGATTTTTTTATAATTTAAAAAAAAAATTCATTAAAATCAGATGATAAATAAAAAAGTTAAAGATGGCGGCCGTAACGAAAATTGCAACGGTGACGTCATCATTCAAAATGGCGGAAAACACATCGCCGGAATGTTCGAGAACACAATGTCGTCATCCAAAATGGCGGATCCAAGATGGCTGCCGTGATCTTCTTGTCCCGTTACGTTATGTCCCGTTACGTTGTGTCCCGTTACGCTGTCCCGTTACGCTCATCCAAGATGACCGCCGTGACGACACAATCCAATATGGCGGACCGACAATCACAATCCACACCCAGAACCCAGTCCCCGGATGCCCTATTATATTGTCGCGGGTTGAAATTTTGCAGGGTTGTTGAAATCAAATTTAGGGACTTTACTGACGGGACTCTGGGCTGGCTGCTCTGTTCACTCGTCAGCGCAAGTGGCGTGACCATGTAATTGGGGCACGGGGCCGGCGCGGCGCGCTGCGGGCTTGCAGAATTTTGTTTGTTTGTTTGGCCGCGCGCTGGCGCAGCCACGGGCCGCAGTTACTGGGGCGCGCTGTCGTAACAAGCCGCGCGGTGTGGCCTGCACATTGGGGTAGAGGGGGGGTAGTCTTCCCAGATGTTCTAGTTAGTTGTTTAGTAAATTTGACTTCAATAACGAGCTTTTGTTATGGTAGGCGCGGCAGGGCGCGCGAATTTAAGCGCAAGTGATTGGTGACTCGGGGCTCACTCAGGCGGAGGCTATGCGTCTCACCTGTGGTCACGAGTTGTTAGTTCGTTCGTGATGTAGGAATTCAAGCTTTCGGGCGGAAGCTATGGTCGACGCCAGAGGCCACGAGTCGTTTAATTTAAGTTAGGTCATAATGTAGTCGTCAAGCTTTCGGGCGGAGGCTATGGCCCTCGTCAGGGGTCACGCGTCATAGTTTTTAAAATGTAATGTTCGTTCGGGATTTCAAGGGCAGGAGAGGCCCCTACGTTATTTTTTTAAAGTAATCGATCAAGAAAGGCTTTTCGGAAAATGTGAGTATGGACTTATCTTTGTTTTAATTTTAAGTATTAATTATGATTTGAGGTATTCGGAAGGACTAGGGAAGTGTTTAGTGAAGTTCTCTCATTCTCTCTCTTGTAAGGTCGTTCAATCGTTAAGGAAGTAAAGAGATTATTGTTTTAAATTGTAATCCCGCTATTTAAATGTTCTTTAAAATGATGTTGAGTATTTGACTTTAAGAATAAAATAATTTTAATTAAGTATTATGTTATTTTGCAAAATCTCCTTAGTTCAGCTCTCACCAGACATCCTGTACGGGATGACGAACCTATGATCCTAGGTACAGTAAAGTATTTTATGAAGTTAAGACTAGTTGATGCCAAGCGAGTTGTTTCTATGTAAAGAGCTACGATTCTCGCCCCCCCCCTCTGAAGGTGCACGTGACAGAAATGGTAGAGTTCGCCGGATAGGTTCTATTTCTGGAGAGAGAGAGAGGTAGATTTTTATGTTTATTATTAAGTTAGTTTCAGCTTCTGATAGCAGGTTATTAAGAGTTTACTTGAGGAGAGGATTACGGAATTTTAGTCTATAGTGGAGGAAGTCTTTGAGATTTTTTTTTTTGACGTAACAGATGTTTATTTGAGGATACTTGTAAGGATAAAGTTTATAGTGATAAGTTGTTTTAAGTCGTTGAATTTATTGTAGATTTATATCGGGGATTATTACGTGAGGAGAATACGTTATAAGTTAAATGCTTATTAGAGATAATGCAAGTGGTTTAATTTAATTGAAGTTCATTTTAAGATTGTAGGTTAAGAGAATTATAATTTAAAATAAAGTTTTTTGTCGTAAATAGGAATTATTTTCAAGAGAAGTTTGTTTTGTTTTCGTGCGCGTAGGAGACGAGACGTACGAATTAAATCAGTCGAGGGAAGGATAAACGTTAGAAAGGAATTAAAGAGAAAACGAGAGTTTATGTAAAAGAGAGTTATAGAATTTATAGTGATGTTTTGTTTTAATTAGAAAAATGTTGAGAGTTGTTTCAGAACGACACGTCAGTGGACGTGGCAGAATGAACACGTGACGGGGAGGTGCTGAGACCTAGCGGAGAACGGAGGAACCGCAAGCGAGGGTTGGCGCACCTGATGGAATTCGGTGACGTCACGAGCACGTACAGAGACGTGGACGGCCGTGACCTTGTTTTGATCAGCTGTACGGTAACTTAACGATAAGAAAATAGACTATTGGTTAAATAAATTTAAATTTAAGTGTGTTTTAGGAGAAGAGGAACTTTCAGTATGTAAGTAATTTAATTTAAGAAGTGTATGATGTATAGGCTAGAAGTGTTTCGTTGTAAGTTGTTTATGTTTTTGTTAGTTAAATTCTACCTCGGTTTTAAAAATATTTTTTTGGGATTTGTAAACATTATTAAGGAGGTACACTATAAAATCGATAAGCATTGAGAAAACTGGGAAGGCTAGATTTTGTGTGTAGAGGGAATTTACTCCAAAAGAACAGAGAGACAAAATTAATGTTTTCATTAGGGCGAGGGACCCTAAGGTGAGGTGTTGTGTCCCTGGGAAGAAAGGGAATTGTAGCGCAGACCATAGGAGATGGGCTGACTACGGAATTAAGGGTCAGGAGAATCCTGAGAGTTGTGAGTAGTTTGGGGCAGGAGTTCCCCATGGTAGTACCGAAGTGGCTATCCTGTATGGGATAGGGTACCATTTCAATGAAGTTTGTTGGTGGGGTTAGAGCCCCCTGTGTAGTGGGCCTATAGCAGATAGGCACTACAGTGAAATTTTTGGTTATTTTGTGAGGTAAATTCCCTGGAGGTTAAGTAAGATTGGATTCAGTTAGGAAGGAGGGAAATGAGAAACATTGCTGTAGAGAGTTAGTGTACTTGCCTAATGTGAAATTGAATTTTAATAAATTAATTAATGAGAAAGTTTTTTCTGGTCAAATAATAATGGAAGGGAATTAATTAATTTTTTTGAGTAAGGTGTTTTAAGTAATGAAATAAAATAAGGTGAAGTAATTTGAATAATTGGGGAGGAGTTTCTTTAAGAGTTTAGATAATTGTTTTTGAATTTATTGAGATATTCAGCCAGTGAAGTTTGAGTGTGAGAGATACAGTGAGATTTTAAGGAAATCGGTTGTTTATTAATTAGGACAAATGAGATTTTTTGATTAAGAGTCTGTAAGCATAGTTAAAATTTACGACATGATATTTGTTGACAGTTTACAGTTATTAAGGAGAAAACAGAGTAATCTATTTATTTTTATTTTAAGGGTTTGAAGATAAGATTAAGAATTTTTTTTTTGAAAGTTTCTTGGGCATGTTTGAATAATTTTTATTTGGATTTTAAGAAATTACAGAGAAAATTTAATTGATTTACATTAGTTTGGAAGTATGGAGGTTTAGTGTTCGATTAGCCCTAACTTGATGGTCGGATCCCAAAAGAATGCCGTAAAACCGATAGCCAATTGAGAGGAATGCGGTAGGCGCTTGTGTAGAGAGGGGTTGTGGGAAAACTCCTTGGGACTGATGGCAGATCAGGGGCCCTAAATAGTGTGTGATGCTGTAAAACCAGTGCAGGGAAAGCCTGGTATGCTTAAATTTTTGGGCACAGGTTATGTAAACCTGGGGTTCCATGGGATTTAGTCATGTTAGCTGCTGTGAGACATTAAGATTTCCAGGCTCCATAGTAAATTCAATGTAAATTTTTGTTTTCTTAAAATAATAAATTTGTTTTTAATTTTTTTGAGATATTTGATTTGTAACAGTGAATACAGACCCCGAGGAATAAGAGTTGTCATGCTGTGAGAGGAGAAGGTGGTAGGCCTAAAAGGGTACAGGCACCACAGAGGTTATGTGCATTGCATAATTTAAATATAAGGAAACTTGAGAATTTGAAATTTTGTTGTTGGGTTGTACACCCATAAGAAGAGTATAGGCAGAATTTTTATTGTTATGAGATGTCTAATTTAATTGAAAAGAAGAAAGTTTAAAGATGCAAGGTAACATTATTATTGTAATAATTGAAAGAGATTAAGAGGTAGAGAGAAATAGGCAGTTTTTGTTTGTAAGTACTAAAGTTTACATATAGAAATTTAGTAACTAAGAATGAATAATAAGTTAAGTCTAGTGTAAAAGTTTTTTTTAAGTTTGTTAAGTTAAGAGTCACAAGTAAATTTTTTTTAGAGAGAATGTCTTTGATAGGAAGTATTAGAAACTTATGGGAATTTTAGGGTAACATAAATAATGTAGGTAATGAATAATAAATAGATGGTAGGTCTTAAGTTAAGATTAACATTTGAAGCAGAATTTAATTAAGAAGAACAAAAATAAATAGGCCTAATGAAAAGAACAAAAAAAGGATTTTATGGTAAAGCATTTTTTTTAAGTAATAAACAATGAATAATAATGTTGTTTCAGGGTAATGTGTACTAATAATACAATTTTTTTTAGGACCAAAGAACAGGAATTATGTAATTTAAATTAACATGTATTTTTGAAACTGTTACAGATTCCTTAAGATGAGCTGAGCAGCAGTCCAGTTTACAAGATGACAAGAGTTCGAGAGACAAGATACAAGATCACTGAAACAAGAGCCAAGACTGAAGATTCAAGAGAAGAGAAAGCTGGCAGCCATGGACTTACAAGTGGAGATTAATAAGGTCATGTAAAGTTTTATTTTTTTTTATGGAAGACAGTAACTGGAGTTTTTTTTTGTTATAAACATTATTTACAGAACTTTTTAGGTTATAGTAAGGTAATGGAACTAGTGAGTTGTGGTAGCTGTCAAAAAGAACTAATACCTTAAGTTTAATTTTTAAAGTTAATTTTCTTAATTTACAGAGGGATTAGTAGTTTTTTTTAAACCTTATTTAGGTTGGAATTTAAATACAATAGCTTATTATAAATGTGTACGAACAGTTCAAGTTCACCGTACTGATAGGTAGGTCAGATGATCTTATTGATTTTGATGATTTGTTGTTTTGAGTTGATTTTTAAGTGTTGTGAATTAGACAATGAAATAGTTCTGAAAACTTAAATTATTTCAAGCTAAGAAATAGTAAAGTTAATTGTAACTCAAAGGACACCAGAATTTAATTTTTTTTTGAATTAGTAATGTTTGAAAATTTTATACTTTACAAGAAAGGTTATAAACAAACAGATCGGATGGAACAAGGATGCAGTAAATCACAATTTCATTTAGAATTATTGATTAGCTTTTGAGGTTATGAAGTAAAAGTAATTATAGTTTAAAAGTTTGAAAAAAAAATGTTTTTTTTTTTATTTGTTTGAAATAGAAAGTTTAAAAGTTAATTAGTCATGATCTAGGTGGGTGATGGGGTGGGAATTGGCCACTCTTTTTCCCTATAACCTCCCTAACATGGCCTTCTATTACATCTAACAGAAAAAAAAAAGAAGAAAAAGAAGACTTATTATTAGTTAGAATGTTTTTTTATGAAGATACCTGATGAACTTTTACTGTTTGGAAGAATAGAAGCAAGGTTAGTCAGATATTTTTACTCAGAAGAAGAAGAAGATAAAGCAGTTTTATGACTCGACAAGCCAGAGATTGGTGTTTCCCCTCTGCGCTTCTATTGACTACGTTGTTTACTCTCATGGGATAGCTGGTTCGGCACCATGGAGAGAGATTGGTGGGCATTGTGGTTGCCCCCAGAAGAAAAGAAGAGTAGAAGAGGTTATGGGTGGGTCATGTGAACTGACCTTCAACCCAGTTACTTCGTGGGGACTATTTGCTGTATAGAGAAGATCAAGACTCAAGAGTTAGGGAAAATCATTGGAGGTCATGTTTCCCTTCCTTAAGTTTTTCCTATCAAATTATTTGCCTGATTAGATTATGCTAAGGGTGGGATACTTTATGTTAGCAGTTGAATTAATTAATTTTATTTTTTTGTGTGTTTGCATCCTTGCCCATCGATTGCAGTTTAGTAGTTAGTTTTGTATTTGTCAGGCGTGATGGTAATGCCTGTTGATGATGTTTCAGAATTGTAATCTGTTCGTGATGAGGATGGCACAACTCCGAAGCAGATGTGGGGAGAAGTTGTGAGCTGCCCTGGAAGCCAGTCCAGTAGCTGTTGGAGTTGAGTGGTGTTTGCTGATGGCCAGCCCAGGGAGCTACTCTTCTCGACAACACTGACTTCGAGGAGTTGCACCAACCTTCACGAGATAAGAGTTTAATTAATTGAAACACTGTAAGGACACTTAATTTTTTTTGAAGAACGAAAGAAGTATGGTAATAAACGGAAACCGAAAAAAAAAAAAAATAATAATAATAATTATCAAGAATTTGCACATTGTTTAACGAATACTGAGAAACTAAGAACAGTAATTTAATTTGTAAAGAGAGCTTCACTAACAGAACAATTTTTTTAGAATTGAGAACTCGAGCCTCTGAAGGTTCCTGTGAGAACAAACCAGATAAAAGTTTTACATTTAATTTTATGAATACTTGTTGTTTTAAAATAAATCTTATGCAGAATCTAGATGTATGTTCAGACAGCAAGGAACTAAGAAAATTATTATTTTTGTGAAATGAGGAATTTATAGTTATGGTTTAATGGAAAAAGACAATTTGTAATTTTGAGGTAGCTCGATGGGGCTCGAGCTCTGTGAGGGGAGGGTTATGTCGCGGGTTGAAATTTTGCAGGGTTGTTGAAATCAAATTTAGGGACTTTACTGACGGGACTCTGGGCTGGCTGCTCTGTTCACTCGTCAGCGCAAGTGGCGTGACCATGTAATTGGGGCACGGGGCCGGCGCGGCGCGCTGCGGGCTTGCAGAATTTTGTTTGTTTGTTTGGCCGCGCGCTGGCGCAGCCACGGGCCGCAGTTACTGGGGCGCGCTGTCGTAACAAGCCGCGCGGTGTGGCCTGCACATTGGGGTAGAGGGGGGGTAGTCTTCCCAGATGTTCTAGTTAGTTGTTTAGTAAATTTGACTTCAATAACGAGCTTTTGTTATGGTAGGCGCGGCAGGGCGCGCGAATTTAAGCGCAAGTGATTGGTGACTCGGGGCTCACTCAGGCGGAGGCTATGCGTCTCACCTGTGGTCACGAGTTGTTAGTTCGTTCGTGATGTAGGAATTCAAGCTTTCGGGCGGAAGCTATGGTCGACGCCAGAGGCCACGAGTCGTTTAATTTAAGTTAGGTCATAATGTAGTCGTCAAGCTTTCGGGCGGAGGCTATGGCCCTCGTCAGGGGTCACGCGTCATAGTTTTTAAAATGTAATGTTCGTTCGGGATTTCAAGGGCAGGAGAGGCCCCTACGTTATTTTTTTAAAGTAATCGATCAAGAAAGGCTTTTCGGAAAATGTGAGTATGGACTTATCTTTGTTTTAATTTTAAGTATTAATTATGATTTGAGGTATTCGGAAGGACTAGGGAAGTGTTTAGTGAAGTTCTCTCATTCTCTCTCTTGTAAGGTCGTTCAATCGTTAAGGAAGTAAAGAGATTATTGTTTTAAATTGTAATCCCGCTATTTAAATGTTCTTTAAAATGATGTTGAGTATTTGACTTTAAGAATAAAATAATTTTAATTAAGTATTATGTTATTTTGCAAAATCTCCTTAGTTCAGCTCTCACCAGACATCCTGTACGGGATGACGAACCTATGATCCTAGGTACAGTAAAGTATTTTATGAAGTTAAGACTAGTTGATGCCAAGCGAGTTGTTTCTATGTAAAGAGCTACGATTCTCGCCCCCCCCCCTCTGAAGGTGAATCGTGACAGAAATGGTGGTGGCACCGGCTAGGTGCCACGTGACAATATACTACTAACGTCTAATAAATCGATGAACGCCGGCTGCACACACGTAAAAGTGTCCCGTTACGCACATTGTCCCGGTACGCTGTGTACCGTTACGCTCATTGTACGCTTGCGCCGCACCTATATCTCTTCCACTCGATTGGAACAACCATCGATTTGACTTTTTCGAGTCACATTAAACTTTAAACACTCACATTCGTTTCCTACTTTTCCTATCATCGTCCTATCCTTGACAGAATAACGCAGATTGGAAGAAGTTAAATAGCAAACATGTATAAAAGTTATAGTTAAAATAATCTGTTCGCTAAAGTAAAAAACATATTTGAATTAATGAGTGAAAATAAAAGTAAATTTATCGATTAAATTGTAGATTTCATTTCACTCCTTCTTTGTATTCATACAAAATAGTGATAATTCAATAAAAATGATTCCATTTTATTTATAAAAGTATGCAATCATTTCATCAGTGTTTTGTTATGACGTTGTCACGTTCAACTAGCGGCCGTAAACCGACTTTACAGACAACCAATTTTTTGTATCGAGCAAGAAACCAACTAACGTCAGGAATAAATCGAATCAATCAGCTATTTTTTTGCAGCATAAAGAACTGCTCGTATCCAGCATTTAACTCAAAACTCTCACCAGGTTCCAAAAAACATTCGCCACAGCCACACGCCGGGCTGTGGTTTTGAAACCAGAAGCACACCTGACAATTCCAATCGAACACAACCCAACTCAACCCAACCTAACCTAACCCAAGCAGCAAGCCGCCTCACGTTTTTGGCCTTCCGACAACCAAAACGACCTACCATCCGCTGTTGCAATCCTCCAGGCCAAAACCTTTTTTTCTAAATTTCTGCTAATGTATGCATTACACAGCAATTTCTTTAGGTGCGTTATGGGAAAAAATAATATAGAGAGTGAATTTTTACGATGCGCGTGCACCAAGCAACGAATTTTTTACAGGAAGATGGCGAACCCATAGGTATGAACATAAACCCTTATGTACCTAGACATTGTCATTAAAACTAGGGGACATGCCAAACGTTTTGGTGTGCCGAATGAAAATTCATGATGATGAAAATACCCTGGAATATATTTGGTAAACTAAATAATCATGGTAAAGAGTAATTTAAAAAGTTTTAAAAAAACTTTATTTTTACTGGTGTTACCACTATTATAATAAATCTTTGTCGGCCTTCCTAGCGCAGTGGTTATAGTGTCGTCAAATAAGATTAAGGGCCGTGGTTCACAACTCAACAGTGGAAATAATGTTTTTGTTTTTTTTTTTTTTTTAAATTACAGATTACTGGATTATACTAATTGTGCTTTAAGTCAATATATATGAATACATTTTATTTGTTTATCGTATTGCTATATTATTAAATATATAGCTCAGTCCACTGAATTGATTATTTCATACTAGGTGAACAAATATAATTTTTTTACTGAAAGTAATATCAAATTAATAACGTTTGTTAGGAAATTAATGTCCATGAATTCGAATCGGTAATAAAAATATAATATCAGAATAGTATAACCATACTTTAATACTTAATAATTTTAAAGCCATCTAACTTGTGCGGAAACTACAGAGTTTTAACATTTTAATAAATTTTAACAAGGTGGGCAGTATTTCAATAAAATTCGTCGCGAATACGGTGATAAAGCTGTCGCGAGGCATCGTGTGGTTTCGCACCGTGTCGCGGTGTGCATAGGTGTGCGACTCTAAACACTCATGTTTTGCATGACATGTGAAACTATCTGTTGGGTGGGCCCATAACACTAGCAAAAAAAAAATATCGGACGTCCTAGGTTTATAGTGTCACTGTTACTTTTACTATTTGACGACTAACGGTTTAGTAACCGAAATTTATACTGTACGAGTTTTTAACCATGTTTTGTAATTTTTTAAAAAAAGTCATGTTCTATGTTTTTAATTCTGTAAAGGATTGAAAATTTCTGGTATGCCGCACCACAAAATACGTGATTACCAAAAAAAATTAATTAATTTCCACTGGTTTGTTTGCCCGATTATAGCTTACGCATTACTTCCCACAATTAATATAGCTTTGTTAGTACTATATGTTATTAAAGCTACTAAATAGAGGGTGGGACCAAAACTACTTCAAAAACCTAAGTCTCAGTCTCGTCAGTTAGACTTCCCCCCCGTGGCGGCGCGTGGATTATCGTCTTGTCTGATTCTGAGTGCGCCCGGGCCTTTGGATAATACATGCTCGCTCCTCATTGGTGCGTCTTCGTGCGTCATCAGAACTCCATGCGCCGATGGAGTTATCTCTTATCAAGTGGTTTAGGCGAAGTAATGGGGGTCGTTACCACAACACCGAAATCCCAGAACGCCGAACGTACAATAACGCCGAATACCATAACGCCGAATGCCAAATTGACCGCAACGCCGAAATACAGTAACGCCGAAAAATGTTGCTGCGGGGAGGGGGGCCACAGGAGCAAAATGAAAAACAGAGAATGAATTTGTGTGCTAACCTTACCTAACCTAACCTTTGTGGCAGTCCTGCAATTATATTTTTCGGCGTTAATGTATTTCAGCGTTGTGGTACACAGCAGTTTTCTAGCTGTCGGCGTTGTAGTCAATTTGGAATTCGGCGTTATGTTTTTCGGCGTTATTGTACGTTCGGCGTTGTGGTATTTCGGCGTTTTGATGCGTCCCCAAGTAATCGAATATGTTAATGTACATTCTGTTCATGACGAGTGAGTTAATTACCTCCATACACAATACATTAATAACATATGCAAAAGCCAGTTTAAAGCGTTCCTTGGGTTTTTCACCGAATAAGATTTATTTTCTGTATTTGACATTTAAAATAGTGTCTAAAAAAATTTTATTACGCAGCCCTAGGTTAGTGGAAAGAAAAATTATGCGGTTTACTTAAAAAATAAAAACACGATGGTAATACGTGGTTATGAGAGTAAAGAAAAATAAAGCTTGGATACTGGTGAGTGAAGATGATAATAAAATTTCAAAAAAAAACAGAGATATAAACAAATGTTGATATAATAAATTTTACTAAAAATAACGTCATTCACTGGCTCCTTCGTTTATTTCACACTGTTGTGAAACACCTTGTGTGTATTACAACCTGAATAAATTCAGATACAGATATAAATGAAACGTCAATTCAAAAATATTTGTTATTCAAACTCTGCGTATTCTACATTTAACTTTATAGCGTTGAGATCAATAGCTCACAAAGGTGTAAAAAAGCAAAAAAAAAAAATTACAGTGTTTTGATAATGAGGAACTAACTCTAATAATGTTTTCATAAATATTTTAAGAAATCAATATTAATTATTCCAGGTTTCGTCCAGGTTTCGTCATATAGTTATTTTTATATTCTCTTAAAAGTACAAATCCATGCAGATCACTCAAAATACAACGTAAGGATAATTTTGGCATTTACCTAAAGCTAGTGTAACTTCTGACATCTTCAAGCAAATGCATTACGTTATTTCTTAGTCATGTTGCTAATCGATTTCTATTTCACAATAAACAAAAGAAATATTTATATTAAAATCAGAAATATCCATTACAACAATTATAAAAAAAAGATACTTGAAGGTTTGAATAATAGTGTGGAAGAAAATGGAATAAAATGGATGATGTAGTCAAGTGATCTAGTTCCTAGGAAATTCCGGTAATGTTATGATTTATCTAAGAGTTTCTACAGACTTTAAACGAGGTATCCCTACGAAATCTTTTATAATTATTCATAAGTGAAGTTCATCTGATACAGAATAGGACACATCTGACAACTATAAATATCTTGAGTGTGTTTATATAGTGTTGTCACATTAACAGGTTTCTAACCGGTGCGGCATAACTCACGCGGACAAAAAGATAGCTCAACATTTCTCAAATTACTCTTGACTGCGTATAAACAATTGAATTTCCTTACTGATAATAAAACTGGAAATAAAAAAAAGTATGTTTCATTATTATGTATTTAAATTTTAAACTTATATTGTACATTTTTTATGTGAATATTGTAATCCAAAAGTTTTTAAAACAGAACTATCATATGCCTATCGTTCAACTTTGTGTTTATTCATACACAATCTACCACAAAACCTGACTGTTAAGTTAGTGAGACATCATTGCTTAGCTACTCTACGTCTGATAACAACACAATTGATTTCACCCACAAAAATTCCTTTTTTTATGTGTAACACCTTAGCTCACGGTACACAGCATTTGATAGGAGTAATTTCATGAATGGAACTGAAGTCATATGGAACGGGAATGTGTTACCGCGGTGCTGCCATCTGTGGGGAAGGCGCGAACCGAATTTAGCAAAGCCAAAGGGAAACTTTCAATATTAAATTATTAATGAAGTTTCACTAGATGGGCAGTATTTTAATAAAATTCCATGTCTTAAATCAGGTTTAAAGTCGGGATTTAGTAATTTTTTCAACTTTAATTCGTTTTTATCGGAGCCATCACATGTAGTTTAGCCTTTCGTTCTACAAATGGAATGATTCGATAGTCGACGTAGCTCCTCCAGCAGAGAATTCTAGCGGCGGGTGCGGAAACTACGGGTGATTCGCGTCAAGAAATGTAATTGAAAACACAATTCTCGTATACTTATCAAGGTAAGTATTATTTAAAAGAATGCTACATTAATTTTGTATCCGAGTTTTGAATAATAAGTGTATTTGCAAAATGAGAACACATGACTTTGCTCGTTGCCGAGGGTAGATGATACGAGGGGAATAGTTAGGTTCGTGGTGGGGGAACCGGTAGTTTGTAGACGGCAGAGGAGAGGTAGAAACGACACAGCATACTTGCGCAATTGCATACTTGCGCAATTGCATACTTGCATAATTTTATATTTACATATTTTCGTATACTTGCATACTTTCACGCTTAAATACTTTCACGCTTGCATACTTGCCCAATAGCACAATATTTAGAGCTCTCATTCTTGCATATATATATATATATATATATATATTTTATCTTGGACCTCAGCCAAAGAGAATTATGTTTCCCCTACCTTATAATATAATAAGCAAGTAGTTTCACTTCTGGCACACGTGAACTCCACGCACACATGTTTTTTTTTTTTTTTTTTACTTTACGTCTGTAGTGTTCGCATGAGCATTACTCGTACAGTAATTTTCAAGCGCAATCAAAAATGGTACCAGTGTTGTTACTCAATTCAAAAAAAGATAGACGAGATAGAAAGTAATTATTTTCTTGTGACCTTCGAATTGAAGAAGGAATCAAGACCGACGCGGAATGAAACATCGATTGGGAACGGAAAATATTCATTCGCTTGGCATTTATACACATTACTGCTTTAAGGGCTTATTATTCCCACTAAGCCGTTTGAATGAACGGTGCGCTGGCGAGGCTAGAAATAATTGCGCATCGCAGAACGAGCACCTACTTGACGTGTCTTTACGCAAGTATAATGAGAATATTGCAAGACAACAAAAATCTGCGAGTCTTTTTAATACATGATGAAGACTTTTTTTAATTCTTATTAAATTTTGGTACTACAATTTTTGAAACAGAAAAATACTTCACGGTATAGAGCATATATATACATACATATATATATATCACTTATATTGTGCTTACATTAATTATTTTCGCTATAATTAAAAATTAGAGTAATATTCCCACCTCATATAAAAACCGAAACAACGGTCTGTATTGTGATTTTTGAACTACTTATAGCAAATATTTAAATTAAAAACATTTATAAATATAGTTTACATGAATAAATAGTGTTCATAAAGCAAAACATTTTTATTAAATGCGTGAAAAAATTTCCGATGACGGGTTTTGAACGTTGTCGCGTGCGTGCATTCAAGTGATCCTTGATACCACGCATTTTGCCACGCTGCTTCAGCAAGGCAACATTAATGGGCCAGGGTTTTTAACGCTGTTATCGTAATTTCCTAAGCAAAATTTTACTGCTTTGACCATTAAAGTTCACAAAATGTGTTCCCGGATAGTTTCACTAAACGTAAAGTTTCAATTTCGCACACCGATACGCTTCGTTACGTCCCTCCGATGTTCACGAAGGCGAATATATAACGGCGCGTTTAATATTTGTAATGTTTGAATTGATTAAGTGACTAACCAATTGAGCCTATAAAATTATAAAATAAACATGCATAAATTTAATCTTGGCATTCATAAGAGCAAATGGAGTGTAACCTTTTAATTAATTTTAAGTAACCAACTTTATTCAGGCAAAAATATACAAGACAAAAAAAAACTAAATATTTTCATGAGCAAATCTTAGGATTCCAAATGCGAAGCTTCGCATCAGAAGCAAAGCTATGCATCAAAACCAAAATTCAAATAAAACAAAATAGCAAATGTTAAAAAGAGCTATCACCTAATTCGCTTTGTCGAAGCTTCGCGCAGGCCTATAAATGATCGTAACTTTTTCACACTGAACTTCCCAGGATGCCCATAACTGCGCAGTTATTTGGGTACAGATGGGTCATGGATAGGACACACAAAATCTGTTCCCCAAATTTGAGGGACCGGCCGCGATGACTTTAAAACGAGGAATGCGGTTACGTTCCAGTTGTGGCGTATTCAACGCCAAAAAAAAACCTTATTTTTGTGTGCTGGAATGCCGGCATAGTAGTTGTCTCACCTCGTGTTGAAGTTGGGCCCGCCGTTCTTCACGCAGAAGTCCTTCAAGGTCATTAGCGCATCCGCACTGAATCCCACACGACGCGCACACGAGGCCCGGTTTGATCGTCAACTTGCCCGCACGCTCGGAACACTGGTGTCCACCAGGGTTGGCAGCCGGCTATTTATATACCCAGGGGTCGTCTGCTACACGATTCCAAAACAACATTGATGCCGTCACCAACATGACGGCGCTGGCGTCATTACCACCGCTACTCTTAAACCTGATAACCGCGGGAATATGGGGGTTTTCGGGCGGGGAATATTCACACGCTTGTTTTGCACAAAACGTTTCTCTTTATAAACCTTACTTTTGGATATTATTATATTCATATTACACTATAGAACACGGTAACGAAGGTATATTACACATTTTAATCCCTCTAGGTTCAGTATCTTTTGCAATATCACTTTTTTTTACAATTTAACTATTCATTTTAAAGTATGATTTTAACGTCCCGGGTATCGTAAAGTGTGCTATACCTACCACTACACGACTCCGTTCACATATTACCTAGTTATCGCATTTTAAACTAAAATACCACCTGTTTGTGGTATATTTTGCGATGCCACGTTGATATGTTTTGATTGTTTTATTATTTTTACCGTGTGTTAAATATCTCGGGTATCGTAAAATATACTTCAGCCCTACATATTCTAGCATATATCAATATACCTGTAAAGCAACTCTCCTGGCTACGAGAAGCTGTTAGTTCATTCGGTCGTTAGTCATATTTGTTTCAACATGCATCTGTAACCCAAAGCCAAACGAGTTTGCATACATTTTTTGTTTTATTGTATATTGTATCATAAAATTTAGTTTTATGAAGCAACAATACAAATAGCATAACTGTTTGAAGAAACAGTAACACGCACAGTTTTTCTTTGTGATGCATTTCAACAGTGAGTAATAGGTATTTATTGTTAGTGATTCATTATTGATTTATCAATCATTGATATATTGAGCAGTTATTTTGTTAATTCGTGTTTAGGATAGTTAAATACTTGAAAAAAGAAATGAAAGTCAAAACACCGCGCTGTGTTATTTTTAGAAAAAAGTATTCTTTACCTCTCTCTATCTCTCTCTCTCTGATGTTTTACCCCTTACGATATACTTACGAGTCAAGATTTTAATTGCCAAAATAAATTTCACTTCTATCACGTGTACTGAGTTACACTCGCTCTTTTTTTTTTTAATATTTGTCTCGTTGGTAATGTTTTCCACTAATGAACCATCCGGGAAGCCTTGATGTAGTACATCTTAGGTTTCCCTGAACGAACCAGTCGATGGTTGGATTGGGCCTAGTACTGCGTCTGCAAACAAACTAGAGGTATTGAAACGCATGGCCCAGCCTTGCCCGTGAAACTCGGGACACTCTCGCACCGAGAGCAGGCGTGCGCCATTCAACTGCGCCCCCGGGGTCAGCCTCGCTCTACGAGAGCCAACCGCGTGGCGAGCTGCCGGTCACGTGGGCAACCCAGGCACGGAGACGAAACAGCTGACGAGCGGGTTCGGTTGGGACTCTTTTGGAAAAGGACGTCAGGAGAATTATAGTCTGTCTCATGCTTAGATTTCTGGGCAATTGTTCCTCATCAAAGTTTTTTTTACGTAACAACGTCTAATAAATCGATGAACGCCGGCTGCACGCACGAAAAAGTGTCACGTTACGCACATTGTCCCGTTAATCTTTGTCCCGTTACGCTCATTGTTCCGTTACGCTGTGTCCCTTTACGCTCATTGTACGCTTGCGCCGCATCTATCTCTCTTCCACTTGATTGGCCTATGCGTTCGAGGAGAAGAAAGTCAGCGGCGGCACACAACTTACATCTACACGTGAACTGTTTCATCGACTGTTTATAAAGTGAAGTGAAAAGTTAAAGGTTTATTATTCTTGCATTTTAAAAATCTGATTACTAGTATAATTTCAAGTATTTATTCGTTTATTAATAAAATAAAAATGATATAATTTTATTCATAAAATTATGCAATCATTTCATCAATGTTTTGTTATGACGTTGTCACGTTAAACTATCGTCCGTAAACCGACTTTACAGACAACCAATTTTTTTTAAATTAAAATTGTAGCTGAACAATATTTTCGTTGTAAGTAATTGAGAAAACATATTTAAGTAAGAAAACTAAGCGTTGAGATTATGTTCAACCCAATGAAGTTCACAAACCACAGCAAATTCTGTCACTGTCAAAAAAAAATGATTTTATAGACGTCGAAAAAATATGTGTGTAAATTAAAGGTGTTTGTTTTAATGAAAAAATTTTACTACAGCAAGACTTTTTTCTGTGGTTGTCATATTTTTTTTCAATTGAACATTATCCAAACTCTTTGTTTTTTAGCTTAAATACTTTATTATTTGCTCCAACTTCAAAGGTTTATACCAGTCTTGATAAGAACTTTAGACTATGAGTCGTGCAGATGTTTGCAACTTATTTTGACGTGATGAACCTGTAGCCGATATTTGTTGGTTGAATTCAGACTCATTCAGTGCATATGTCCCTCCTTCCCCTCTCCCTGCCACAGGGCTATCTCGAGCACATGCAGTCAGCGGACAAGCTGAAGTGCGTATGCAAATGAAGTCCTCCGGAGAAGATGCGTGATCGTGACGCGCCGTGCCATTGACGGGGATAAATACCACGGCGATCTATCAGCCTGGGTAGGGTAGAGAGGGGTGAAGGGTTTAGACACATCTCCCCTCTCCTTACCCTCCCCTTCCCCTGCAGGTAGCCGTGCTGCTCTCGTTCAGAGCACGCGCGTACTGCCTCCACGCTAGTAGTGCGACACTGCGTGTTCTGGTACAGGCGCAGCGCCATCTTGGATTCCTCTCATTGTTTGAAAAATCCACAATAACACCAATTTTCTCAATGTGATATGTGCTGTGGGTTTTCCTTTTGTTTTTTCTTTTTCTAATTTACTACTTAACGCACACACTTTTTTGTAAAAATAAGCAGTTTAGAAACGCTTAAATGTAACTGTTCCGTAATTAAATCCATTTTAAAATTATAATACATTTTATTAAAACGTTTTTAAAAACTAAATTAAGTGTTTTCTTTTTTATATGTTGCAAATGAAAACTGTTTTAAGTTTTAAAAATTCTGTACTGAATAATATTAATTCTGTACTTAATAATATTTATTAACTATTTTTGATGAATTAACAATCATGATATTTGAGCGCAACAGAGAACATTATATGACGGAGAAATAAAGATAAAGTTGTAATGCATGACCCTTGATTGCACTGAAGAATCTCCACCGTGAATTTAAAGCCAAAAATTATTCCGATTACGAGTTTTCTAGCCATTTACGCGCTTCTAAAAATACGGTACTCGTCCGCCCTCAGCGCACTCTTAGATGCTTTCCATATTTGGATTTATTGAGCAGATTTTAATGTGGAACAGGCCCCGCCATGATGCAACTGCGAATAATTTGACACATCTTGCAATAAAGATTCCATGTTAATATTTTTTTTTTTTGATCTAGCACAGGACCTAGCTTTGACTACTTGAAGTCAACACTTGTGAACTGATGTGTTTATCATGATAGTTGTAGCCGTCCGCGAGAAATAATAAGTTATTTCCTCGCAGCTTTACAGACTAGAGCCTGTTAGTAAATACGTGGTTGCAACAAGGTATGGAAGATCTGGGAGATATGATTTATGCATTTACATGACAAAAGAAATTGGGATGAATAGTTCAAAATTAGAATTATATCAAAAAGATGAAAAAATCCAAGATGGAGGGGTACAATCCTGTTTAAATCGCGTGGTTTCTTATGAGGCTCTGCACTCCGCGTATGTCCGCAGATAGGCCTTGAGACCTTTCACTCTTAAACCATTAGTCAAATTCTGGTGTGTGTGCGTACCGGAACTACGGTGCGCGCGACAAAACCTGACTGGACTCGGAGAAACTCTTCGCTGCTCGCCGGGTTATATTTCAAGCGGCGCGTGGACTTTCATCACGGGGTAACTTTATACCCGGTCTCGCCGGCCGTGGATAAGGCACGGGGTTGGGTGGTTTTTGTTTTCGTTTTTTTATTTCGTGCGGTTCGTGTTCAAACGGCAGCGGAGCCCGCGTAACAAGGGTTCGCCTCACGGACGCAGCGGGGGGCAGGAACCGCACCTGGCCCGCTCTTAGCGCGATACACCGCAGGCGCTCAAAGCCCGCGCCTCGGTCACGCTGGGCGAGTTCCGTATTGACGCACGATCCAGGAGGCAATGTTAACAAAGCCCGAGCTTCTATAACCAACGAGTCGAACTTTTGCAGGTTTGTCACAAGTGCTTCTTGCAAGCTTGACATGACAGGTGAAATTTCGCAAGTTTACAAGTAATTACTTATAGGCTACCTAAAAACTACGTGCTACTGACAATTGTAACTAATAAAATTGAAGCCAACGTTTGTTGTTCACTACTCATTTTATACCTACCTCAAAGGGTAGGTAGATAGGTTCAAATTACACGTTTACTAATAATTCTCCAAGAAAGTTTTTGTGGTCACGTTTTTCCTCTAATGAATCAAAATAAATAATAGGGATGAACTGAAATCACTAACAAAATTTATGCTCCCACTACAAATAATAACTGTTTAATTAATTTTTTTTAAATGCGACTATGTTGACAAATATTGTTAATTACAAGTGTGATTATGTCACCAAATCTTTTAAGTTACACGTGTACCAACTACTACACGTTTCGCACACATCCAAATCTGTAGCTTGTTGGTGACAATTTTAGACATCTATGTTAAATGCCTGTTCGTAACATCTTATGATTACTAGTGTTTATTTCTTACAATTATTAATTACATGACTAGTACCTTAGTGAAATGGGCCACTGGGGTAAATTTCACCAAAGGATAAGTTTTCTAACCAACAAGTAAAATTTTAAAAGTTTGTGATTGTACCCGGTTACAAGTGTTTCACAAAATCACTGTTGTAAACTTGCAATGGCAAGTGAATTTTCAAAAATGTTCAAGTTTTACTTGTAGGCTATTGAAACACCCATGTTAGATAATTATTGTAGCTTTTAATTTTGTAAATGAAACTTCGAAACAATAATATTTTTTTACCTACCTCTAAAAGTACTTAGTTTTCATTCAAAAGCTTTCAATGATTTTCTTAGAAAGATGTTTATATTCTAGTTCTTCCTTTACTGGGTTAAAAAAATTAAGATTTATAAACAAATGCACGCAGCGATAAACAATTATACCTGTTACTACTACATTAATTAAATGGATATATTTTGCCAATGCTTGTTTTTAAAAGTGTGCGAAGTAGTATATAAGTGAGCATTCGAGCGCAGGGTCCAGGGGGGAGTGTGAAGTGGTGTCAACGACCGACCGACATCTGACGTCACAGCGGCCATCGTGGATGACCTTGACCTCAACCTTTGACCTCAGTTGCCATCTTCAATTACCCATATTGCTATCGAGCATCCCACTCTCCAAATGTTGCCCTTTTCGTTATGGTCGCCATCTTGGATGTGTATGACATAATCGTGCATTTTTAGTTACGGTCACCATCTATGGATTCTATAACATTGCAATTTTCGTTATGACCGCCATTTTAATCTTGTCACAGCCGCCATCAACCACTTTGTTCGATTCTGACATCATGCCAGCCATATTGTAGTCGTCTGCTGGAGCCCAACATTTTGGATGATGTAACGGACGCTATCTGGTTTTTCCTGTTCTGCTGGAGGCCGCCATCTTGGATACCGACATCTTTGTTTCTGTTGTTTGTTCCTAGAGAGCAAGCATCACTCTGTCTCATACACATAAGGTTGATGTTCCATTACCTTAGATCTGTCCAAAATACGGAGGATCTACTTAAGATGGGCTTTAATGAATTCTGATTTTTCACGGTGATGACGACACTTTCATTAGATTCAGTCTTCTTTAAACCGTCAGCATCATCAGCATCCTTCAATTTAAGTTCTTTGTCGAAATCAGGAGAGTTATGAACAAAATCACTTTCAAAACAAAACATAATGATTTACATCATGCAGCACACCCTTCCTTAGAGTAGTGGCTTTATCGGTGTCCTCTATCTCGTAAGTGAGCTTGGCTTTACAAGTAATGCTGTGTCTTTTTAAGCTATTATTTCGTGCAAACAACCTGCTACACCTATCACAGCTTAACATTTTGTGTAGTGTGTTTTTAACGTCTAGAATTCTTTCTCAGGAAAAATTCCTTGCTACAGTATCTACAGTGGTGTTCTTTTGATACAGCTGCAGGCTGAGAGTTTTAAATTGGAAAATTACTTGAATATAATTTTTAATGTTTCGTCAGTGAGAGTTAATTTATCTCATACAAGAAACTTGTCGCAAGTATTTCTAATTTTTGCCAACAGATGTTGCCAAGTGTTGTGTTTAGGTAAAAAATTTTATATGGGATGCGGGATTCTCACTCACGGTCGATAGAGAAGGAGGGCTCCGCTAGACATCAAGGAGGAGTTTTTCATATATGATAGCATTTATCAGCTGTCTCAACGCATAGGAATCGACTCAGTGATGAATCTTTTATTCTATGCGTTGTACAGGCAGTCGCTATGTCATGTGGGATGCATGATGCTTTCCCACGATCCCAAGAGAATGGAGGCTTCGCTAGACATTAAGGAGAAGATAAATCGCCTTGCTTGTCAGTGTTTCTAGACTGTTTTAAGACATAGTAATTGACTGCGTAATTCATCTCTCTCGTTTTTTTAAGTCCATCTTATAAAATTAAAAAATACATTTTAATTGATGCTTTTGTAACAGGAATTCGCCAATTAAATGAAACTTTGAATTAAAATTGCTTGTCTCATTACGAAAAAAAATATACATGCAGAGATTGTTTTCTCAGGAATAACCAGAAACACTCAGAGGATATCAGCAGCAGGTTTGCCAGGAATAACCAGGAGCACATGGAGAAAACCATCAAAATATTGACAGGAATAATCAGAAGCACACGGAGCAAAGCATAAAAACTTTGACAGGAATAATCAGGAGCACACGGAGAAAACCAACATACGTCTTGATTAATCAAGATCAGTGAACCACAAAAATTATATTTTAAAAAAATATAGAAATTACAAAAACAGATTTTGCCAGCTTGTGAACTTCTCCTTTGTTCAGCAAGGGTAAAGTTCAAGCGCAAGACAGGCTATTTCGTACCGTAAGACACTCTTCCCCGTTTTTTTACGACTGTTAAGGCCCCTCACAAAAATATTAGGGTCCCGGAAAATTTATTGTCCCTGGGCCCCGCAAAGTTTTGGGCCGCCTCTGGTAGTGACACAAACAACAGTTGAAAGTGCTGAGCGCAGTAGTATGACACGTGACTCGCAATCGTGTGAGGAAGGCGGGTCCTTATCTCTTTTCTGTTTCCCATTGTTTCCTGAAATCACCCCAGGAAAACCCTGGTATGTTTCCCCTTACAACAGATCTCAACCGATACCTTTCGCGATATCCTTTTTTTCCTGGGTGGTTGTGACAAAAAATTAGATAAGAAATAAGAAGATAAAATTATAAGATGTTAAAACGGGCGTCTCATAGGTTTTCGCGAGCGAGTCGTTTCAGTCCTGCATTTAGTACATTGGATGATTCATACGATACAGCAAACGTACCTAATAACGATACATTTTAATATACGAACGAAACAAGTTTTATATATCACAGAGTTTTATTAATAACAATTATTAGGCTCCTAGCATTTTATTTTGGTATGAGGTGAAAATTTTAAGTTAGAAAAAATGTAGCTAAACCTCTAAAACTATTGTTTAATTGTTCAACAATTTTTCTTTCAATAGATAATTTTGTTTTTACACTTTTGTTGGTTATTATTGTAACCGTCCTCCCCCATGAAAAAGGTTTTTCCTATTAATTATTTTTCGTAAAAACTAATAGAAACAACAGATTCCTTTCCCCCGGGCAATGATCACGCGATTTGTTGAATAGAGCAAGTCTTAGCAGATTCTCAAGCTCTTGTTTTCATTCAAGAGTCAGAGCAACCGTGAAAGGGTCTGCAACGCTGTCAAATTTTCATATCCGAATATAGTTGAAAACAATAATACAGAATTTATATTGGACGAAAACATTTGCTATTTATTTCTACATGAAACAAAGTTTGACAGATCAGCTCAAAAATTAACAAAACGTTTGATGGAGCATTTGAACTCATGATTTGGGCATTTATTAACTTTTAAAACATATCTAAATTTAAATAAATTAATAATAGTCACATAGTAAAATTAATTCTAAGCTATATTTTACATTCAAATAACTTTATATAAGTTACGACATTCATATAAACGATTTCTAATTATTTTACCTATAGAACCTAATGATCATTCAGCGTATTCTTCACAGTTTTTAAATATTCGACGAGATAAAAACACTAAGCATCTATGTTTACACTGGGCACTATTTTGATGGGCTGATTCCGTCAACACACGTTTGAACCCGTCCTATTCACAAAATAGTTCATGTAAACACAAGTGTCTTAACTGGTCAAACCAACATTGCCGCGCTAGTGACGTTCACAGTGTTTTCATGCACCCCTCTGCCCCAAATATTACTCTACAAACTTGATTGGAGGGTGTTGAAAACGAACGTTTGACAGTGTGACGGAGCTTCGTGTCACACCACATCTAATTTTCTTTCATATTTGCTTCCTTTTTTGTCAAATGCATGCCTTGCGCGTGTGTTGCGTGTTCGTTGCATGTGCTGTGTGTGTAATCTGTGTCAATTGTGATTACAGCGTGTTCATACTGCGGGTCCAGTGTGTGTGTGTGTGTGTGTGCTGTGTGTCAATTTATTGCGTTTCCAGTATGTGTGTGTTCATTGTGTGCACTGTGTTCATTTCATGTTCCAGTGTATGTGTGTACTGTGTGTCCACTGCGCGTCCTGTGTGTACTGTGTGTTCACTGCGTATCCTGTGTGTGTACTGTGTGTGTCCTCCGCAGTCGCTTGGGCTGGACACGCGCTTCCATCCTCAACGCGCCCGGTTATTAACAGTGTTGTCCCGCCTTTAATTACACGACCATTAATTAAAAGCGGCCTCGGAAGCGACGCGCTGTGGAGTGAGCGCTGCGAGCAAGTCCAGGGACGAACATTAAGGTGCAACTTCGCCAAACCCTCGGCCTTAAATTACTCCCGAGAAGGTAAGAATGTCATTTTCTCTGCCGGACCCGGGAGAATCGTACCTGCGCGCTAAGTAAAAAAAAAAAATGAATGGATTAAAAAGTCTCCGTGGAAAAAAAAACCGAGATCCCTTATCGTTAACAAGTGTTCCGAGGTGAAATATCCCCAGGTGGGCGTTATTAATTCAAACTTAACAAGTATTGCACCACAGTTCCGTCCCGAGATTAGTTTCGCATGTCCGAAGAAAATAATTACTACTCAGCTATGGGATGTTAAAAACCCGTTTACCTACAAACACGCTTAATAGTTTCCATATTTTGGCGGCCGCGTCAACGCTACATTAGTGATAAATTAGAAAAAAATAATAATTTCGAGAAGCGGAAATAATGAATGCTAAACGTCAATAAACAAAAGTTAATCCTGGTGTTTTCTGAAGTTTACATCTACTTGTACTTTTTCTCAATTTTTTTTTTTTTTTTAATATTTACTTCGACATAATTTATTTACGGCTAAGTACAAGATATAAGTTATGAATTTGTCTGGTACGAAATTGAGAATACATGCCTTCTGCTGCAGAGTAGGTGGATTTTAATTATAACTTTCACAAAACCAGACACAGTTATGGGCTTTTAATAAGACTGTTTGAGCACGAAGGGGATTGTGTTGCGGCCATCACAAGAGTGTGTGATAGTTTTGGTTGCAAAACTGTCTTGTACGCATAAATTATATATGATAACACTAGTTTTGTGGTAGAAACTGTTACATCCTACTGCAAAACATTTAGGGAACTAAACAGGTTAAAATGGCTGCGAGAATATAACAGCCTTGGTGTTTCAAGTTCACTACTGAAGAGACTTTATGTATTTTTCTTCGGGTTTTTTGTATAAATCAGACAAGTAATAAATATTTATTAGTATTTTTATTCAATTAATGAATTTGCCTAAAGTAAGAACATAATATATTTAACAAATCAGTAAGATTTGGCCAAAGACCGAGAGAATTAGCTAATATCTCAATCAACTTGGTATCAGAAAAGTACAGGCATGATAAATTTATAGTAACTACTACTCTGCTCACACGATGAGAGTATTGTGGGATTAGCTCCTTAGATAGAGAAAATTATTCTATAACTACAAAAATAGCGTTTTAAATTATAACATTCTGATAAGTGTTCCATTTAAGCATTGGCAGCGTATAGATCAGGGGTGACCAACCACGTTACTACAGAAAAACAAAAACATGTCGAAATTTAAATTCAAGTTTTATTCAGTATAAACTGAAATTGGTTAAAATATAATTAAAATATTAATAAGTAAGGACTTGAGTAAAATTATCGGATATGTAAATAATCCTTAACACAAGAGAGAAAGATATAAAGAAATTTTTAAAAAATGGTAAAAATTCATAAACGGCCAGCATATATTGTAGCCAAATTAAACAGATGAAAACCAATGGACTTTACCTTCATCAAAACGTCAGAATGGAAAAAAAAAATGTTCGGCAAAGTAAGCGATCACAAAACCATAAATTAAAAAAACATATGTTAAATTTTTCCTGAATTAAAATCTAAGTCTGTCGGATTAAAATCATTCTCTAAGCAGCAAAGAATCGATGAGGTTAGTTTATTCTTGAGTTACTCACGAATCGATTCGTGGCCAGAGCGTGTATCTAACATATATCGCAATCTAATGGTAGAAGCTTTCTAACTGTGGCATGGGTAACATTATTTGTGCTTTGTGTCATCTTATTGGTTGAAATCAAATTTATAAAGAAGTCAAGTTAAATTACAGAAGTAAACTTGATAAAGTACATAAATATTATTCAGCATTACAAAATATTGTTTAAAAAAATAAAGCACTCAATAAACTCATTCGCAATAGCTTGTTAACACTGTTTAATAATGACTTTATGTTTATTTTTAACTTAAAGGTCGTGTACTTTTGATTAATTTTTAATTTGCATTATAAGTATTCTTTACAGACAAATTTGCCAGTTGCTGCGATAATTTGTTGAGTGCCCCGCATACCCGCACACATAGGGTGTGTATAACTTCGGAAGAAACAACGTGAATTGACAATTCTCGATATATACATGTGGTCTCCGTTTACCAAAAGCATTTATGAATACTCTGAGAGTGGACGTGTAGTTCTGTTTCCGTAGTTTGTTTTTAAACTGCATTTCTAGGAGAGTGAAAATGGCGTGTCTCCATTGTAATTTTTAGACATGAAATGCCCAGTACAGTTTCTTGAAACCACTCAGGGGTCTTGCATTATACCTTTATCTTAATTTCTCCGTCATGTTAATGTTATGGTTACTGCTCAAATTTCATTATTGTACCACGCACGACAAGAAGACCGCGCGCCAGTTCATAGCCTTGCGCTTAGAGGCGATACTAAGCTAAAAGCACCAGCGAGCGTCGCATTTATCATCCCGCCACTGACTAGGTTGGCCCCTTCAGTACACTGTTCCGCCGGAAACGAATGTAATTTTTATTAATTCATATATGTATTTTTGAAGCAGACTGAAAAAAAAAATAATTTCACAATCCCAGTCAAATTCTGGAATGGGGCCTTAAATAATGCCATGGTTAATTCCTTTCCCAATATCCTTGTTCTGCGCCATTGTGTGTTACCGTATGTGAGCTTCGCTATCGAATTAACGTTAAGGGTATTATAACCTTCCGTCTTGTATTTGTCTTCTGTTTTTTGTTTGTTTCTTACTTTCTATTTTAAATTATTTATCCATATTGTAGGTGTGACAAAGCACGAATAAAATATTTCTAATATTATTTACGTTGTCATATTTTCTATTAATCAACAGAATCCTGCATATAACCACCCGGATGTAAAAACTAGTTATTATTATTGTTGTTATTAAGGCCGCAGTTGACGTAATGCATGATTACTGGGGATAAGATTTTAAGTTTAGATTCGAGAAACAGCAGTAATAACGAAATATTTGTCAATACATCATTTAACACCAGGATGGAAGTGAAAACACATTGAACGTAGAAGTTTCAAACAACAATTTTAACTCGAATTGATAAAAACGTTTTTGTTTAAGTGTAAGATAGTAATTCGGCATAGAACAGATCTAAATGCGCTAGTGGGGAATTATAAATCACTTTTGTGCTGGAGGCTGAACATATACCGTATGTGTCCATAAAAGAATGTTATAAATATAAATTTTAAGCTTTGTCAGTGTTTTGGTTCAAGGTCACAATTAAAGAAACACTCAAACAGTTTTAGATAAGCGCATGCACGAGTACAGCTTTGTTGTGTTCTCGTTTGCAGCGTCACCTACACAAAATGGCGACTCCTGAGCGAAAAAGTTATGTTATGTTGTGTTCTGCAATTTGCTAAGAGTGAATCTGTAAATTCAGTTCAACGTGCGTTTAGTTTCAAGTTTAATTGTGATCACCCATGTGAAAAAAACATCCCCCAATGGTCACTATAACAGAAGTCTTTTTCGCTGGCCTCCATGTTCACCTGAGATAACGAGTAGTATAGGAAAGTATGTCCTGTCACTGGCGCTGGCACGAGGAGCGAGTGGACGGCGGCCATCTTGGATTTCTGACGTCACGGCAGCCATCTTGGATGACCTTGACCTTGAAATTTGACTTCAGAAATGTTTTGGAAGAACTTGAGAAATGTTTTGGAAGAACTTGAGAATTGTTTTGGTATAACTTGAGAAATGTTTTGGAAGAACTTGAAAAAATGTTTTGGAAGAACTTGAGAAATGTTTTGGTAGAATTTGATACGTGTTTTGGAAGAACTTGAGAAATTTTTTGGAAGAACTTGAGAAATGTTTTGGTATAACTTGAGAAATGTTTTGGAAGAACTTGAGAAATGTTTTGGTATAACTTAAGAAATGTTTTGGAAGAACTTGATAAATGTTTTGGAAGAACTTGATAAATGTTTTGGAAGAACTTGAGAAATTTTTTGGAAGAACTTGAGAAATGTTTTGGAAGAACTTGAAAAATGTTTTGGAAGAACTTGAAAAAATGTTTTGGAAGTACTTGAGAAATGTTTTGTAGAACTTGAGAAATGTTTTGGAAGAACTTGAGAAATGTTTTGGAAGAACTTGAGAAATGTTTTGGAAGAACTTGAGAAATGTTTTGGAAGAACTTGATATGTGACTTGGAAGAAATTAAGAAATGTTTTGGAAGAACTTGAGAAATGTTTTGGAAGAACTTAAGAAATGTTTTGGAAGAACTTGAGAAATGTTTTGGTATAACTTGAGAAATTTTTTGTAAGAACTTGAGAAATGTTTTGGTAGTACTACTTGAGAAATGTTTTGGAAGAACTTGAGATGCGTCTTGGAAGAACTTGAGAAATGTTTTGGTAGAATTTGAGAAATGTTTTGGAAGAAATTAAGAAATGTTTTGGAAGAACTTGATAAATGTTTTGGAAGAATTTGAGATATGTTTTGGAAGAACTTGAGAAATGTTTTGGAAGAACTTGAAAAAATGTTTTGGAAGAACTTGAGGAATGTTTTGGTGGAACTTGAGAGATGTGGCCACGCACGAGAGCGGATTGTTCGGGCGTCGGTGTCGACGGGCAGCGAGCTTGCCACCAGGGGCGGGCGGTAACTCGCAATCAGGACCCCCGTCGAAGTCTCGCCCCTGACCACACACCGAGCGCCTCGAGGGGGCTGCTACGGCGGTCGGGGGCCCCGGACCGGCCGCACTAACGATGACATACGACCGATTCTTCTCTCGCGACCGACCTCGCGTACTGCCTCCACAACTGTCGGAATCACCCGGTGTTAACTCAGCACCTTCTTTTTTTCATGTGCGACAATCGTGGCTCTCGGCATGCTGCATTTGGTAGGAGGAAGTTCATGAATGGAACGGAAGTCGCGTGGAACGGAAGTGTTTAACCACGATGCTGCCATCTGTGGCGAATGGCGCAAACCAAAGTTCACAAAGCAGAAGATAAACCTTATAGTATTAACTGTTTAATGAATTTTAGTAAGATTCCTAGTCTAAAATCAAATCCAAATCCGGGGTTTAAGTAATTTTTTTTAAAACCTTTTTTTTTGCTTTTGTCGTAGCGTTAATTATGTATTTGGAATATATAAATGGAATGATTCGTTAGTCGACGTAGCTAATTCGGCAGTGAACTCTAGTGGTGGTTGCGGATACTACGTGTGATTCGCGACAAAAAATTTGGTTCAAAAATATATTTAGGTATATAACCACGCTCGGCTTTATTTTAAAGAATCCAGCGTTTTATTTCGTGTCCGAGTTTCGTATTATAAGTGTGTTTGCAACATGAGAACACGTGAATTTGCTACCGAGGTTAGTTTATACTCATCTCTGGCGAGTACTGAAAGTCTCGCTCAGTAAAGGCACGCAGTAGTAAAGGCACGACCACTTAAGAGTGAGTTTTTCGCTACCACATATAATGTAGAAATTATAAGCGATAAACCAAAATACGAGTAAAATTTTAGCTTTTTTTTTTTTTGCGATATATCTCAAAATGCACTAGGAAATTTTGTTGGATACATCCAGTATCGTATTCAACACACACAAAAAAAGGTAATGATAGTAAAAACGACTACGGGAATTTTGCAACGTGAAATTACCATTTGACTGTATTATCTGACAAACCACGTAAAACCGAGTTGTGGACATAAATATCCATAAACATCACTCCTAATGTCAAAACAAAAAACAATGCTTATTTCGTGGCTTCGTGAGTTACGAGAGAAATGCTTTCGTAAACTTAAGTCTTTTCCGCGCGTAACACCTGTGTCTGAGACTTTTTTTTATGATCGCCCATCACTCGTAAATATTAAACTTATTATTAAACTATTATACTTGTTTGGCTATGCATCTTCGCAGTTCATTGGAAATTGTTATTCGCCTGGATTATTATATTAATACAGCACAAATGTAGTTTTCAAAAAAATAATGTCTAAAAGAAAATGTTTTAGCGACTAATGATCTGCGTATTTAAATCGGGAGAAGACAAACACAATTCTATAAAGAGTTCCACTACGAATTTTAATCTATGCCATTTAGGGATATCCTGATGGTACAATTGATGTGATTTTTTTAAATTTCGCATGCGATTGCCTTTGTATGTAAGCTTTCGTGTCGTCTTTTGAAAGTCGTTTTCGCTAGATTATCAGGACAAACTTACAGTTATTTTCTTGATACTAAATAATTTTTATATTGTTACGATTTATGTGAGGAGTACTGGGTTCGTAAGGGATAGCCCAATCAATTGGTTAAGTTTTAATTATTACTAATGTCTACAATATAAATTTAATTACTGTACTCAGGATTTCTGTTCACATCAATATTAGTATTACACTGTTCATTGAAACATTAACACTTTCCACTGGAGCTTGGCTCGACGGTGGCTCGCTCTCCTGTCCGCTTCCTTCGCACACTCACCCACGCCGCGCCGCAGTACAGTCTTCAACTATCGCTCGTACACCCGACTGGCTCGCCAGGCCTTCACTCGCAGGTATCGCCTCCCGATAGGCCTGATTCGCTCCGCAAGAGCCACTCAACTCATCCCTCTCGTTGATCGCACGTGTATCGCCAGTATCACTCCCCGAGGGGGAGACACTCTCTCCTACTCTCAGAACTCTCCGAACCCTCGGAACTCCCGCGGTTGCCGGCGTCGTCGCTTATATACCCGTGGCGTCCTTCTCGAAGGGACGAGAGCGGCTGTGACGTGTCGCGTATTCCCGGGCTGACACAAAAGCCCGAAACTCCCAGAACAGCGACGCTTATTCACGCCACTCCTCGCAGCGGCCACTGTAAGCCCGGAATTCCCAGGCCGCTAAAAGTGATGATATCCCGAGGCAGAAAGATGCTCGGGGAGTGGAAGGGGGTGGGTAGCGAGGATCCTTGTAATCTGACCGGGCACGTATTAAATGCTGTACGTCAATGGACGCCGCATGACGTCAGTGGCCGTGCGTGGCCGCCAGCCAGCTCCGAACCTGGCGAGCATCGCGGTCCTGTCTGCGTTCGTAACAATATATTCAGCAAATTTTCTCTTTAGTTCGTTGAATAGAACATGAATATCAGAGGTCATTTGTCAACTGAATTGTTATATTTTTTTGTTTCGTTGTTAACAGTAATAATTATCTTTAAATCATATTTATTTTTTTAATACCCCCTTAGGTGTGACCTCTGTGATTATATATAATTAGTTTTAAGTTAGCCAAAGAGCTTTCTTGTAAAAGAGTTTTATCGAAATCTGTCCAGTATTTCGATTGATGCTGGAAATAAGGGAGCGTTCAAGTATTACGTAACGCAATTTCCCCCCCCCCCCCATGTAACGCGCCGTAACGTTTTTCTGTACCCCCCTCCCCCTAGTAAAAGTTACGTAACCCCAAGTGACCATTTTTACCTAAAAGTCACAATTATGTGGCGTAACGTACCGGAATAAGTCACTAAAATACCTTTGTTATTGTTTTAATCGCGTTAATGTTATTTATTAACATTTGAAATGTCTTGTTTTTAAAAGCAAGAGCTTTCTAATGTTTTTTTTGTCCTAATAAATTTTTACTACTCAATCATACATTTAGCAATCATACATTTAATTACGTCGTTTTCCTGACTTGGCTCTGTCCTTACTCACTTTTTGCTTTATCTGCCATTGTTCTTCTCATGCATTCTCCTACTTTAGCGTTTTACTAATAAAGCTATTAAAATCAAAAAACAAATTTTATTTCTAATAATTATTTTTACCTTTGGCAATGCAATTACAAACATAAAACTAACTGAAATAAAATATATTTGTCAAAATATAATACTATTTAAGAATACGATCGAACGAAAACGAAACACATTTAAAATAAAATTAGCCATAATTAAAATAAGTAGATTGTAAAAACAACAATTAAATTGGAGTTTTACTGCTCCTCTGTCCATGGGTTTGCCAGCCACTCAGATTCTTTCATTACTGGCATCCGGAGAGCAGACGAAGAGGGTTCCGGAATTGTTAACCCGCTTGCATCAACTTCGTCTTCGTCGAGCCAATCGGCATCCTCAGACGATGTTTCACAGCGACGCACAATGCAGAGAAGCTCATTTGCCCTTCTTGCAGCAAGTCGCTGTGGCCGTACTCGACTTTCACGAAGGTATTGGGCAGTCTTGCCATGCATGTAACGATTGTGCATTTTCACACTCTTGTGAGATATAAAATAAATCCCACAGGTTGAACATACTCGGTTCTTTAGGTCGGATTGTACTGATGGGCAAAATAAATCGTAAGGCATCTCTTTAACCCTTCTAGAGGAGGCGACAGATCAACAGACAACCTCACAAGAAGTGGCGAAAACTTGCATGATCCTTTGTCTATCTGACTAGGTACCACGTGCTTGTTTGCGGTTTGAAGGATTGGGCAGGGTGGTGGCAGGAAAGTTTCTGGAAAGACAGATTTTAATGCACTCCTCAAGCGGGAACAGCAGGATTCATCCGCAAATTTAATAACTTGCAAGAAATATTGCGATTCACGGACGTGAGCGCTATACCACGCCATATTAGGTTCTGCTGGATCCTGCAAGCTATCTTCAGGGTTTCTATATTCCGCCGAAACATCGTAGTTGTCAATTTTCATACAGTCGGTCGAGTGTTTGGAGCACATAAACTAAAAGGGTTGCCATCTTGGGAGAACAAAATACGAACAATTCAATCGGGAATCCCCGTAAAAAATAAACGAAAAAGGTTGTCAATTTGGGAGATTTTAATTCACTAGTTTTTTTATTAACCTTTCAGACCAATCGTCTTTCGTACCACAACATTACTGTTGTGATGAGAGAAAATGTCACACATAGAAAACAGTGTAAATTGAATATCAATACCTATATAATTTCTAATATGGCGATTGGAGTCTACGTTGACAACCGAAGTATAACGAAGCCACCCAAATAGCGGTATTTTTTGTTTTAACTACTTTACTGGAGTGACGAGAAAAACTATCACAGCTGTTGATATATATATATATATATATATATATATATATATATATATATATATATATATATATATATATAGGCTTTACGTTTGGAGTTAAAAAAACATTATTCACTAATCCTGTAAAGCACGCAGAAGCAATTTTGTGAAGGTAAAAAAAATTTAAGTTATCATTACATTTGAAATTTTCAGAAAAAAATGTTTTAAAAAATGCGGGAAAGAATCTGTCTCTACGCGACCGTTCTGAAGGGTTTAAAAAAATAAAAAATAAAAAAAAACAATGTGACGTAACGCGTAGGTCAAACCCCCCTCCCTCCCCTGTAACGCATCGTAACGTTTTACAAGACCCCCCTCCCCCCCAAATTCGTTACGTAATACTTGAACGCTCCCTAAACAGACAAACATACAAGAAGACAAAAATGGTAAAATTTATGTTTTTGAGTTCTTAATAGTATAAACATCAATTTTCAATAGTTTTTTCAACTTTTCATTCAATATACAGATACTTTTAACTTCAACAGCTTTATTATTAGTATATATACATAATTTTTGTTGATTATAAACCTATCGAATGTAATAAAAGCATGGTAGAGTAATTAATTTTTTTAATAGCTAGTGTGCTTCACGAAAAAAACACTTGGCAGTCCGTGTGTGTGTGTGGACTCAATGTTTCAAATCACTGAGCTACCTAAAAGTTACTTCACAATTTTCAATGTGCCATTTTGTCTATTTATAAAGGTGAATACAGGCGTAATTTCGTAACAAACTCGTTTCCTTTTTCTCTCAATATTATTTAGTAGGAAGCTATTCACCATCACCTAAAGCATTAAAGATTAGTTATTTCTGATTTATTATAAGAAAAAACAGGTATGATAATGGATAATATACGTTAATTATCTCCACAATTGCAGGTAGAGTTTGCATATACTGTAAAATGTTTGTGTTTAAAAAAAAATATTAATACTTAAAAAATTATTTTCTCTGTAATTTCGTAAATTCTATAAAACTATTCAATGCAATATGAATAACTTAACGAGCAATTATAATAAACATTAATAAACCAAATAAATATTGTCTGTCCCACATCATCGTGTAGTGAGTTGCGATATTTTTTATTTGTCATGTTAAAACACGATATCAAGTGTTGGCCATATTATAGTTTCCCAAAATCTTTGGCTCGTGAAACGTACAAATATTTACTGTGAACCCAACTCTGGGGCCTGATGTACGACACAAGGTTTCTTATGTTTAAAGAAACATGTTTTTAAAGGAGAAGAAACGCCCGTGCGATAGGAAATCTAACGGAAGCACACTTTATTGTAATGGCGGCTGACGGAACGGAGGGCGACGCAAGACTGGAAGCGGCCACCTCCGCCTCGGCACGAGCGATCGCCCCTGAGGTTCGTTAGTCGCGAGAGTAATTAATAGACTCGCACCCGGCGCGCTGCCTCGCGTCTGGACCGCCGGATGCTGCGGGTGCCGGCCAGATAAATCAGGTCGAAGCTAGATGGCGCCGCGTGTCTCGCAGCCGCGCCCAGAGGAGGAGGAAGCGGTCCGCAGTAGCGCCAGTAGTAGCAGCAGTAGCAGCAGTAGCAGCAGTACAAGCGGCAATAGAAGCAGCAGTAGTAGCAGTAGCAGCAGTACAAGCTTTGGTAGAAGCAGCAGTAGAGTATCAGCAGTAGAACCGGCAGTAGTAGTAGCAGTAGCAGCAGTACAAGCTTTGGTAGAAGCAGCAGTAGAGTATCAGCAGTAGAACCGACAGTAGTAGTAGTAGTAGTAGCAGCAGTACAAGCTTTGGTAGAAGCAGCAGTAATCAGCAGTAGAACCGGCAGTAGTAGTAGCAGTAGTAGCAGTACAAGCTTTGGTAGAAGCAGCAGTAGAGTATCAGCAGTAGAACCGGCAGTAGTAGCAGCAGTACAAGCGACGGTAGAAGCAGCAGTACAGTATCAGCAGTAGAATCGGCCGTAGTAGCAGCAGCAGCAGTAGTTTTTTTTTTTTTTTTTTGGGAAGAGGTTTAAAAATCTTCAAAAGACACCAACAGGTGGGATTGTCGGTAGTGTCAGATTTTTACTGACTAAAAACAGTCCTCTCTTTCTGCCCTTCTTTTAGGAAGGGGGCCAGACCGGAAACCGCTTTCTCATTACTTCAGCCTGGACCAGGTTACGCGACTAGGCGCTCTTCTTGGTCAGTTCTCAAGCTTCTTTGCTCTCAGTACTGCTTCCGCGTAGCTCATTATTGTCTCCCAGTTCCGCGGAGATCTGCTCATAAGGGGGATTATGTTTCCTGGGCGCAATTTGGCTCCGATTGTTTCTTCGGCCGCTGTTCTTTCTGTCTCCCATCTGCCGCAGTGGAAGAAGGTGTGGCAGGCATCATCGGTGTTTGCTGGGCAGTGTTTACACGAAGGGCTGTCTGCTAGCCCCATGCGGTGCAAGTACGCCTCGAACAGTAGTAGTAGTAGTGGTAGTAGTAGTAGTAGTATTAGAAACGGCAGTGTACGCAACAGTAGCACTGTCTGTCACTGACTGTCTCACGAATTATGTTAGCGGGTTATTAATAAACCAGTATGATGACAGCAAACTCTAGCGCAGAAATAACCAACATTGCGAATCCAAGATGGCTGCCACGACGTCCAAATGTGGAAGTAATATATGCCTTGGTAGTATTGGTAGGGGGTCAGTATGCTGCTAGTTCTCATGGTGGAAGAACCTGTCGCCATTTTTGATTGATTGATTTAACCTAAGATTCAAGTTCCATTATATAAGAGCATTTTTATTAAAAATAGCAACTATTTTTTATATATTTAATTTTTTTCTCGATAATAATTACTTATTTCCATTTCATGGACGTGATATCATAATTCGAAATGGCGGAATCCAAGATGGTGGAAAGTTCTAGATCCAAGATGGCAGAAGGTTCTAGAAAAATAACAAAATTGCTGCTGTGGCATCATAATACAAGATATCAGAATCCCAAATGGTGGCCGAGGTCAAGGTCATCTTAGATGGATGCCGTTGCGTCACAATCCTTGATGGTGGTCAGTCATTTACATCATCCAAAATTCACACCCTAGTACCTTGTGCCCGACTTGCGTACATTATGTTTTTTTTTAAATTTCAAAACATAAACAAAAATTTGTATCATATTTTCTCATCTTTGGCAGAGTCTGAGTTTCCATTATACAACGTGCTCGGTTTTAGTTAAATATTGAGATTTGAAAAAAAATGTTTTCATCACTCCTATTGTATTCAAACATACGAAACTCTATCTCGGCCCGCGGCTGAGTGAGGTGGGAGCATTAGAAGACCCAGTTTATTTTTAAATTTAATTTGATTTCTCAACAAAGGGTTCGTGAATATTTTACGAAATCCGTCCTTAATATTCACACGATACCAGGATGTTAACGGAAAGCCTACGAATTACTCATCCTTCTAGACATACCCGAATATTCACGTTGGCAAGCCTTCTTTCAACAGACGAGAGAGCCAAACACCCGATCGTGCATCTTCGGTTTTTTTTTTTTTTAATTGTAAATAAATATACAACTCATGATAACTAATGGTCAATTAGGTTAGGTTAGCTACATTATAAATACTTTAAAACATTGTGGACGGTTGATTTGGTTAGGATAGCTACATTAAAAATACTATTAAATCATGTAAACGGTTTCCTAGCGCTGGATAGCTACATATTAAAAAGTTATTTGCTAAGCAACCATAAAATGATTTTACAGTATTTTTAATGTAGCTATACTTACCTAATATAACCGACCATCCACAATGTTTTAAAGTATTTATAATTACTTCTTGCTAATTTTAAGAATGACATCTTATAAGTTGAACCCGCGCATTTGGAGAATAAAAAATGCCCGCGAATTTTTTTTTACCCTCAAATAAATACACCTGTTGTGGTACGAAAAAAAAAACGAGGTTGAACTTAGGGAACATCTGGTTTGGCTCTCTCGTCTGTGAAAAGAAGGCTTGCCAACGTGAGTATTCGGGTATGTCCAGAAGGATGAGTGAATCGTAGGCTTCCCGGATGTTAACGCGTGGCAGGTCAACATCCACTCATTTCCATTCACAGTGTTCTCTCTTCAGACTGTTGGGTATTAGGTTCCATTAAAATTACACCGCAATTCGTTATAAATCTGCCAGTGTAAGAAATACAAGTTTCCTGTTAATAAATGCGTCCGATAGTTATCAAGAGGATTGCTTCTTCGCCACCAAGTCCCAAAATTTATACGTAACGTCATAGCCAGAAGCTCCGATGATAAAAATCTCTACTGCAAACAGTAACACCGGGAGAGTGGAAGAAAAATCTGTGTACGAAATAAGAGTAACTCGTTGACAGCCAAGAGAGATAGCCTATGTATTATTTCTCCGTTTGAATAACTAATCTGGGGTGATGCTAACGAGGTCGGTGGATGTTGAAAGAAAAACACGGCCTACCGGTCGTACATTAACTCCAGATCCGTGAAGAAATGTCTCTTAGACATACGATCGGCAAATTTTCAGTATTTGCATCAGAGTTGTAGAAAAATTTAAGGTGTCTGGAGTCTGTTAATAATTTTATGTCAAGCACACGGCTGAAAGACACCCTTCTTAAAGTAAACAGTTTATGGATCGTAACAATTTATGGGATGCGAGAAAGTTGAAACTGATTATTTGTTACTAATAATTTTTTTCCCTTGTGTAGTCAGAGGGTTCAGGATTGAATTTATTTCTATAAATGACCATCAGGGATGTCACAGTTGATTCTGCGATCTCTCGATATCCTCGATTCGCGATCAATCAAAGAATCAAGGACATGGATGGCCAACTATCAAATCATCGTCAAACTATACTATTAATTCTAACTGCAACTAATTTGTCAACTTTGGTGTGGTTTGTAAGCGTGCAATTAGTGTACCCTAGTAATGTAATGTATCAATTTTGAAGTTTTCAAACTGTAAAACGTAAATAAAGATACAGTTCTTTACTCATTACCTAATATTTCTGCAAACATATGTACAGTACATAAAGTTTTATCCACACACATGGAATAATGAGCATATTCCATCATTCTATGAGAGTTATTCTTTCCTGGTAGTTTCTTTAAGTGTTGTATGTTTTCTTATGTATATTTCTTGAAAAAGTAATAATATACCAATTAAGGCAAAGTGATTTTTTGAATTAGGAATCAAGGATGGTATTCGTATACAAATGAAAAATCAATCATTTTGATTTGTGACTTTCTTTATAACTATTTTATGAATAGTCAGCAATCTCATGAAATAATTAATATTGTTCGGTCCCTCGCCTAAAAAAGATAACATCTAAATATTTAGGCGTATGAAAATTTTATAACTCTTTTTCATTTTTGTTTAAAATAAATTTTCTTCAAGGTAAAAAGTAAACATTCACAGATCTTTTTGAGACTGCAAAAGAGTGACTTTAGATAGTTTATTTCTAAACCACAATGCTTTCACACAGAGTAAACTATTTCATGCAGCGAATCATTTTCAACATTAATCATTCCATTAAATAATGTACAATGACTAGCAAGATAATATTTTCATTAATAAACTATAAAATTAAGTTTTGACAAAAATGTCAATTAAACATGTAATTTTTCAATTATTACTCTCTTCCCCAAATTAATGAAACGTTTCATGATCTGAAAAATTTAATTCGATATGTCATATTTCTCTTTGTCGAAATGACAAGTGTGACGATAGCTGGTTCATCTGGTGCAGAACCGCCTCTGAGCTCAAGTGTCTCAACAGACGCATAGTCGTTTTGTCGAGTATTGGGAAGTTATGAAACTCTGAGAAATTATCCTTAATATGTTACGGCATGTAAATAAAGATAAACTAGTTTTAATGCGCGTTACTATGGTACCAGGAAATGTATACCTAAAAAAATGTTACTAAACCTGTTTCAGTCATTTTCAAGCTTCCAAAGTACAGTTTAGTAATTTACTCGGGATACAGAACTACCGTTCCAACCTCACGATCTTGAAATCCCATGGTTTTCATTTTTTATCTCCTCACACCGTACCTATGTCCAGTTTGAAAGTTCTCTATACCGGTACCATTGTCTACGGGATTCTTGTGCCAACTGCCGTTCTGTTCACAGTGTTTGTAAACAACTTCATGCAGTTACCAGTGTCTGTAAACAAATTCAGTGTTTATAAACATCTTCATGTAGTTGTCAGTGTTTTGTAAGCAACTGCGTGTAGTATTCAGTGTTTTAAACAACTTCGTGTAGTTTTGTGTGTTTGTAAACAAAAATTTTGTGAAGCCTTGAATGTTAGGTTAGGAAAAGGAGTATTCTTGGTACTACTTTCGAAAACTGTAAAATTCCAGGAAACTTAATTGACTGTGGCCAGTGACGTAGCCAGGATTTGTGTATGAGGAGGGTTAAGAAGCATGGTTCCCCCCCCCCCCCCTTAAAAAACGGGGGTTCCGGGGGTCCACCCCCGAAAAAAATTTGGATTTTAAGGTGTAAAATAGTGCTATTTTAGCAGTTTTCGGTACTTAACTTTAAATATTGTAATGGTAAAAATATTATTAATTTTTTAATAAAAAATTTGTTTGAGTGATGAAGTAAGAAATTAATTAAATATATTTTTATCAATCCAAGTGCCTTGTTTACATACACTCAATACAAAAAAAGGAATAAAAAGGGTTGGGTTTCGGCAGAACTGATCTATTCCTGGAAACAATTAGCTTTAGCTTGAAGAGTTACATGACACCATGTCGTTGTCTCAATTCTATACACACACAGCGATCCTTACACTTTTGGAAGCCCAGTCAACACCTTCTTATAATTACCGCGCTGGTTAAATACAGTAGGTGTAAGATATTTGAAAGCTTGGGACCCGTCACGGCGTCACAGCCTTAATGCTTCTGCTCGCGACAGGGGTAGGGGAAGGGAAGGAGAATCGGTAGGGCTCGCTTACTCTTCCCCTCCAGTGCAGTGGCCGGTGAAAGCAGTAAGACATCCAGGCTTTTAGCTAACCTGCTTTCAGATAAGATAAAATAATTGTGGCTAAAAGTGGGGGGGGGTGGTTAGAACCCCTAATTCCCCCCCCCCCCCTGGCTACGCCCCTGACTGTGGCTGCAATTAGTTTTGACAAACTCATTTCGAATACTGGAATCCTCGAGAAAATTTCGGAGTATGTTCGTATCAAATGTGGATAAAAATATTCCAAGTGTGGCTTGCGAGCCAATTCCATCGAGCATGACTCGCCAGACAGACTCGTGTGACCATAAGCCTCGTTGGTTGCCACTCCTCATTCTTGGTTCCTTAATAACCTTACTTCAGTAAATCTGCGTGTGTACGATAACATATCGCACAGCCTAGGCTGAAACTTTAATTTTATTATAAATTAATTTTGTTTACCGTAGGCTACTGACCTGAAAGACAACATTCCGATAATCAAGCCTGTATATTCTACGTAAGGACGCTCTTTGAATTACTCTTGGGAGTTTAACCCAGCGCTTATATACTGAGTTGATATTTTACTATGTAGTATTTTTACACGCTTTATATTAGCTTCACCTGTATGTTTGTAACCGACTCCTTTGGGTGCGATTTTGACCCGCTTCAAACGGCCAGATTTCATTCAAACTTTGTAGATTTATCGGGGACCGATGACAATACACTAATTTGATAAGACTATTCAGCTCTAAACACCCGTTGCTAACTTAACTATTTCCAGTACATTTCTGTATAATGTTGTAAATGTTTTAATATCACGTTTAATGTGGAGCGTAGATTGGATGTTACCCTTGACAGTGCCAAGTTTGAATACATGTTATTCATAGAGATGTACTCTATTACAGTTCATAACGATCAAGAAGTAAAATATTGACAAATATAATATTAGTCAAACTAAATAAACAGTTTTGCATTGACCACCGTGACTCGTTCCGTAACAAAAGCTTGCTCAAACTATTTTAAATTTAAAGGCCGATTATATTTCAATTTAAGCATGAACCGCATGTCTGAATTCAGGTCTTATACAATTTTTAAATAACAGTTTTAATGCAGGCTTCGACATCTTTCTTTAAGTTTTAGAATTTTATAATTGTTCTCGAAACTACCTTTTTCCAAAACTTTAGAATAATTCATGTTTCCATAACGAGAGATTTATTAATGATGTCGCTAACTTGAATGATTTTATGACGTAGTGCTACATACACAACGGTTAATTCTAAACTGTATACGATCTGATTTCAGTGTCTCTGTTGATATGTTAAGTTCTTAAAACCATTAAAAAGGGCAGTTATTTAATTTATGAGAATTATTTGCGTGCCATAGTTCTGTTATCAGCTAAACTTTATAGTTGAAAAAAAGAAAATTAACTCTGCAAAATAATTTAGGAAACCGCCCCGTTAACCACGGCAAGCCGCCGCCGCCGCTTGGATGCGATTCACGAACCAATTTCGGAACCCGTCCGCTCTGAAGTGGGAGATTCCGGTGAGATTGCGGCACGGCCGTTAGTCACACGGGGCTCTGGATGTGTGAGTCGCCAGTTCGATCCCAGGCCTCGTTCGTCGCTCGAGAAGCTAGCGGATCTCGTGCGTCAGGCACGCACGCAGACGGATCCGTGGGCACTATGACTTGTTCCACGTCTTGTCTGCAATCATGCCACCACCTGGAGCGAGACGCCGCAATGACTGGTTGGTTTGCAACTAACTGTAATTTCATTTGAACATACTAAAATATATTTATATTTTTTGACGTGACATCGTCTAATAAGTCGATGAACGCCGGCTGCACGCACGAAAAAGTGTTTCCCTTACGCACATTGTCCCGTTATACACATTGTCCCGTTACGCTCATTGTACGCTTGCGCCGCATCTATCTCTCTTCCACTCGATTGGAACAACCATCGATTTGACTTTTTCGAGGCGCATTAAACTTCAAACACTCCCATTCGTTTCCTACTTTTCCTATCATCGTCCTATCCTTAACAGAATAACACAGATTGGAAAAAGTTAAATAGCAAACATGTATAAAAGTTATAGTTAAAATCATCTGTTCGCTAAAGTAATAAACATATTTGAATTAATGAGTGCAAATATGTAAAAGTAAATGTATCAATTAAATTGTAGATTTCATTTCACTCCTTTGTATCCATAAAAAATAGTGATAATTCAATAAAAATGATTCAAAGTATGCAATAATTTTATCAATGTTTTGTTATGGTTGTCACAAACTATCGTCGGTAAACCGACTTTACAGACAACCATTTTTTTTTGTTTTGTAATTGGAACTAAAAAATTCACGAAAAATTACAGATATTTTTAAGTTTGCACATTTCCATAAAAACAACTGCACCAATACAAAATAGTGTTCGCAGTAATACTGGGTTCGGATTCTTCACCGGGGCATTTATGTTTTGTGTGGTCCCGGTACCTCCAATAGTTAAATTTGGCAGTATTAACTGCGCACATTAATAAAAATAATAAAACAAAAAACAAAATAAAGTCCAATTACTAAACATTCTATCATCTTTTCCGTGGTTAAAATATAATAATATGAAATAAACATCAATAGAAGTATAAAATTATGCGTCAATTTTCGTAAGGAATACTCAGTATTATCTCAAAAAACGTATTTCATATATGCGAAAGTAATAATAGTCATGTGTTTTATAAAGTTGAAATATCTTTCTTGTAGTATTACAAACTATTTTTTTGGCAAATGGTTCCCAAAGGAATATTGTTTAAAAGTACAGAAAATATTTATTTGTGTATGGTTAAACTGGAATTTCTAAAGAAAAACTAGGAAAATGTTAAGATGTATTCAAAATAAAAACATACATGTGAGTCCCTGCTGGTTTGCTGGTTGGTTTTGATAGAAACATATTTCAAAAATGGACAATAAAGGTGAATACATTAAACACTCTGAGAACCTGCAAATATGAGCCAATGTCAAATGTTACATGCTTAGACAGCAACAGATGATTGCATGGGAAAGAATTTAGTCAGAACAAAAATTAATGCACAGATGAACACAGCTGGCTGAAGAAAAAAACAATAACAGTAAATACAGAAGAAAAACAAGAACCTTGGGCAACACAGCAAATCACAGACAAACCCACCGATGGAACTTTTAACACATAAAAAACAATCACGACAGCACGGATGAACACAGCAGCCTTTCTAGGACAAAACAATTCCAATATTTCGGGAACACGCACAAAACAGACCTACTGTGGAGACTGTAAATACGAGGTTTATGTGTGTTTGGCACGGTTATTAGGTAAAATTAAGAAAGCCAGTTGAGGTCTCATTAATTGATCTTAGCTTTTATGTTAATATTTGGTTAGTCACCAGTGAACTTATTTATTTACTGTTGCATTATATTTATTTAAAATACTTTTAATTTTTAAAACACCAAGGATAATCATGCACATATTCAAGCACGTAATTGTAATAATTTTATTTGTAGTTATAGTTTAAAATGAAGTGATATTTAAAAAAGAAAATCTGTAAGACAATGACTTGCACATCAGAGGATACGGTTTTGATTCGCAGTCTTACATCCTGATTTCAATCTCCCATGGTTTAACCAAAATTTCTCCGGACAAATACTGGGTGTAGTTTTCTAACTGCCTTTTGTGCAGTTTGCAGCTCAGCCCATCAGCGGAGAAAAAAAAAAGAAGGAAATTTTTGAAATATTTAAGTCAATCTATTGGTTGAGGGTTTCTGATTGGCCCAGAGACCTCCGACGGACTGTGAGCCAATTTCAGAAGTAGCACAAAGTTATGTGTTTTTTTAATTAGCTATAGCTTAAGGAAAAATGAATACGCGAACTTTTCTGGCCTCTACGTATGGCCAAAAATAAGAACAATTTTTTAATACTAAACAATATTAAAAAATTTAATGACAAAATTGGCTGATACCAAGATGGTGTCTTTATGGTACGTTTCATTACAGAATAAAATTTAATATTGTCAAATGATGCTCTTGATGAGTGTTTCCACGGTCGACAGTATGTTAAAGTCTAAATATATTTTTTTAATAAACCAACATCGAAAGGATGGAAATTCGGATAAGAAATTAACCATGGTTCGTGGTAAGGATCCGTCCCATATTTAATTGAAGGGATTTCATATAATCTTAGTAAAACAAAAAAAAAGTTAAATGGACGGAGTTTCAAACCCGCATCTATACGAGTGAGAGTCCAATGTTTCACTGTTACGCTACAGATACATATATATATATATATATATATATATGTCTGTGTGTATATATATGTGTGTATATATACGCATATAGATATCGACCTCGCTTGCGTGTTTAATCCGTTTCTCAAGGTTTCTAAGAATAATCTTCAACGTTTTGGTTGACATTGCAGTGGCCATCTTCAGGGTAGCATTCGTACAGTGTCAACCTAAACGGTCGGAGATTGGTGTCTGTAACCTCCACGTTGCTTTGATTGAAGTGCCAGAGTAATTTAAACGCATCTTTCAAAGCGCATTTAACAATACTGTTTGGGATATTTCTGGAGATAGCACAAGTCTGACTAACGGACATACACCCGAGAAAATGCTTATTTTGTGCCACAGAAAATCCACGATTCCATGTGTACGTCTATTAGGAAATCAGTTGTTATTAAGAGAGAAAGAATATTTAAAAATTGTATTTTAAAGGCTTTCGGCAATGTTTTGCTTGAACGTGAAATACTAAAAAAATTATCTGAAAATAAAGCGTTGGAATGTTTAAATGAAAACAAGTAATGCTGACGAAAATATTTCTTTGTTAGTACACAAGGATTTTTAAGAGTGGAAATAGTTCGGATATCTTTTCATGGCTGGTTTCTCACTAAGAGCAGCCTGGAAGTTTAAAGGATCCTCTGATTAAGGCTAAGTGGGTTAGCCGATATTCCAAGACACAGAAATAAGAGTTTAGGTGTTCAATATGCTACACCTGTACCCTAACCGTATTCCTAGTGCACGATAGGACAAGGCCAGTCCCTTATTTTTAGGGAACGGATTTGGGTGTCCTATCCATTGCCGATCTGTTGCCCAAATTCCGCGCATGCGCAGAGTTCCCTTTTTCGTTGATTTCGTCCAAGATGGCGGACCCGCGTCTGGTGCCACTAACTCGTATATAGTCATTTTTGTGAACATCGTGGGACGTGTTGGTGTGCCAAATGAAACATAATGGCAGCGAAACTAACCTGGAATACAGTTTGTACACTTCAATGGTAATAACAAGAAATAATCGCAACTTAAAAAGTACTTGAGAAAATTATAAAGGCAGTTCTATTTCTGTGCGATGGTGTTGCTATCTACAGTATTTTTTGCCGTAACAATTGTACCGACGGTTGCGAAACATCCGCTAGAATGCGTTGAAACCAGTTTCTAGCCTCACGCAGGGCACCGTTGATTGAAACGGTTGCCGATTTATTTCCTTACTGGGTTTCGGTTCGGACGCATTCCGGAATATGGCCCGCGAATCAGGTTACGGCTGTGTCCCAACAAGGCAGTGATTATTCGTCTTGGAAAACCGCCCTAAAAGACGCATCCTTTAACTATACGAAATTTTCCTGTTATAAAAATAAACATTACTGTAAGTATCCTGCAAGAAGAATTAATTAAGTAATGCAACTGGTTTTCGTACAACGAAAACGGATTTTTACGCAGCCATAAATTTCTAGCCAGCGTCAGCCGGGTTGTGGGGAGGGGAGAGGCAAGGATGTGGATGTAGTGTGGGGGGGGGGGGTGACTATCGGGATCTTTTCGACAAGCGAGGCCATTAGCAAACCCAGCGATCGGAAACACGCATACCCCCGCGGCGACCGAGGACTGCTGCCGGCACGAAGCCCGGTTTACACGAGCGCGAAGTCTCCGTCAAAGTCTCAACACCCTGTTCCTCGTTTTTATTCTTTTTTTTTTTTGACGTGACAACGTCTAATAAATCGATGAACGCCGGCTGCACGCACGAAAAAGGATGGCTCATTGTCCCGTTACGCACATTGTCCCGTTACGCTCATTGTACGCTTGCACCGCATCTATCTCTCTTCCACTCGATTGGAACAACCATCGATTTGACTTTTTCGAGGCACATTAAATTTGAAACACTCCCATTCGTTTCCTACTTTTCCTATCATCGTCCTATCCTTAACAGAATAACACAGATTGGAAGAAGTTAAATGGCAAACACGTTTAAAAGTTATAGTTAAAATAATCTGTTCGTTAAAGTAATAAACATATTTGAATTAATGAGTGCAAATAAAAGTAAATTTATCAATTAAATTGTAGATTTTATTACACTCCTTCTTTGTATCCATACAAAATAGTGATAATTCAATAAAAATTATTCAATTTTATTCATAAAAGTATGCAATCATTTCATCAATGTTTTGTTATGACGTTGTCACGTTAAACTATCGTCCGTAAACCGACTTTACAGACAACCAATTTTTTTTAAGTGAAACGTCATTACATTTGGAAGGGTATGTCGATACGATGACTCATCGGAGCTCAACGGAAATTGCGACGCTTAGGAGTAGGGCTCTCGATGGCGGAGATGGAAGGAAGTATATTCAGCAACCCCACTCCTCACTAGCGGGGAAGCGTTAGCGAAGCGACGCCTCAACGCTGCAACCAAAAAAAAATCCTCTTTTTAAAAGATCAGTTTTCAGCTATAAAGAATGTGTATGTACATTTCCAGTATCGTTAGTGTGTTTTCTAAGAAAGTTATTGTTTATTTTTTGAATACATTATGTCACAAGCTTTACTTTCGACATATAGTTACATGTGTTCAAGATATCTGTGAAACCTATTCCTTTATCTGTGGAGTTTTATTTATATGTATGTGGCGTACTCATTTCCTTATATTATATATAAGTATATATATATATTTTTTTTAAACAGCCCAAAATTTTCTTGGGGTGGTTTTTGGAAACCATGAAAAACAGGAATATGATGTCCGCCCGTATTTTAATCCGAGTCTTCTGGTGTGCGAGTTTAGTGTCTTGTCACTAAAATACCTCTCTTGGTATGGACAATTCCAGAAACCAGCACGGAGATAAAATATCTTGCAGCTCAGCTATATCCCAAATGAAATCCAACAAAAATTTGTTTAGTCTCGACCAACACTAGAACTAATTCAATTAAAGTAACAGATTCGCCTTTCACATAACATCCTACCCATCATCCTCAGTCAAGCGTACGATACGGCCGACTTCACTCGTCACCATCAAGCTTTAGTGTTTTACTTGATTTCAAAAATTATTGAAAAAATATTTAAAACATGAAATTGTAAAATCTCTTTCGTATGCTATTTAGTCAAATTTTATCCTTCTCAAAACTAGTACCGATTTTCCACATATCCATGTGCCACTGTTGCTTTGTGGACAGTGTTTGTAAACCACTTTACATGATCGTCGATTGTTCGTGGGAAAACATCTTGTGATGCCTTGCAAGTGACAGATGGGGGGAAAAAAAGAGTTTTGAGAACTGTCGAATTTGAGACGAGCCATATTATAGAGACTGTACACAGCTGTGAATTATCATAAAATTAACTTTTAGTGGGTGATTGCAACACAATAGGTCAGGGAAAAAATAATAATTTAGTCTCACGTGACTATTTGTTTTTTTTTTTTTTTACAAATGCAAGATAACATGTTACATGCATCTCGCGACAGAAATTTGCCAGTAAACACAAAACGCAATGTTTGCATAATGAGACACCCATATAGATTTTGTTGGATAAGGAACGGACTAGCAGTAACACATCGTCTAGAGCGTGGCTGAACCTTAACGTATGCAGTGAATGATTTCTTGGGGGGGGGGGTGAAGGGGGGAAGTGTGTGTGGGGGGAGGGGGGGTAGAGCCGGTCGACTTCGTGAGTTTCGCTAATTAAAGGAATTTGTTCTCCTGATTTGTGGCGCTGTCGATGGCCTGCTCTTAACACACATGCGGCCCCAGGAAAACCTGCATCCTTATCTTCCTCAGAATCCCCCCCCCCCTTTTTCTTTAATCCTTTATAATCCCACTTCTTGGTCTTCTTGTGTCTTTTTTCCTCCACCAACAAGTCTCCTCGTGGCGCCAGTTTTAAGAGAAGGAGGGAAGAGATACACCATAAAAACCGCTTCCTTTACCACGACCAATGGTTTGTTACGACAAAGGATATAAATGTTGTTTTGATTTCAATCATTTAAAAGTTGCTTTGCTGTCAAAGAAATTTGCGCAGTAAAAATAAAACTTGCGTAAATTTTCTGTGTAACAACTTGCGAAGTGGCGAAGTTAGTTTATTTTGCTGTAAAGTCAAGCTTGTGTTAATAAACAAATAAATAATGTTAATGCAAATTTGGATCAACGAATGAAGCTAAAACGTGTTTCTACATGGGCAAGGGTTTACGCATGCGCCATTATAAACAGTTTTTTGTACAGGTACTTACAGATCACTGAGAGTTATATGCAAATGTCTCGAACGATATTCTCCGGGTGACTCGTATAATTCCAGAGTAAGGTTTGGACACACTCTAACCAATTCAATCAAAATAAAATTATTATTATGCATAAAATAATTAAATATTTAAACAACATATTTTTTAAGTTGATGATATAACAACAGTGAAACGAAATTACGAAGAATAATGCAGAAAAAATTCAATATTAAAGCATATGGCGTATTTATACAATCAGAATTGCAAGAAACGACTCTTACAAGAAAGAACAGGAATCCACAAAAAAAGTTCCACTCACCGGTGCCTACCAGACCAGACTCTGCAAGGAGAGGAAGAAAGCTAAGATGGCGGACTTCACCTGGTGCAGTACGAGTGCAGGCATTGCTGACAGTGATATGAGTTCCAGAGATAAGCCCTTTTATAAAAAGTTGATTGTAACTAATCATATTTTTTTTTTACTTTTCAGTCGGGCGTGACCACTGCCCCAGAGCTTTCATCGAGCGTGACCATTTCCTCAGAGCTTTAGTCGGGCGTAACCACTGCCTCAGAGCTTTCGTAGGGGGTGACCACTACCTCAGTGCTTTTGTCGGGAGTCACCACTGCCCCAGAGCTTTCGTCGGGCGTGACCACTGCCCCAGAGCTTTCATCGGGCGTGACCATTTCCTCAGAGCTTTCGTCGGGCGTGACCACTGCCCCAGAGCTTACGTCGGGCGTGACCACTGCCCCAGAGCTTTCGTCGGGCGTGACCACTGCCCCAGAGCTTTCGTCGGGCCTGACCACTGCCCCAGAGCTTTCGTCGGGCGTGACCACTGCCCCAGAGCTTTCGTCGGGCGTGACCACTGCCCCAGAGCTTTCGCCGGGCGTGACCACTGCCCCAGAGATTTCGTCGGGCGTGACCACTGCCCCAGAGCTTTCGTCGGGCGTGACCACTGCCCCAGAGCTTTCGTCGGGCGTGACCACTGCCCCAGAGCTTTCGTCGGGCGTGACCACTGCCCCAGAGCTTTCGTCGGAATTGACCACTGCCCCAGAGCTTTCGTCGGGCGTGACCATTTCCTCAGAGCTTTCGTCGGGCGTGACCACTGCCCCAGAGCTTTCGTCGGGCGTGACCACTGCCCCAGAGCTTTCGTCGGGCGTGACCACTGCCCCAGAGCTTTCGTCGGGCGTGACCACTGCCCCAGAGCTTTCGTCGGGCGTGACCACTGCCCCAGAGCTTTCGTCGGGCGTGACCACTGCCCCAGAGCTTTCGTCGGGCGTGACCACTGCCCCAGAGCTTTCGTCGGGCGTGACCATTTCCTCAGAGCTTTCGTCGGGCGTGACCACTGCCCCAGAGATTTCGTCGGCATTACCACTGCCCTAGAGCTTTCGTCGGGCGTGACCACTGCCCCAGAGCTTTCGTCGGGCCTGACCACTGCCTCAGAGCTTTCGTCGGGCGTGACCACTGCCCCAGAGCTTTCGTCGGGCGTGACCACTGCGCCAGAGCTTTCGTCGGGCGTGACCACTGCCCCAGAGCTTTCGTCGGGCGTGACCACTGCCCCAGAGCTTTCGTCGGGCGTGACCACTGCCCCAGAGCTTTCGTCGGGTGTGACCACTGCCCCAGAGCTTTCGTCGGGCGTGACCACTGCCCCAGACTTTCGTCGGGCGTGACCATTTCCTCAGAGCTTTCGTCGGGCGTGACCACTGCCCCAGAGCTTTCGTCGGGCGTGACCACTGACCCAGAGCTTTCGTCGGGCGTGACCACTGCCCCAGAGCTTTCGTCGGACGTGACCATTTCCTCAGAGCTTTCGTCGGGCGTGACCACTGCCCCAGAGCTTTCGTCGGGCGTGACCACTGCCCCAGAGCTTTCGTCGGGCGTGACCACTGCCCCAGAGCTTTCGTCGGGCGTGACCACTGCCCCAGAGCTTTCGTCGGGCGTGACCACTGCCCCAGAGCTTTCGTCGGGCGTGACCACTGCCCCAGAGCTTTCGTCGGGCGTGACCACTGCCCCAGAGCTTTCGTCGGGCGTGACCACTGCCCCAGAGCTTTCGTCGGGCGTGACCACTGCCCCAGAGCTTTCGTCGGGCGTGACCATTTCCTCAGAGCTTTCGTCGGGCGTGACCACTGCCCCAGAGCTTTCGTCGGGCGTGACCACTGCCCCAGAGCTTTCGTCGGGCGTGACCACTGCCCCAGAGCTTTCGTCGGGCGTGACCACTGCCCCAGAGCTTTCGTCGGGCCTGACCACTGCCCCAGAGCTTTCGTCGGGCGTGACCACTGCCCCAGAGCTTTCGTCGGGCGTGACCACTGCCCCAGAGCTTACGTCGGGCGTGACCACTGCCCCAGAGCTTTCGTCGGGCGTGACCACTGCCCCAGAGCTTTCGTCGGGCCTGACCACTGCCCCAGAGCTTTCGTCGGGCGTGACCACTGCCCCAGAGCTTTCGTCGGGCGTGACCACTGCCCCAGAGCTTTCGCCGGGCGTGACCACTGCCCCAGAGATTTCGTCGGGCGTGACCACTGCCCCAGAGCTTTCGTCGGGCGTGACCACTGCCCCAGAGCTTTCGTCGGGCGTGACCACTGCCCCAGAGCTTTCGTCGGGCGTGACCACTGCCCCAGAGCTTTCGTCGGAATTGACCACTGCCCCAGAGCTTTCGTCGGGCGTGACCATTTCCTCAGAGCTTTCGTCGGGCGTGACCACTGCCCCAGAGCTTTCGTCGGGCGTGACCACTGCCCCAGAGCTTTCGTCGGGCGTGACCATTTCCTCAGAGCTTTCGTCGGGCGTGACCACTGCCCCAGAGCTTTCGTCGGGCGTGACCACTGCCCCAGAGCTTTCGTCGGGCGTGACCACTGCCCCAGAGCTTTCGTCGGGCGTGACCACTGCCCCAGAGCTTTCGTCGGGCGTGACCACTGCCCCAGAGCTTTCGTCGGGCGTGACCATTTCCTCAGAGCTTTCGTCGGGCGTGACCACTGCCCCAGAGATTTCGTCGGCATTACCACTGCCCTAGAGCTTTCGTCGGGCGTGACCACTGCCCCAGAGCTTTCGTCGGGCCTGACCACTGCCTCAGAGCTTTCGTCGGGCGTGACCACTGCCCCAGAGCTTTCGTCGGGCGTGACCACTGCGCCAGAGCTTTCGTCGGGCGTGACCACTGCCCCAGAGCTTTCGTCGGGCGTGACCACTGCCCCAGAGCTTTCGTCGGGCGTGACCACTGCCCCAGAGCTTTCGTCGGGTGTGACCACTGCCCCAGAGCTTTCGTCGGGCGTGACCACTGCCCCAGAGCTTTCGTCGGGCGTGACCATTTCCTCAGAGCTTTCGTCGGGCGTGACCACTGCCCCAGAGCTTTCGTCGGGCGTGACCACTGACCCAGAGCTTTCGTCGGGCGTGACCACTGCCCCAGAGCTTTCGTCGGACGTGACCATTTCCTCAGAGCTTTCGTCGGGCGTGACCACTGCCCCAGAGCTTTCGTCGGGCGTGACCACTGCCCCAGAGCTTTCGTCGGGCGTGACCACTGCCCCAGAGCTTTCGTCGGGCGTGACCACTGCCCCAGAGCTTTCGTCGGGCGTGACCACTGCCCCAGAGCTTTCGTCGGGCGTGACCACTGCCCCAGAGCTTTCGTCGGGCGTGACCACTGCCCCAGAGCTTTCGTCGGGCGTGACCACTGCCCCAGAGCTTTCGTCGGGCGTGACCACTGCCCCAGAGCTTTCGTCGGGCGTGACCATTTCCTCAGAGCTTTCGTCGGGCGTGACCACTGCCCCAGAGCTTTCGTCGGGCGTGACCACTGCCCCAGAGCTTTCGTCGGGCGTGACCACTGCCCCAGAGCTTTCGTCGGGCGTGACCATTTCCTCAGAGCTTTCGTCGGGCGTGACCACTGCCCCAGAGCTTTCGTCGGGCGTGACCACTGCCCCAGAGCTTTCGTCGGGCGTGACCACTGCCCCAGAGCTTTCGTCGGGCGTGACCACTGCCCCAGAGCTTTCGTCGGGCGTGACCACTGCCCCAGAGCTTTCGTCGGGCGTGACCACTGCCCCAGAGCTTTCGTCAGGCGTGACCATTTCCTCAGAGCTTTCGTCGGGCGTGACCACTGCCCCAGAGCTTTCGTCGGGCGTGACCACTGCCCCAGAGCTTTCGTCGGGCGTGACCACTGCCCCAGAGCTTTCGTCGGGCGTGACCACTGCCCCAGAGCTTACGTCGGGCGTGACCACTGCCCCAGAGCTTTCGTCGGGCGTGACCACTGCCCCAGAGCTTTCGTCGGGCGTGACCACTGCCCCAGAGCTTTCGTCGGGCCTGACCACTACGCCAGAGCTTTCGTCGGGCGTGACCACTGCCCCAGAGCTTTCGTCGGGCGTGACCACTGCCCCAGAGCTTTCGTCGGGCGTGACCACTGCCCCAGAGCTTTCGTCGGGCCTGACCACTACCCCAGAGCTTTCGTCGGGCGTGACCACTGCCCCAGAGCTTTTGTCGGGCGTGACCATTTCCTCAGAGCTTTCGTCGGGCGTGACCACTGCCCCAGAGCTTTCGTCGGGCCTGACCACTGCCCCAGAGCTTTCGTCGGGCGTAACCACTGCCCCAGAGCTTTCGTCGGGCGTGACCACTGCCCCAGAGCTTTCGTCGGGCGTGACCACTGCCCCAGAGCTTTCGTCGGGCGTGTCCACTGCCCCAGAGCTTTCGTCGGGCGTGACCACTGCCCCAGAGCTTTCGTCGGGCGTGACCACTACCCCAGAGCTTTCGTCGGGCGTGACCACTGCCCCAGAGCTTTCGTCGGGCGTGACCACTGCCCCAGAGCTTTCGTCGGGCGTGACCACTGCCAGCCGTAGTCCACGCCCAAGAGGATCGAGTAGAAAGCCTGTCTGCTCGGTTCCCAGGCGTGCTTCTCGCGGTTGTTATTCTGTCACTAAGGAAGGAAACGTTGCCCGCGCACGAGTGACGAGAATACAGAAATAATAATAGAATCTCGACGAATTGAAATAATTCATTGGGGATTGTTTTTGTCGGCTAAATATTTTCATTGCGGAGTCCGAAATTTACAGAAATAGTCAATACAGTGTGAAGTTAAAGTATATATATTTCAAACATTTTTTTTATAAAATAATACATTTTTGAAACCAAAAAATAAAATTAACAAACATGAAAAGGTCTTGGATGTAAATTTATTAAAATCACATAAGAAAAACCTCTATGTGGTAACCAAACGAGGAACATATAGCAATGTTAAGCCAATTTTATCTTATTTAAACTTTATATTATGCAATTTCAAAAGAAATAAATTTAATTAATTTCATTCTACGAGTTGGTTGCAATAGATTATAGTGTTTCAGTCCTATATTTAAGGCTGAATTCTTATTTTTTAAAACAATGTTTTTTAAATATTATTTTTCGTTTCTACAGCACTTACAATATGTTAAATTTATTGTCCATTCTTCATAAAAACACGATATTAAAATATGTTTGACATAAAAGTAATGTTAATTGTAATGTGTCTGATCCTCGGATAAATTTTAAAAAATGATACCTGGCCCTACAAAAGAGTGAGAAGTTGGCAATTATTACTGTAGACCATTGCCAAATTTTTCTCTCACTTACTCCCCCCCCCCCCCCCTCCTTTACAACTATGGCCACTGTTGTTGAGGGTTAACCTTCTCTGACTACCTCGCTGTCGACAGGCCAAATAAAAAAAATGTCAGCGAGACTTTCAGTACTCGCTAGAGATGCGTAACATCTAGCCACGGTAACGAGCAAATCCATGTGTTCTCATGTTGCAAATACACTTTTAATACGAAACTTGAACACGAAATATTACGTAGAATTCTTGAAAATAATACCGAGCTTGATAAATATATACTAAAATCTTTTTAAACTACATTTCTGGACGCGTATCACACGTATTTTTCGTACCCACCGCTAGAATTCGTTGCCGGAGCAACTAAGTAGACTATTGAATCGTTTGATTAGCAGAGCGAAATGTTAAACTAATGTAATGAAACTGCTGCGATAAAAGCGAAAAAATATTCGAAAATAACCAAACCCAGGCTTTGGAACTGATTTACGACGAGTTTTATTAAAAAAAAACTGCACATCTGGTTAAAATACGTTAACTGTCAATACTATAGTATCGTTTCTCTTTGTATTTGTGGACTTTGGTTTGCTCCATCCGCCACAGATGGCAGCACCGTGGACACACATTTCCGTTCCATGCGACTTCCGTTCCATTCACGAAATTACTCCAACCAAATGCTGTGTACTGAGAGCTAAGATGTTAACACTTAAAGATAAATTAAATAAAAAAAATTCCCTGGGTGATTGACCCTGGAGCACGGGATAAAGCCCACGATTCACTTACCTCCCGATTAGTCCCCGAACATATCAAAAAGTTCGCTGCTCGCTCAACGCAACTTAGCGGTATATATATATATATATATATATATATATATATATATATATATATATATATATATATATATATATATATATATATATATATATATATATAGGTATATATATATATATATATATATATATATATATAGGTATATAAGAACAAATTTGCAAGATTATATAAATTTTCAAGGTACTTAATTAATAGTTAATTTCTAATTACAACCAGACTTCAATTTCACCTACAATCACCCAGAAGTGCGGTTTTTTCAAGCTTCGGGGGCCCCCCATGGATGTAGGTAACGTGTCACGCCGTACACACAACAGGAAGAAAGAAAATTCTCCGTGGATACACGAACGCGGATTTTTTTTCCTAACCTAACTAAAAACTAAGTGTGTTGGGGAGGGTTCCGAGTTAGGGAGGGAGACTAAGTGCGTCTCAGGTCGAAGCCCATACGCTCTAATCATGCAGGGTGTTAGCCATGCCGGAGGGATAGCATCCATCGTGTGCAAGAAGGGGGATTAGCCAGCGATTGGTGCCATGACTAACTCCACTCACTGACTATCCTAGACAAAAACTAGATAAGTTGAGCCCAGGTAAAAACCTGCATAGACACAGGGAAAACCCCATGGGCTCTGACATGCGGGATGCAAAAGTTTCATGCACTAGTATCAAGCAGGATGCTTACGGGAAACAGAAGGATGGATCTGGAAGAAGAGTTGGACAGAGTAGAAAAGAGTCTACCATGCGGGGGGTTGGGGGCTTGGACTTTATTGTCCGCATTGGGTTTGGGGGGGCCGCTGGTTATTTCGGGGGCGACTTTTTGTCGTTTCCCGCCGGGCTGCCAGCCAGCCCGACGAACGCGGATAGTTGGGGGTCGGGGTCAGTGAACAGTATGTTATTCCAGGGGAGCGAGGGGGCAGACAGAGAAACTGGAAACTCGGTCAGGGCGGGCGGCGCGGCCTGGAATGCGGCAGTTCTTATCGGATCATCCGCGCTGTTGGTAAGGGTGAGGGGAGGGGGAATAAGGGGAAGAAACAATTCAAATGAACGACCCCAGCCCGCCGCGGGCTGCCGAGGCGATGGATGCGCAAAGCGCACTCACTCGGGCTATTGTTCAGTCGCCCACTGTCTAGGGCTGTTGCATATAGTATATAAAATACAGATTTGCCTATCATGCAGGTTGAAAATATCTTTGTTTGTTATTCCAGATTATTATAAGGAAATATTTTGAAAGTTGTTGCCTTGCTATTTTAAAACCCGTGAAAAAAAAATACTACTAATAATTACCAACAAAATTGTTAACAATGACAAGAATTTTAGTTATAATAGTTTGCTTGACATTTCAGAAATAGTACCTAGTCACCGTGTTGAATACATCCGCCGTATAAAGACAACTGGTATCAAGCGTGCGTTGCGCTCCTTTTTTTTCTTTTTTTCATAATGACTCCATCCTGAAAAAAAATGTCATTTGAGATAGAAAATTTAAGACAACCGATACAGAGCACCCCACGCAGGTCCAATTTGTTTCTCAACTTCTGTGCCAAAAATTCGTTACCATGAGTAAAAATTTTCAGTTTAGCATTTATTTTTAATCAATGCTAAAATGCACCAGCACAAAAGTAAATATTAATAGGTAGGGGCATGTGTTTCTTGCAAAATAATCTGCTCGCTCATTACACCGCTGGGGATTTTTACTTTGTGATTGGGGCCGTCTGCATGAGAAACCATTGCCCTTTTTTGCCGGGTCAATCAGGAGGCGTTTGCTTCCGCACTGGATTGCTGTGGTTGGTGCGCTGAAAGAAGACATGTTCCTGAAATAAACCCACCCAACCACGAAACACAGACATTGCTACAAAATTTAAACGCACAGCTGGTCCGGAAATATTTTCGCGGAAAGTAATACATGGCTCTGTTAAAAAAAGCCTTGGATACAGTCGAAGATTTCATATCTATATTTAAAAAGGACACTGGTAACGTATTGTCGTAAATTTACTGGTATATAAGTTCTTCTTTGTAATTATTTTTTTTTAAACATTAAGTGTCAGCAATCAATTTGTAGTAATAACAAAATCTTCAACGAAATGCAGATTTCCAAAGTCAGGATTCGACCTAGCCACGTACCTGAAACTACGAAGAACTCTTTGATTATTTCACGTGCATTCTTCGTTGGTAAATCCGTTCATTTACTGGTAAAATCTCCTCAGCGGTTTACAAAACTTGATGGAAACCAGCTCCGCGAACGTGTGTCCCTTCAGAATCTCCGTCCGTAATGCGAAGGAGATAAAATCAAGTAATTAATTCCTTTGCCTGGCCTCCTCCCAGAACGCAGTTACGCATAGTAATGCAGTTCGCGGGTGCGTGGGACAGAGGCATTGTGACGACGGCTCACCCGGCATTCCGCGAGGTGTTACAATTACCGGCGGACAACGCCTCACCCCCTGCCCTCGCGGGCTCTGCGCCCCACGCCTCGTGTTGCTGGCGACATCGGGCGGCGGGAAGCCTAAGATGTACATCAAGTTCTGTCCCCGCCCGAACACGCCCGAATACTCACCTTCGGCCAACCTCGGGTTTATTTATATATATTTATATTTCTCTGTTTCTTTTAACGTAGCTATGCTAACCTAACCTAACCGTCCATAGTGTTCTAAAGTGTTTTAAAGTGGCTAACCTAACCGACCACTTTTAATATTTGAATTCATTTTTCCTGCTGCAAAAATATCACAAATCCCGAGGTTGGCCGAAGGTGAATATTCGGGCGTGTTCGGGCAGGGACAGAACTTGATGTACATCTTGGGCTTCTCTTGGGCGGCAGCCTCGAGCTAGATGGGAATGAATTAACGGATTGAGGTTGGACGTCCTTGGCAGCATCGACGTCACAAAGGCGAGAAGGAAGGAATGAATCAGGCTAAAAGGGCTTGAAGAAGTAGCCTGGCACTCCTAAAGAGCAAGCGGCATCAAGGGCTCCGCCTACCCGGGCACACACACGGTGCGCAGAGTTACAGGAAAAACAACGCGATCTCAAAACTACTCAAGACATCCGAGTGGGGCCTGCTTACGAAAATCGTTTAAGAGTTCGCTGAGTGCCGAAAAGTACTTTTGATTTCGGACTAAGTTTTTTAACTGTATTTTTTAGAATAGTTAAAATAGCTAAAAACGCATTTTTCACAGTGATTTTAAGGCGTAAAATAATCGGTACAGATTCTTGAAAGCACTTAAGGGACTTGCATTACACCTTTATTTTCATTTATAGGCCATATGATGTTATGGTCACTGCTCAAATTTCACAGTTATCCTGTGACGACGAGAAGACTGTGCGCCAGTCCACAGCCTTGCGCTTAGAGGCGATACCGCGCTAGAAGCACCAGCGAGCGTCGCGCTTATCATCCCGCCTCACTAACACACATACACCCCTGACGAGTCGGAACCTTAAGGCCGGATTTCTAATCTACGTACGGAACTTACCACCTCACGACCTACTGATTTATCTCAGATTCACTTAAGTTTGAGTATTCTTAACACATCTTTGAGAATTATTATACTCAAGTAAATGTGAGGTAAATTTAAGTTAGTAATATTAAACCCAAATTTTAAAATGTAGTTTGAAGTCAGTAATTCTATAGTTTTATGACACAGTATTATGTCATGATAACATCCATCATCTATAACAAGCAGAGTGGCGCAGTGGAAGCGTGCTGGGCCCATAACCCAGAGGTCCGTGGATCGAAGCCACGCTCTGCTATAAAGAATATTTTACTCGTTTTTATTTCTCAAAAAAATACTGCTGAGAAATGACCTAGTTGATTAATTGGCCTTGCAAATGCCAGAGAAACTTACTTTTTTTTTTCTCTATTCATTGATTGTTAATTTTTTATGTATGTTTATTTACGTCTTCATGTCTCAACTTGCTGATTTGGCTTTGCATCTGATTTTCCAGTGGACTGTTGGTAGCCCTGGGACGTGTGGCACTCTACCAGGAAGCCTTCTTTTCACAGACGAGAGAGCCAAAACCCGAAGTTCCCCGAATTTCATTTTTTTTTTTTCGTAACTTTAATGTAGCTATCCTAACCAAATTAATCGTCCACAATGTTTTAAAGTATTTATTATGTAGCTAACCTAACCTAATTGACCATTAGTATCATTTTATCAACACCGCCATGTTTATTTACAATGAACAAAAAAAAACGAAGATGCAGGTTCGGGCGTTTGGCTCTCTCGTCTGTGAAAAAAAGGATTACTCACTCTACCACACGCGTAGGTACCTACAGTTCGTCGGAACATGAAACATTTATACTTTCTTCTGGCTGTATCTGATGGCGCTATTAGTCAATGGGGTGAGTGTAGGTTCTAAAGTTGAAGTAACTCTGGTTAGCAATTGGTTATAAAACCAAACCATAGCTTTATAAAGGATAATATTACAATTTTGGTTTACAACTTGAAAGGAACTCACTAGGAAAACTTTAATACAACCAAATTGTTTGAACTTCAATATGACCAAAAAATAATTTTGCTCTCCAGAAATATTTAAATAGAATTGTTTATATTTCGTCACTAAGAGTTAATTTAACACATTCAAGAAAATTTTCACAGTGTCACAAGTAGTTCCTATTCGTGTCAACAGACATCACCGCATGTCGTGTTGAGATAAATATATATATATTTTTTTTATGTGGGAAGTGGGATCCTCACTCACGATTGCAACAGAAGGAAGGCTTCACTAGACATCAAGGAGGAGGAAATTCGTCTTGCAAGAAAGTTTCTCAGCTGTTTTAGGGCATATTATTTGACTGAATAATGTATATGATTTTTGTTTTAATTCCACCTGATTAAAATATTTTAAGTGCTGGCTTATTAAAAGGAATTCGCCATTCAAACGAAACTCTGACTATAATTGCACGTCTCATTACAAAAAAAATTCATGTGGTGATTGCTTTCTCAGGAATAACCAGAAGCACGCTGAGAAAACCATCAAAATATTGCCAGGTACAATCAGGAGCAAAAGGAGTAAACCACGAGAAGTCTTGAAAATTCAGCTTATTGAGTGCATTTAGATACACGCTTGCATATTTCATATATGCTTATCATAGCTCTATACATTTCATGCATATGCATATTTTAACAGATATATGCTAATCATATTATTATGCACGCATACTATATATATTAATCGTCTAAATGATGAGTCAACGTCTCAACTTACCCTACCGGCTGTAGAGAAGTTTTACTTAAAAACAACACCTGAGCGTGACTTTCGCCAGAGAGGTGTAACCTCTAACCTTGGTAACGAGCAAATTCATGTGTTCTCATATTTCAAATAAACTTATAATACTGTTACTAACGCGAGAGAACAGACCGCAATGCCAGGTCCGGAGCTGGCTGGCGGCCCTGCACGGCTACTGGCGTCACGTGTTCTCCACTGACGTAAGGCATGCCGCCACGCGCGCCTGGCCGGATTACAAGGGTCGTCGCTAACCCCCTCTCCCCTCCGCTCCGTCGTCCTGCCTCGGCGCCGTTATCTATCGCTGAGCGGCCTTGGGAATTCCGCTATTCTCGACTGTTCGGGCGTCGGGTCCGGCCCGGGTTGACGCGACTCGTCACGGCTGCTCTCGTCGGTTCGAGAAGGACGCCACAGACTACTTGAGCAGCGACGCCGGCCTCCGCAGACAGTTTGTTGGGGCGACAAGAGTCTCGCGAAGGTGAGGACCGGTTAGTGCCGCGGGTGCGACGAGAGTTCGGCGAGAGTTCGGCGACGGAGATTTGGCGATATAGTTTGACGAGGAGTGCGGCGATAGTTCCGCTGTGAGTTCCGCGGTGAGTTCGGCCCAGTGAGGAAAGCGGACTGTGGAACTCGACAGACACCGAGTGACTTGAGAATAGACGTTTTTAAGTGCGAGTAATTGGTGATTAGACATTTTTTTAAGAACAATTATTTATTACAAATAATGTAAATATTAGTTATCAATAAAACTGTTAATAAAACTTAATTGGGCTATCCCTTGCGAACCCAGTTCTACCCGCATTATAAATCGCAACATTACGAAAGTCTAAAGCGAAATTTAACATAGAATTCCTTAAAATAATATCGAGCGTGATTAATATACCCACGCTAATTGTGTTTTCAACCTCATTACATCACACGTAGTTCCCTTAACCCGCCGCTAGAATCCGTTGCCGGAGCAGTTGCGTCGACTATTGAATCTTTCGATAATGAAACGGCCCCAATGAAAGCTTAAAAAAAAAAAAAAAAAAAAAAACTTGAAAAATATAAACCCGGCTTTGGACCTGATTTTGAACAAAAAATTTTATTAAAAAACAACCCACATTGTTAAAATCCATTTAAACAGT